>NC_090445.1:211962851-212265882 GCF_031143425.1 Pleurodeles waltl | reverse complement strand
ATACAAGTTCTGCATTCTCAGGCTATTTTGGGAGACTCATAATCCAGACATAGACTGGAAAAGTCATAAGATCACCTTTTGTTGCTCCTATTGCAAAGAACACTGTTTCAGAAGACCTAGTTCATATACAGAAAAAAATGCAGCATTATCTCCAGATGTAGCTGGTTCTCAGATTCCTCCATGCTATCAAGACCTAGCAGATGTCTTTGATAAACAAACTATTATTCCATATGATTGCCAGATCTATCTGCTACCTGGGGCCCACATACCATGTAGTAGGATGTATGCACTAACTGAGAAAGAAAACATCTATCTTACAGAATATCTAGATGAAATGCTAAGTACAGGATTTATCAGGCTGACCGTTCCCCAGCCTTTATTTTTCATACCTAAAAAAGGTGGTGAGTTACACGTCTGTATAGATTACAGAGCTTGCAATGATGTCACTGTGACGAATCACTATCCTCTGCCTCTTATTTCCAGTTTATTAGACCAAGTAAAGGATGTGCAGGTTTTAACCAACTTAGATCTGAGAGAGGCCTATCATCTAGTGTGAGGGAGGGGGATGAGTAGGAAAAACGGCGTTTTTCACTAAGTTCCGTTTGTATGAATATCTTGTAATGCCATTTGGGTTATGTAATGCCCCTGCTGCTTTCCAGTTCTTCATAAATGAAGTATTGAGGGATTTTTTAGATGTTTGTGTGGTGGCTTACCTTGATGATATCTTAATATATTCCCCTTCCATGAAAGAACATGAGAAACAAGTAAGAGCCATATTACAATAACTACAAGTTAATAGGGTGGTGGAGCTTGCCCGGCAGCAAAATGGCCACACGCTGACGGAACTCCGTCGGCCACAAACAATCTGTAAAGTAATCCTATGGCCGTAGCGACATATGACCCTTAGCCTGTGCTTGCCGAACCATGTTGGGGACCCAAAACTGGAAGAAGTGGCACTCCCGTGGCGGTCCTGTGACTGCGGTGGCCTGGATAGTGAGGTACCACTGCGAAGGCCTGGAAGTGGCCTGAGCTGCCTGGAGCGGACCAGGACTGGAGCTAGGACATTGAGGGCTCACCGGCCTGGCTGCCTTGCGGTATGCGGTCTGATGCGCCCAGATGGGAATGCCCATTGATGTGGATGACATTGTGTGGCCCCGGTGAACAAGGTACAGTTACTTCCGAGCCAAGCAGGACTGCTGGGAGGAGGCTGCCAAAAACAGTTCGAAGCAGGCAGACTAGGGCGGCTGCCTGCTAAGTGAGGCCATCGGCTTTAATAAAGAGCCAAGGCACACTAAGGGCCGTGGCAGAGGTGAGCAGGAGGCGACATTTGGCGGACAGGCGCAGGCATTAGTGCCTTGCCAGGTGGTCGGCTGCGCACAGTGCACCCACATCAGATCTATGCAGGCGCACGTGCAGGGTGCGCCCAGACCCGGATGCTGCTGCCAGACCTGCTGCAAACGTGACAAGCTGGGAGCTGATGAGACTAGACCCCAAAGCGTGAAGATAGATGCTGGTATGGAGGGGCGCTAAGTGACTGAGTTGCGCCGGTAGCCTGAAGCGCACAACCATATGACTACACAGCAGAGGCAGTCGCATTCATAGCCGCTGCGGCGAGGACATCCTGCTCACAGGCTGTGCTGATCACCATGGGCAAAAGTGATAAAAACTAGCCCAAGTTACATTTCAACCAGCATAAAGCGCATAAATCACATGCAGAGCAGATGGTCGCGTCGGTCCCTGAAGCGGGGATCACAATACCGGAGAAAGAGCCTGACTTAAAGCGGATACTAGCCGCAATGCAACAGAGTTTGGCTCAAATAGATAGTAAAATTGACTCCCTATCCTTCAGGATGGAAAGGATGACTGAAAGACTTGACTATCATGCAGAACGCCTTGATCAGACAGAGGCACATTTCAGACATAGAGGATGTCTGTACAACACTGAACTCCATCCAATCCATCATGAGTAAGACACTTGCGGCCCTGCAGATGAAAGTTGATAATCTGGAGGCCAGATCATGAAGAAACAATCTTCACATATTGGGCATTGTGGAATCAACCTCCATTGACAACATGGAGGGATACATTGAGCGCTTACTGGTCAAGGTACTAGGTCATGAAACGTTTTCAGATATGTTTGTGGTGGAGAGAGCGCACTGCTCGTAGGTGGCCCGGCCTCCTCCGGGGGCACCACCTAGGCTGGTGATAGCCAAACTATTGAACTTCAGGGACTGAGATGCAGCCCTGCAGCGAGCGAGAGAACTAAAGACAATCCAACATGAAGGGATGGAAATCTAGCTCTACCCCAATTTCACACAGCAAGTACTAGAGGCAAGAAGGCAGTGTTTCTCAGGGAAGTGCCAACTACGAGAGTTACAAATGGATTACCGCATGTGTTACCCAGCCAAGCTTTGGGTCATGGTGGATGGCAAGCCACTGCTTTTCACAGACCATAAACTGCTTACTCAATTCTTGAAGCAAAGGATTGCCAAGTGGGGTAGGCAAGATGAAGCTGCAGCCTCCCCCTAAGAGTAGCGAGACAACAAATGCATATGGGCCAATGTTCTGGCTGTCATTATCAGAACGAACAGTTAGACACAGTAGAAGTGTATCTGTGAAACTTGGGTGGTCATTCGAACCAACAATGTGACAAGGTTGAAATGCAGATGCGTAATACAGGAGATACTACTTGGTCATTGGGCTCATGTCAAAGAAGAGTGCTGTTTGGTTTACAATGCAACTCCAGTGGTGACCTGGGTGGGAAGCATAACTTATGCTATGTGTAAAACATAGCTGGTGGGACACCCCCGCATGTAGACAGGCCTAACATAATTGTAAGGTGGCCGGTTGGATGAGTAAGGTAAAGGTACGGCTGGTTAACATCCACCCCAACATGTATTACACTTAGTTCAGCTGGTGATTTCTTATCAGTACAATGGGTGGGAAGGGGTAGATGAACACGTACAGAGATTGGCAGATTGGGGAAACACCTGTTGTGGGTGGAGTAGGGAGATCCTTAAATGAGTTACCAATCAATTGGATTTGTATGGTAAGCATGGCAGTTGCTGACTCACACTAGGAACAATTCGATAACAGACTTAAATAAACCCCGCATCACATGACAGACCACATATCTGAGGTGGACGGCCAAGTGGGGTCAGGCTTTGTAAGGCTGCTGATGTGGAATGTCAGGGGTTTAAATGATGCCAGGAAGGTGCAGAAGTTAGTAGCCTACCACCAGTGGCGCAAGTTTGACTTGGCTATATTGCAGGCAATGCATTTAACCCTGGGTAGTGACATGCTTATCTCAAGGAGGATGCAGAGACAGTTTCTGGCAGCGGGGTTCACATCCCACGTCAGGGGAGTAATGATATGGGCAGCTAAAAATTCAGGTATTTGCCTCCAGGAGCTTGCAGCAGACCCCAACAGTAGATATATTGTGGCTCGCTGCAGCAGAGGAGATCTCACCTTTATTAACTTCGATAATCCCCAGTTTTATTTTGACTTAGCTGCAAAAGTGGCGAAATGGGAGAGCCTCCCGCAGATTTGGGGAGGAGACTTTAATTGTACGTTAGATCCGGTGAAAGATCGATCGGGGGTGCACACAGGAAACCAGCCTCCGCAGCTAAGGCGGTGAATGAGATTGGAGCAGGCACTGGGTTAGTAGACATATGGAGGCACAGAAACTCGGCTGGTGGAGGGTTCACTCATTACTCGACGGCACATGATTTGCATACACAAATGAACCTCTGGTTGGTATCCAGGAGTCTTGTTCCTTAAACGCATGTTCAGGACCCCTGTCCTAGAACATAGTCAGATCACTTGCCATTCACGCTTGAGATCAAGGTGAATCCCCCCGTTTATGTGGAGGTTTCCCCCATACTCGTTATTGGACCCAGTGTTCCAAGAAAACTTAGCTACAGCTATTAGGGAATCCTTTCAGGTGAACATTGGCTCAGTCACTAGCATAAGCACGGTGTGGAATACATTCAAAGTCTGTATCCAAGGGATTACCATAGCTAAGCAGGATAGGGTCTTGAAATCGCTGCATGGACACTTAGCCCACCTGGAGCAGGAAATTGCGCAGTTAGAGAAGGAGCATCTGATAACAGCAGACAAACACTTCCTAGACCGCATCCTTGTGAAGATAATAGAATTTCAGGACATAGCACACAATGAAGTCCAGCACATGGGGAAATATGCAACGGCCTGTGTACACGGGGAGGGAGAATGCCCAGGCGCGACATTGGTGGGTCTGGCGCACCCCAGAAGGGAGAGAGACACAACTTTAGCTATACAAGGTGAAAACGGTTGCCTAATTAAAGATTAGGCCTAGATTGTGAATTGATTTTGTGACTATTACGCTGCACTCTATACAACTAAGATCACCCCAGATTCAGATGCAACATCCGATTATTTGATGCATATCACAATGCCATGGTTGACGAGTGCAGATAAAGAGTTCATAATGGCGCCTCTGCAAGCTGCAGAGATACTTAGAGCCCTCAAAAGCATGGCAGATGGGAAAGCCCCAGGATCAGAGTCTTTCTATAAAGCCTATCAAACGTTTACTAATACCCCACCTGATGGCATTGTATGAGGAAATGGCAGGAGCCAAGGAGATGCCGCCTTCTATGACAGAAGCGTTAATCATTACATTGCTAAAGCCAGGTAAATCCCCCCTGCAGTGTTCATCTTATAGGCCGTTATCCTTAATTAATGTTGACACTAACATCTCAGCTAAAATTCTGGCAGATAGATTGGCAGCATTACTACCCAAACTGATACAACCGGAGCAATTGGGTTTCATCCCGGGCCACAGTCTAACGGCAAACCTCCACACAGTGTTTGGTGCCATACAACATATGAATCCAGAGGTGAGTGCCGTAGCAGTCTTTCTCAATGCTGAGAAGGCCTTCGATTCTCTGGAATGGCATTTCTTGATGGGTGAAGTTTTTCTGCAATTAGTACAAACTCTTTAGACACCACCCTTAGCAAGAGTTAGAATTAATGGATCTGTCTCTGAAACAATATCTATCACCAGTGACACTAGAGAGAGGTGTTCACTGCCGCCTCTGCTATATGCGATTGTCGCAGAAGCGCTCGCATGTGCACTACAAGAGTGCCATGAACACCGAGGCCTCTGGTTCCCAGGATATAACCTGGTTGTCTCTGCGTATGCAGATGATACTTTATTATGTATACACAACCCCAGGTGTAATCTTGCTCCAACACTCCGAGAGGTTATAAAATATGGCGCTCTTTTCAGACGTATAGCCCTCATGAAAATGGTGGTACTCCCGAGGTTCCTATTCCTCTTCCAGAATATCCCTCTGCTGCTGCCAAAGTCAGTTTTCCCTACTCTGCGAACCCTCATCATTAGACTTGCTTGCGCAGGAAAGCCACCTAGAGTGCAGTGGCAAGTACTAACTCTGCCATACGAACTAGGTGGACTCAAAGCACCAGACCCGTTTGCATATGCTTGGGCAGCTGGCCCCAGAGCTGCCTCACCTGAAGTTGGAACGCAATATGTCATCCCTGCACCCTTTGCCATATCGGATATTTCAGCCTCCCACTCGTCGGCCTGGGGCGCTCAATTCCTTAAACACGCATGGCATAGTCTTATGGCCGGACAGGGGCTCTCCCTGTTATGCTCTCCCCATACACCTTTGGAATGGTGTGCCTGGGGCGTGACAAACACGCGGTGGCCACATTGCAAAAATTGAACATCAAGACAGTGGGAGATTTCTTCAACGAGGGCACAATGCTCACGTGGGCGTCGGTTACAGAACAGTTGCAAACAGCGACCCCACTTATACATTATCAATATTATAGGGCCTGTCACGCTATGGGTGTTGGGGGACGATATGCAGGAGCCACCAGACGTGCAGGCCCTTTCCATGACTATTGCAGGCACCCAAACTAGTAAGCTAGTATCTAGACTTTATGCACATGCACAGGAGGCCAGCAAGAGCACATTGATGAAAGCTAGGGTGGAATGGCAAAGATATTTAGGGACACATTTAACGGATGCGGAGCTGCGCTACTGCTGCTCCATGACTCGTAACATCTCACTCAATGGTAGACACCACCTGTTACACTTTAAATTCATCAATAGAACATACTACTCGCCCCTTAGGCTCTTTAAATATGGGTTACGCAGCACGGCAGATTGTCCCAGATGCGGTGTGGGAGAGGCAGGCTTTCTCCACATGGCATGGACCTGCCACACAGAGATCTGGGAAAACATGTTTGGCAAGTTGGAAGGCATCATAGGAAACCAGCTGGAGCGCACGCCCCTCCCAGCTCTGTTGGGTTATGACAGAGAAGTAAAGGGAGAAGATCGATGCTTGGTGTCCATGGGGATGCTGCTGGCAAAACGTAAGGTGGGGCTGTGGCTCATTGCCAACATTAAAAGAATGGCATGCTGATATGTTATATTGAAATACTCAGATAGATATGTATATAATTAGTTAATCCCCCTGAAAATCAAACCCAAACAGTTCTGAGGATCTTATCAGAAATATTTAATTGGAAAGGAGATGGGAGAGCCCGAGGGTGATGAAGCGAGTGGCACTGGAGTGTGTAGATCGAACTGATAACTTGCTAGCTCTTGGTTATGCATCAGGTGTTCTATTTTTATGGATTAGTAAATACATTGTGGTAGTGGAGAGTCTGAACTATGATGTGGACACCATTTTTATAATATACTGCCCTGCTTGACCCTTCCAACGGGGCTCGATACCATTTATTGGATTGCTCTAAAAGCATGTTTGTACATTAGGAGTGCAGTGTGTGGAGAAGTGACTGCATTTGTTTGAATTGTTACAAATTTAAAAGCATAGATAAAAATTAAAGAGAACAAAAACTATGAGATAATAAGCTTGTTGTCAAATTAAAGAAATCCGAGTTTCACACTTCTGAAGGTCTCCTTTTTAGGGTATATTCTTCCTTCACAAGGAGTTGGTATGGACATGCAAAAGGTTACATCTGTTTTGCAATGGAAGTCTCCTGAAACAGTGAAAGAAATACAAAGTTTTTTGGGGTTTGCCAACTTTTACTGGCGATTTATAGATCATTTTTCCTCCTTGGTAACCCCCTTAACACAGTTGTTAAAAAAAGGGGTAGTATTTAAGTGGACCGAGGCAGAGGAACAAGCTTTACAGAAATTATCAATGTCACCATTCAGCAACATCCTGATACTTCACAACATTTCATAGTGGAGGCAGATGCGTCCCATGTGGCAGTTGGGGGGTTGGAGGGAGTCTTATCACAGAGAAACAAGGAAATGGGTCATCTTCTCCTAGTAGCCTATTTTTCTCACTAACTAAGTCCAGCAGAAGTAAATTATTCTGTAGGTGACAAAAAGCTCTTAGCCATCAAGAAGGCCTTTGTGGAATGGCGACATTATTTGAAGGGCACCTTGCATGCTGTCACGGTAATATCATCGAAATCTCAAATTCATTAAGTCCGCTAAGGTTCTATCTATGAGACAGTTATGTTGGACCCAATTCTTTACTGGCTATGATTTCATAATCCAATTCCAAGCCGGTAGACAGCATGGGAAAGCAGATGCATTGTTACAGCTTGGACACGAGGTAGAAGAACAAGAAACCGATTGTCCTCCTATCATGCCCTCTGACCGTATCCTAGGGGCTATAATGTCCAAAAATCATTCTTGGCAGATGTAGCTACAGCACAGCAGACCAGAGAAGCACAAGAGATCCTACATAAACAAGGTAATAAGATTATAAACAATACACACTATGCACAGAATGGTCTGTTCATTCCCACTACAGCTTTACAGAAACAGGCATTGTACTGGTGCCATCATCCTATACTGTCAGGGCATCCAGGAGAAAAGAAGCCAATAGAATTGGTTAGGCGTCTTGTGTGGTGGCCTAGACTTGTTCCTGATGCTAAGCAGTTTGTACCAAAATGTACCATTTGTGCTCAAAATAAAAACCTACATCAAGCACCTGCTGGCTTTTTACACCCCTTACCCACTCCTCTACACACATGGCATACTGTCTCCCTAGATTTCATATCAGAATTACCCAAAACAAACCACGGTTATACAGCAATCATGGTTACAGAGGATATGTTTTCCAAAATTGCTGATTTTACACCATTGCCGGGCCTGCCTACTTATAAGGCACTTGCAGACATCTTTTTACAATCCATAGTATGTTTGCATGGTCTACTGTCAATAATTGTGTCCATTCGGGGTCCTCAGTTTATCTCAACGTTTTGGAAAGCTTTGTGTGGGGTTTTAGAGATAAAGGTCCATCTGTACATTGGTTATCAGCCACAAACTGACAGTCAGACAGAAAGGGTAAATCACTGTTTAGAGCAATGCATCAGGTGCCAGGTATTCAGTGATAATGCAGGTTGTGATTAGTTTCTTTGGACCACAGAGTTTGCCTACAATAATGCACAACATAGTTCTACCAAGGTTACCCCATTTCAATGGAACTATGGTTTCCATCCCTGTTTTCTTTTGCTTTCATCCACCCCTACCTCTGAGGTCCTGGCAGATCAGAATTATGTAGAACAAATAAAGGTTTTTTGAACAGCACAAACCAATCTGGATCAAGCAAATTTGACGTATAAACAAAATACAGGTGAACATCGAAGAGCGAGTCCCGAATATCAAGTTGGAGACCAAGTATGGCTATCAACGTGACGACTCAACTTGAATGGCCCACAAAAATTTCAACCATGATACATAGGCCCTTATCCGATTATCAAGAAGATCAATGATGTTGCCATGAAACTGGACATGCCTCCACAAATACAAGTACACCCCATTTTTCATGTGCCTTTGTTAAAACCAGTTGTCCTGGGAACTGTACACCCTAAAAACCTCCAGCTATTATGGTTGATAATGAGCCAGAATTTGAAGTCGAGGCGATCTTGGACTCTGAACGAGTACTTCACAGACTGTTTTATTTGATTATTTAGGAAGGGTATAGACCTGAAGATCACACTTTAGAGCCTGCATGTCACGTACACGCCCCCTGCCTTATGCAGCTCTTTGTTGATATCCTGACAAACCAAAACCTGTGGAGAGAACCTTGTGAGGGGGTGTACTGTCAGGCGCACTGTATGTGCAACGTCCCAACTGTGAGGTCCCTTTAATGTGGTGACCACAGCTCATTGTGTGAAACTCTACCCCTGAACCTACCTGCTCTACTATCCTGCTTACTTGTTGGTTTATGTGTCAGCATTGTCTTGCTGCTCCAGTGGCGTCCTCCTGCCTTCTTACTTCAGCCTTTTATCCCAAGCGCTCGGTGTTCTCTGTTCTTCCAGAATCGCTGCAGGTTCGTCCTCTGGCATCGGGTTCATCGAGCTTCCTTTTTCTTTGCAGAGTACGTGATGGACTTTGCTTAGACCTGCAAAACAAAAAGGAACAACATGTAAAGCAGCAATCCCTTCGTGCTAGTTAACACAATTAAGAGTTTCTGCTAAATATAAAAGGATACTTATCTGATGGATTATTATTGAAAAGAATTGGTGTTGCATAAAGGAACTGGTGAATTTAAATGTTTTTGGTTTTCTAAAAAGGAAAGAAACATATTATTATTTGTACAAGATCTGATGAACTTATGAAGACTGATCATACAAGGAGTTTATTGGAACAAAATCACAAACTTGTTATATATTTTCCAGAAGAACAGTTGTTTGAATTAGTAGAAAATGACTTAGAGCTCCAGATTTTAGACAACCTAGGTAGGTGTTAGAAAGTTAATGTTCCGTAGTCGTATATATATTGTATATGCATTTTATGTAACAATTCACATGAATAAGCAGTTCTAAGTTCTGTTTTATAAATATAGTGAATACCAGACAAAAGGAACCTCTTACCTAACTAAGGAGGAAGGGGCGTTAGGTAAGGCGGGAGTGGGTCACATTGTTCTAGAAATTCATGTTTGTAGATCGTCTAGGTTCTAAAGTCTTGATATCTATTTTTAGAAGCTGGAAAGACAACCCCCATGTCGTCAGGTGGAAGTCTGGTGTCTGTTTCGATCAAGCTTCCTCCCTTCGTCCCGGTGGGGCAGGCTTGACCTTTTTAGTGGTCTGCTTCCTTTTCAGGGAATTACTTTGTGTCCATTTCACTCCTGTGAAAAGGTAATAACCTGACAGGCTTGACACCTGAGACCTGTGGAGAAAAAAAGAGCAACATTAATACCTACTATCACACCTGGAGGACCACCATCTAGCTGTGCCACATACACTGTGGAACACCATGTTTTGTTAAAGCGTCTAATCAATAAAAGTCAAAATAAGTTTAAAAAAAACCTCCTAAGCCGTATTTCTGCCTATCCCTCCCATATTGATAAAGATGACACTAAAGTTCCAGCAAAAACTAAGGATACAACAAATCCAAAAAATTGCACCTTTTCACAAGCAATTAATTAGAGTGCACACCAAGTGTAGAAACACTTTTCACAATGCTGAATCCAAATCTTGATGTTCCCTTGGGAACAAATGCGGGAAATATAGAGGCAAAGGACATTTTGCATGCATCTGTATGGTTACTTCTAAGTCGAGAGTAGGGCTTGTACAGGAAAGACTTCTAGAAAGTGAAAGTGTGAACAAAGTTTTGTGTGTTGGTGGCAATGTTGACAAACCTGATCAGCCATCTAGGATATTGTCTAATTTTAGAATTTTAGAGTTAGAAAGAAAGATATTCCGTTAATAATGGATTCAGGTTCACTCTATATGATTCTACCTAAAAAATGTTTCTATGTTAATGGCCACAAGTTCACCTGTTACTAAAGGATCTTAGTCCAGGAGGTTACCAGGGAGAGAAAAATCATATACCAGGTAACATGTTAGCAAACACTGAATTTCATAACAGGTAGGTTGAAGGAGAAGTATAAGTGGAAGGAGTGGTCCTCCCAGTTTAGGGTGGCATCACCAATATGATCTTCACATAATTGTCAATCCAAGAGTAGTCAACCATGTTAGTTGAAGATATTTCAGTGGAAGAGATTCCTGAAGTCTCTGAAGGAATTTTTTATGCCAAATTAGGCGATTTGAAGGATTATGTGCAAAAAATTGTGGTCAAAGCAGGTGCAGTGTCTGTGCAGCATAATTTAAGGAAGATGCCCATCATGCTATACAGGGACGTTCAAAGGATGTCAACACCAGGACAGTGCGCGCTCTACGGGCAACATAATGCAAAATGACAAACCTTATGCAATATAATAATTCATGCATTGTGTGTTGATATTGCATATTAACTTTTTGCATTACAGGTATTTATCTTGAAATGTCATTAATGCTGTTTGTAATGTATTGTTCATTTTCAAGCCTTTCCTGCAGCCTGGTTGGGTGTGGCATGTGGGCAGGGCTTGGGTCTATTTAGGGAACCCAGCCCAGCTCCACGTGCTCACTATTCAGAGGTCCTGGTACAGAGCAGCAGCATTTTGCTGGGCTCCTATTCTATAGGCCTACTTGGACATCTCCTGGCCCTGTCCTCATTATATTGCTGATCTTCAAGCAGGGCGGTAAGATGGGTAGGCCCCCGACTCCGTTTCTAGAAACATTTGAGTTTTGGGCTTTGTGATTTACAGTGTGTGCGATTTGTTCTTGGCACTTAACCCTTGCAGTTTGGATCGGCAGAGTGCGCGATCATTTCGAGGCATTTGAATCTTGATGGTTGAATCGGCAACAGTGAGCACAATTCATTCTTGGCAATTAACCCTTGCAGTTCGGATTGGCAGAGTGCACAATCATTTTGAGGCATTTGAATCTGGATGGTTGAATCTGCAACAGTGAGCGTGATTCATTCTTGGCAATTAACCCTTGCAGTTCGGATCGGCAGAGTGCGCGATCATTTTGAGGCATTTGAATCTGGGTGGTTGAATCAGCAACAGTGAGCGCGATTCATTCTTGGCAATTAACCCTTGCAGTTCGGATCGGCAGAGTGCGCAATCTTTTTGGGGCATTTGAATCTTGATGGTTTAATCGGCAACAGTGAACGCGATTCATTCTTGGCACTTAACCCTTGCCGTTCAGATCGGCAGAGTGCGCGATCATTTTGAGGCATTTGAACCTTCATGGTTGAATCGGCAAAAGTGTGCGCGATTTATTCTTGTCATTTAACCCTTGCAGTTCGGATTGGCAGAGTGCGCGATCATTTCGAGGCATCTGAATCTTGCTGGTTGAATCGGCAACAGTGTGCATGATTCATTCTTGGCAATTAACCCTTGCAGTTCGGATCGGCAGAGTGCGCGATCATTTTGAGGCACTTGAATCTTGATGGTTGAATCGGCAACATTGAGCGCGATTCATTTTTTACAATTAACCCTTGCAGTTCGGATCAGCAGGGTGCGCGATTATTTTGAGACATTTGAATCTTGATGGTTGAATCAGCAACAGTGAGCGCGATACATTCTTGGCAATTAACCCTTGTAGTTTGGATTGGGAGAGTGCGCAATCATTTCGAGGCATTTGAATCTTGATGGTTGAATCGGCAACAGGGAGCATGATTCATTCTTGGCAATTAACCCGTGCAGTTCAGATCGGCAGAGTGCGCAATCATTTCAAGGCATTTGAATCTTAATGGTTGAATCAGCAACAGTGTGTGCGATTCATTCTTGGCAATTAACCCTTGCAGTTCAGATCAGCAGAGCGCGCGATTATTCTAGGTACTGGAGTCTTGATGCGCAGTCTGGCAATAAGGTGCGCAATAATTTCTGGGCAATTGAATCTTGAAACTTAGATCAAACAGAGAGTGATCTTTCTAGACAAAATAAGTTTAGTCAGTTTGCCTATTCTACAGTATCATTCATGAATCCTATAGCAGTTAATTCATTGGGAACTAATGCACTCAGTGCCTCTTGTTATGACGTAATTGCTATTCTAAGGATTAACTTGAGAGAGTTCAATGTTCATAGTATATGATTATAAAAAGGTCACATTATTGAAAAGTTCCTGATCTCTCATGTTATTAGAGCATAGATAATTAAAAACCAAGTTCATGAAGATTAACGTCAATGACCTTGCTATTATGTTCTTAACTCTTGCTTCCACAGGTCTCATTCCCCGCTGTTCCCAACCTAAACCCCATCCCCCGCTTGGCCATTCTTTAACTCTGTGCTATAATAGCTAGTAGAGTTTGGAGCTGCCAAGAGGTGGACATATTGGGGGTTATTACAACTTTGAAGGAGGTGTTAATCCGTCCCAAATGTGACGGATATACCACCAGCCGTATTACGAGTTCCATAGGATTTAAGAGACTCGTAATACGGCTGGTGGTATATCCGTCACTTTACCGTCACTTTTGGGACGATTAACACCTCCTCCAAAGTTGTAATAACCCCCATTGGTAACAGACGCAAACCCCGAGTATCCGGTTTCACTGACAAGGATGTTTTGGGCTATTGTGGCAGAGAGTATTATTGAACAACCTGAAACTTCCAGCTGAATTTCTCTAATTGTAATCACAGAGAAATTAGATAGGGGTTTGAGATTTTGTGGTGATCTTTGTACAGTTAATCAAAATATTAATGTGGACAATTATCCACTACCTAGTATTAATAAATGAATCTTGTTTCTTAAGGGGAGTAGGTACTTTAGTAAGTTAGATCTCAGAAGTGATGACCACCAAATAAAATTACACAAAAATTCCAAACCACTCACAGCCTTCATAACTATGGAAGGTATTTTTCAATTTACCATGATGCTGCTTGGTTTATCTTCAGCAGCATGTGTTTAAAAAAATAAAGGGTGAAGTATTCAAAGGTATGGATAATACCATTTATTTTCAAGATGACATTGTGGTATTTGGAGAAACGATTGAAGGTAACCTGGAAGAAAGAAAAGGTTGTGGTGGATAAGATCTCAGGTACAGTTTATCGAAGGATGGGGTAAGGCTAAAAAAAATGTGTTGGAAGCTTTAAGAAAATCTTCTTCACGACAAGACAAAGATCAGCTGAGATCATTTTTAGGTTTGATTGACTATTACTCCAAATTAAGTAAGAATTTTGTGAACAAGACTGAAGATTTGAGAAAAGGGTGTTTGCCTCCATGTTCACACTTATCCCTGGAGTCACCCAATGGTGTACCCACAATATTGACATTGGGGACCACCTGCTTGTTAAGCACAAGTCTTACAGGTTGACTGATAGAGTGAGGAACAGCATCAAAGAGGAAGTCTCTATGATGCTCGAGTTAGGGGTGATTGAGCACTTCAACAGTCCTTGGTCCAGCCCAGTGGTTTTGGTCCCCAAGGCTGCTCACCCCGGTGTCACCCCTGAACTGAAGTTTTGTGTTGACTTCTTTGGGCTTAATGCCATAACCAAGACTGACGTGCAGCCCAACCCCGAGCTAATGAGCTCATTGATTGGTCGGGAGCTGCCAAGTTCCTCAGCATGCTTGATCTAACGTCTGGGTACTGGCACATTGCCTTGACTGAGGGGACAAAAGAGAGCTCTGTGTTCTCAATGCCAGAGGGGCATTATCAGTTCTGTGTTATGCCCTTTGAGTTCAGGAATGCCCCTGCCGCATTCCAGAGGCTGGTCAACCAGGTCCTGGCTGGGTGGGAGAACTTCAGTGCTGCCTAACTAGATGACATTGCCGTCTTCAGTTCAAGCTGGGAGTACCACTTGCACCACCTCCAGGAAGAGTTGAGGGCCCTGCATAGTGCAGGCGCCACTATTAAGGCCAGTAAGTGCCAGATAGGACAAGGGTCTGTGGTGGACTTGGGACATCAGGTAGGAAACGGCCCGGTGGCGCCCCTACAACCCAAAATTAACACCATTCTGTCTTGGGCACTCCCCAAGTCCCAGACAGAGGTGAGAGCCTTTTTAGGTCTCACCGGGTATCACAGGAGAGTTGTGAAGGGATATGGCGCCATTGTTGCCCCCATGGCAGAGCTGACGTACAAGATGCAGCTATGTCAGGTGATCTGGACAGAGGCGCACCAGGCCGCTTGTGATGCCTTGAAGGAGGCCATGTGCACAGCACCCATGCTCAAGGCTCCTGGTTTTTCCAAAGAATCTGTGGTGCAGACAGATGCCTCAGAGCATGGTGTGGGAGCTTTCACAGCTAAACGAAGAGAACCTTGATCAACCCGTAGCCTTCATAAGTAGGCGGTTACTCCCCAGGGAACACAGGTGGAGCGCAATAGAAAGGGAAGCTTTGGCTGTGTTCTGGGCACTAAAGAAGCTAATATCCTACTTGTTTGGGACTCACTGCCAGGTTCAGACAGACCACAGGCCCCTCAGATGGTTAATGCAGATGAGGGGTGAGAATACTAAACTATTGAGATGGTACATCTCCCTACAGGGAATGCCATGGAAAAGAACACGCCAACACTGATGGTCTTTCCATGTTCTTCCACCTTAGTAATGAGAACTCCCAAGAGGATAAGTAGCTCTCCCCACTTTCAGCTGGGGGGACATGTGTTAGACCTTGTAGCTCTTGGTGTGGTTCCCCTGTCTTTTCACTTCTGACTTCCTGTTTTTGATCCTGTTCTGAATTTCGTTTTTGCTGGTTTGGGACTCTGGGCACTCTACCCTGCTGACCAGTGCTAGAGTGCAAGTGCACCAGGTGCCTGTAAATTAAATGCTACTAGTAGGCCTGTCAACATGCCTCAGGTCTGCCATTGCAGTGTCTGTGTATGCAGTTTTAAACTTCCATGTCAACCTGGCAATTGCACCCATTTGTCAGGCCCAAACCTTCTATTTTATTACCTGTGAGTCTCCCTAAGGTAGAACCAAAGCAGCCCCATGGGCAGGGTGCAGTGTATTTAAAAGGTAGGACATGTACTGGCATGTCCTGATAGGGAAATACTGCTAAAATTCGTTTTTCACTATTGCAAAACCTATCTCTCCTATAGCGTAACATGGGGATTGCCTTGAAATATCTTTTAAGCGTAATTTCCCTTTGGGAGCAGATAGAATTTGGGTCTCTGAACTCACAATTTAAAAATACATCTTTTGGTGAAGTTGGTTTTTGAATTGCAAGTTTGAAAATGCCACTTTTAGAAAGTGGTCTTTTCTTGCTTAACCGTTCTGTGACTCTGTCTGTCTGCTGAATACATGTTTGGGTCAGGATGACAGTTTGGTAGTCCCTCTAGACAGTCACACGAAGGGAGCTGAGGTGTGTCCTGCATATCCTGATGGCCCATCACCAGGCTGATGGGTCTTCCTGATCTAGAGTGGTGGGAGAAGCTGACACTTGCACCTGAATAGGGCTGTGCCTATCCTCACACAAAGCAGTCTCCAACCCCTTTGAGTGTGTTTGGGGTCAGGACAGGGAAAGGCAGAGTCTTATGCACTACAAAGACTTCTCTTTAAAGTTTGCCCACTTCAAAGACAAAAGTAGATTATAAGTACTGGACCTCTGACACCACATAGTTAGAACACTTCTGGACTGAGGGCATTCTGCAAGGAAGAAGAGCTGGATGCTGTAGGAGGGACTGCCACTCTGCCTGTTGCTTTGTTGTGCTGCCCTGCTGCTTGCTGCTTCTGTTCTGGGAGTGAAAGGACTGCACTTTGCTTTCTACATCCTGCTTTCTAAGGTTCTCCAAGGGCTTGAACTGAGATTGCCTCCTGTTAAAAAGTCTTAGGACCATCAACGCCTTCATCTGCCAACACCTGGGCTCTCTTGCTGAGAGTCCTGACTTGCCAAGTAGTGCTAAATCCAGTTCCTGAGCCCTTGGGAGTGAGTTCTGGTGCAACCAGGAAGAGATTGGTACATCGACTTCCAGAGCGACTTCATAACCAGCACCACTCCCTGACCCCACACCACTGCCTCCACCAGAGCTGTGCTCCTTGATTAGTGCAACGACCACAACCTACAACGCAGGCTCTGACGCCAAACATTCAAAGTCCCACCACAACGTGAGTCCAGACTGCCATGTCACCGACGTCTGTGACACCCGACTCCAACTCGGCAGCAGCACCTGTGGCCCCACTGTGTAATCGCAACACCGCAAATTCGACGCCTCGCGTCTTGACCTGCTTGATTCATCGACCCCACCTTAACGTGTCGTATGAGACCGACGCCTCCCCATCAATGACGCATCACCTCCCCTGCAACTCTAAGGAACCAACTCCACACCTTCCGTGCCTAGCAGTAAGGAACCAATGCCTCACCTACCCAGTGACATTAAGGAACCGACGCTGCACTGGTTCTAACAACGCATCCCCAACACCGTGCAATGTTTTTATTTCCTCATTGTTTCCCAAGGTACTGTAACCGGGGTTGAAATGACTCCGTAGGTGGCCCACTCTCCATCAATGTTGGACTGTTAGAAGCGACTCTATCATGCCACTTTGATAGACCCTATTGGAGCTATTGTGTTTCTAAGCACCATATTACATTTAATCTTTGAAAAATGTTATCTTCACTTGTGTAAGTTGGGTTCTTGCAGTTTGTTCTTGTTTTACTCAGATAAATATTTGTTATTTTTCTAAACTGGTGTGGAGTACTTTTGTAGTGTTTTCACTGT
Organism: Pleurodeles waltl; assembly: GCF_031143425.1. Lineage (NCBI taxonomy): Eukaryota > Metazoa > Chordata > Amphibia > Caudata > Salamandridae > Pleurodeles > Pleurodeles waltl. The sequence continues at coordinate 212,248,412 of NC_090445.1, read as the reverse complement.
GCTACTATGTGTGTGTGCAAATACTTTACACATTGCCGCTGAGATAACCGGGACCGCTTGTGGCAAGGTACCAAGGGGGTAAGCAGGGGGTATCTTAGCTGTGGGACTCCCTTACCCTGACTAGAGTGAGGGTCCCTACTTTGACATGGTGCAAACCACTGCCAACTAGAGACCCTATTTCTAACAGCAATCTATATACGTCTGTACACGTAACCACACAGGGGGTCATTCCAACCCTGGCGGTCATCGACCGCCAGGGTGGAGGACCACGGAAGCACCGCCAACAGGCTGGCGGTGCTTCCCTGCCCATTTTGTACTGCCGCGGTCAGAAAAGGGGATCCGGCGGTTTCCCGCCAGATTTCCCCTATCTGGGCTGAATCTCCATGGCGGCGCTGCAAGCAGCGCCGCCATGGAGATTCCGACCCCCTTCCCGCCACCCTGTTTCTGCCGGTGTTTACCGCCAGGAACAGGATGGCAGGAACGGGTGTCGTGGGGCCCCTGGGGGCCCCTGCACTGCCCATGCCACTGGCATGGGCAGTGCAGGGGCCCCGTAACAGGGCCCCAGCATGATTTTCACTGTCTGCATAACAGACAGTGAAAATCGCCGACGGGTGCAACTGCACCCGTCGCACCCCTGCAACACCGCCGGCTCCATTCGGAGCCGGCTTCTATGTTGCAGGGCCTTTCCCGCTGGGCCAGCGGGCGCTCCTTTGGCGGGCGCCCGCCGGCCCAGCGGGAAAGCCAGAATGGCCTCTGCGGTCTTTTGACCGCGGAGCGGCCAAATGGCGGTGACCGCATGGCGGGCGGCTACTGCCGCCCGCCGCGGTCAGAATGACCGCCACAGTCTCAGAATTGATTCTGAGTGCATTTATGGAGGGGAATATTGACCTAAATATTTATGGTGCTGCAATGTCTTTTTGTGACTGAAAGTGCTGTGAATATGCACGTCATTATTTGAACTTTGTATATACATACAATAATAAGCTGTTCAAAAATGCGTAAAAGGACTGTGTTTAAGATAAAACAAGTCTTTTCAAAATATATACTTTAAGTAATACCAAATCAGGCTGTACCGTACAGAGCTATTCGTCTTGGCAGTGTATTGGTTGCCAAGTTGCGACCGTTGTACAGCATGTTTCAGAATATAAAAAAAAAAGCGATATGAGGTGCCCAGCATTGACCGCATGAAAGCACAGTTTTTAGTTTTTCCTTAAACTGTCAGCCATGCTGCACAGCAGCTGCATTGCTGTACTAAATGGCTAAAAACACATTGACAAAGCCAGTGCTTGTTAGGGTCAAGTGTGCAAGCGCTTTGGTCTGATGTGATCCCTCTGTGGGTTTTTAACCACACCCACGCTTGCTATTCATTCTTTGTTGTGCTTGTCTTAAATGCTTCATTTTATTGGTGCACCCCTGCATGAGTAGAGGTTCCCCCACGAACTCCAGCTCCATTTTCCTGGACTTGGTGAGTGCCGGGATGCCATTTTACAAGTGCACTGGATTTAGGTCACTACCTATGTCCAGCTATGTAATGGTAACTCCGAACCTAGGCATGTTTGCCATCAAACATGTCAGAATCATACCCCAATACTGTTGCCAGTATTGGTTGTATGATTCCATGCACTCCGGGCGTTCCTTAGAGGACTCCCAGCATTGCTCCAACCAGTTTGCAGGGTTTTTCCAGGCATCCCATGCTGCTGCCACCCCTCAGACGGGTTTCTGCCCTCCTGCTGCCTGACCAGCTCAACACCAGTAATGCAGAACAAAGGATTTCCTTTGAGTAAGGGAGGTAACACCCTCTCCCTTTGGAAATAGGTGTTGCATGGCTTGGGAGGGGTAGCCTCCCCAAGCCACTGGTATGCTTTGAAGGGCACATTTGTTGTCCTCCTTGCATAAACCAGTCTGCACCGGTTCAGGGACCTCCAGTCCCTGTTCTGGTGTGAAACTGGACAATTGAAAGGGGAGTTACCACTCCCCTGTCTATCACCATTCCAAGGGTGGTGCCCAGAGCTCCTCTAGGTGGCCACTTGATTCTGCCATCTTGAATCCAAGGTGGGCAGAGGCCTCTGGGATCTGGGAGCATCTGATTAACCCGGTCAGGCAGATAACGTCACAGCTCCCTCTTGATAGGTGGTAACCTTGCTAGGTGACCAATGTACCTTCCAGGGCTACTAAGGGTCTCCCACTTGGGTGGGTCCTCTGATTTGACGTGCAAGACTCCAGCAGGGCTCCTCTGCAATGTTTACTTTGACTTCTGATCACTGGAACCACAACTGGAGTCCACATGAACCTACAATCTACAGCTACAGCGACAACTCTGCTCTGCAAAATTGTTTCTCTAGCTCCTTCCAGCAACTGCAACATTTCCCTGGTTGTGCATTCTCTGAGGGCAGCAAGTCTTCAGTCTGCACCAAGAAGCAAGAAGAAATCTCCCTTGGAGTGAAGGAGCCACTCCCCTGTATCAGCAGGCACCAACTGCAATGACAACCAGCTTTGTGAATCTTCTCTCTTCCTGAGCTGTGTGGCTCCTACATCACAGATGGTGGTCAGTAGCCGTCCCCTTGGTCCTCTCTGCCAGCTGTCCAACTTTGGAGACGGTAAGTCCTTGCTTCTCCAGGCAGGACAGTATCCCTGTGCACTGCGTTTCTTGCAGCTATCAAAGCTTGTTGGCATCTCCTCAAAGAGATCTTCAGGATCTGTGTAGCCTCAGCCCCCAGCACTCTTCCGTGAAACGCGTAGCCCTCTGCATGCTCCTCCTGCGACATGGGACTACTTTCCAAGTGTGCTGGTTGAGCCTCACTGTGACTCCTGTGCTTGCTGCCTGTGGGTCACCTGTGCGGGCTGACTTCTCTTCCTCTGACTCTCCTGGTTGCTGAGGGTCACCTGGGTCTCCTTTCCATGGACTGAGTCCTCCTGGACCTTGCTGGTCCCCAGCAGCTCCACTTTTCTTCATTCACAACATTTGCCTTTGCCAGGGCTTGGTGGTGGTTTTTCCACACCACAAACCAACTGCAATTCTTCATCCAGCATGGGACGTCGACTGCATCACTCAGGAATTCTTTAGCTGCATTGCTGACCGTCTTTGTCTCACCGTCAACCAGATCCTGCATCCACAGATGGGTGGGTATTGGCTCCTGTCACCATTGGACACTCCAACGTGAACTGGACTTGGTCCCCTTCTTTTCCAGGTCTTCCTCTTCCAAGATCCACCTTTGGTTTCTTGCAGTCTTGTCTGGGTCTTGCAATATCCTTCTCTGAAAACTTTCTGGTGGGTTAGGGGAGAACCAGTTACTTACCTCTTTCTCTTTGTTGCTCACCACACACCAGGCCATCTTCATACACTTGTTTTTCCTGCAATGGCCTGCCGCTGCATAGGGCTGTAGGCTCCTCGTTTTCCTTTTCCGGTATGTTGCTCCTGCCCCACCCCTTCTCACGCTTCTTGTTTCAGAGGCCTTTCTTCTCTTTCACCTTCCTATGAGAAGAGATAAGCTGTCGAGGTCATAATCATAAGCCATTGAGCTGGTTTTGGGCTCCTTTATGTAAACATTTAGAATATGAGCTCTTGAACGAGTCCCAAGCTGGTGGTGGTGCATTTTGCTTATGGCCTGATCAACTTACTTTGTTTTGTTTTATCTTTCGAAACACGTTAATTAAACTTGTAAGCAGAAAATCGCGGCTAACGTGGATATGGCAGCAAAAAAAAACGGGAAACCTCTGACCCATCGACGGGTACTCAAGTGTTTATGTTGCAGCCTTCAATTCTTGCCATAGCGATCTTGGATGAGCAGAAAGGCTTGTAGAACTGATTTACTTGATGGACAACGAAGGTGCCTCGTTTAGAAAGGCGCATTTCTATAAAAAAAAAAACAAGCAACCTACCATAGGATGCCAGAGTACTCTTCAAAGAGAAAGGAAATCCTGAACACATTTCAAAGGTTCTCTTTGAATGTCAGAGCTCTGGGTGGATGTTTTGGCACGTAGTAGACCCCAGCAGTAACACCAGTCGCCTTAGCAGGCAGAGTGGCAAGTTTCACAGCAGTTATGGTGACTGAATAACCCACATCGAAACCCTGTGCTGATCATCTGTAGTTCACCTCGTGTTTAGAGCGACTGTAAGCCAGTTTGTGCCAGGTTCTTCCAAAGTAGTGCAGAAGCAATGGAAGGCTGCTTGAAAACTTCTATTCCACGGCTGAACCAACAGCATCTCACTGCATGATTAGGCGAGACATATGGGACTGCAGTGTTACTGCGATTTTCAAAGCTGTAAACATGTCACCACTTCTGGGGTGGGTATCTGGGTCCTTTTTTATGGCAAAAGATGTAACAGGGCACTTTTATTTGAATTAGAGTTTCCTACTCATAAATATTCTCCGAGGAATAGGCTGGCGATGTGATGCATCTTGGCTACGGAAGATACATTGTGTGACCCTGGACAAACTGTTTCTTCTCCCGTGGTTTGTGTAAGGGTTTTGAGGGCAGGCAAATTGCCTTTCGCGCTTTGGTCCTAGCAGTTGTTAATAAAGCGCAGTATAAATGCCACTGCAACAGAAGGATAGCGCATTGTTCAGTTTTGCTAGTCAACTCTGGGATGTGGGGATTTGCACCCAATTTATCTGCTTAATTTTCTTCTAGTTTTTACTCGGTTATTTAAGAACTCTGCAGCTACAAAGGGGATCAGTTTATTTAAAACACGGAATGGCTGTTTCTATCTGAATTTTTCCACATGCTATTTTAATTGCATGCGTCGCTCAACCCCGCTAACTCACCATTTATTTATTTTACGAACTTGGCTTTGCTGATACTGAAGGTTACATTCTAATTTCTGTGTCAGGGGCATATTTCCTTTGTACCAAGAAATAAGCAAATGACAAAGATGTTGCACACTTATCTCTGTCTAAGCTAAAGTATTGTAACCCCCTAAACTTGAAGCCAGGATTACACACTAATCTCTGCAGCATGAACATCCATGAAGAATTTTCCAGCATCCAGTCGAATGACCTGCATTTTACGCACACGATGGTCTCAGTTTGCATCGATGCATCCAAATCAGTGCAACAGGTGCATTAACCTACTGCACATCCTAACAGTACTGGAATCCATAAACGGGAAGTTACGTATAGACACGCACACGCACACAGACACAAACCATCTGCATCGGATTAACCCACTGATCTGTTTTACCAATATTCAAACATACATCAGAACAACGTATGCCATAGTCACTTACTGAGGCGTTTGTGCTGCAGCTACAGTAAACACAAAATAATTCCACCAGGATTCTGCAACAGCAGGTTACACACACGTCCCTGCAGCAGATACTTTAAGCCGCTGAGTCGCACGTCAGATTACCGAATCAGTGGCCAGCCAGATGCTCGCTACTGATTTCTGTGCTGTTTCTGCCTTTTCTTTGTTTTGTGATTACATCTTTCGCCAGCGCCCTTTTCACTGCTCATCAGTCTCTCCCACCTCGCACTACTTCTGTCACTCTTCTTTCTTAGTTAATATGCTTCTGTACCGTTCCTCCTAATGGATGATACTTTGTTCTTCCTTTCCTTCTCAGTGTCTGCTAGTGGATGTGGAAAGTGACAGTGTGTAAATCTCCTCAGAATTGTACTTAACGAGTGAACCTGCCTTCCAGGAATGTTCGTGGCTGAGGGCCTTTACTGCCAATAAAACAATGATTCGCGAAACCAGTAGATCTGGCTTTAGTGTAGAACCGCATCCATACAGTGGCATGCACAAATGTGCCCAGACCGCCATATCTCCACGCAACCTGCCCATTTCTGTGCCTCCTAATTGTCTGCAGCATTTTTTGAGTCCCATGCCTCTGTTTACACGCTTTAGAACATCAACACCTGACATATTGGCTTTTCTAAATCTTGTTTTAATTTAACTTTCTAAATGTCCGTCAACCACGTTGGAACATTAAATTAAAAAATACCACAACTGATGCTGAGTTACAAGGCTTGCACAAGCAACATGGCCATCTTGAAATAGCTTTTCTTTATTAGAAAATCCATTCCATCATGTCTGCCTATGTATCTGCATGCATTGTCACACACTAGTGGCCAATCTGGAATTTGCTCAGGCCAAAGCAAACAAACATTGGCAAGCCAGTACCTTTAAAGGCACTACCTGTTGGCTTGGCCTGTGCTTGTTTTGAACAGTCAGAATTGCAGTTGCAGTTAATGCTTGCTTGTTTCCTGATTCCATTCTTTATCCAGCTGCTTGAAAGTAAACACAAACACTTCTTGTTATTGATTATGCAATCAAAGGGATAATGGCGAAACGTTCTCTATTGTTGCCAGCTAACAGATTCAAGGATATTCTCGCTCACTAATTTAAATCCCATGCTGCCAGGTCAGGTGGATGGTAGGTTAAAACACTGAGCCCAGGTTAAACACACAGGAGCATATTTAAGAGCCCTGAGCGCCACCTTAGTGCCGCCATAGCGTAATTTATTGCCACTTTGTAAATCCTTGCGCCACATATGCCTGTGCCAGGCATTATGATTGCAAGAGGGGCGTTCCGGCGCTAGGAGGCTCGCAAAAAAGGCACAGTGAAATTTAAAGAATTTCACTGCACCATTTTCAGTGTCATTTTTAATGCCTGGTCAGAGCAGGTGTTAAAATGACGCTCCCATAGAAACCCCTGGGCTTCTTTGCACTTTGCTACACATGCATCACAATTTTTGATGCTAGCGTAGCAAAGCGCCACAGTAGCGTCAAAAATGTTGACGCTATTGTGCTAACGACCGCTATGGTGTGGCATATTATAAATACGGCGTAACCATGGTGTCGTAAGGCACTGGGAGGGGAGCACAGAAAACGTAGCGCATCAACTCTAATGCACCACTTTTTCTTAAGTATGGGCCAGTGTATAACCTGCAAGCAGTTCGAGTGTAGTAGCTGCTGGTGAGGGGGCAAAGTGGCGCGGGCAGGGGGAACAAATCAAAAGAAAAAAAAATATATAAAATTTTTTTACCTGGACTGCCGCTCTCCGCTGCACTGGAGGCAAAGGCTCCCAGCCTACTCTGTGGCCAATCCTGACGCTGCTCAGAGCAGTGTTACTATTGGCAGGAGCGCCCTGGCTGGGCACTCCGCGGCACACTGGGGGCCTCCGCCTGCTGTCTAAAACCCGGCAACACAGTGCCGGGTTGGAGAGAGCCCTTTGCGCATGTGTGTTTGGTTGGCCCAAGACGGCCGGCTAAACATACATACACACTGAAAGGGAGTGCTGAGCACTCCTGCTCCCTGCCTATCATCCCCCATGGCCATGCCCCTTTAAAAATAAAACATTAATAAACATTGTTTATTATCGTTTTCTTTTAAAGGTTTGCAGGTGCTGGTGGCGGAGAAGCCGCCCTTGTGTTTGTAAATGTAAGCAGTTGCAGTGCTGGTTACAAGGGGGCACCTCTCGTGTTTACAGCGAGTCCCCTCTCTAAAAATAGTGGAGGACTCCATACTTATGTGTCCCCCCGACTTGTGCCCTGCCTGCACCTCTCAGTACACCTCTGTGCCAGGCATTCACTGAAAATAAGTGGGATCATATATGGTCACTGTCTCTGGCTAAAGTTTGCGTTTTCTCGGCACTTTTGTGAACTCTCTGCTTTATTATAGCCTTTGTTTACAAACAGCCAGTCAAGCGGGCGTGCAATAAAGCAGATTACAAGCGTATGTTGAGCTGAACATCTGCCCTAGATTCTAAGCCAAACTGGTGAAAGGCTGCATAACTCAGTGAGTCACAACCCATGTGCTGAATTTTTATAAGAATAATCCAAATATTCAAGATGCCTAAAACAAACCATCCAGCCTGTAACAGGGCTCCCCCCGAGTCTAAGGTCCAAATTAGGTTCCAACTGGGGTAGTTCAGAATTCTTGGTGACCAGGGCAGGGTTTGTGCAGATATAGGCTCCCCTGGGTTCAGGGACCGAATGGGTCTTAACAATTCTGACTCATCACCCGGAAGAGCGTCTCTTCAGGTGACTGAACATTTGTTTCACAGATGCGTCTTTGATCAATCTTTTTTCCCATCTTTTTATGATCATGCATTTACAAATACGTATAGTAAAACATAATCAGCCACCCCCAACGGCTGCTTCAGCATACATGAATACATGAGATTTTTTATGACTTCTGGTAAAACAGAGTACTGTAGCCCTTGTTCCGAGGCGTTATGCTCCCCCACACAGGCTCTCAAACAAGTAAACCTCCGGCACACATCCGGTCGTCGCATCATCATTGGAAGCCAGGATCCCACAAAGGACCGCCCCCTCACTCCCACACAATCTGCAGCCACTGCCCCCCTGTCCTTCTGGACGTGTGGGGGCAACCTCTTGCCCGGTATGTCGGTTCATCGGCCTGTCTGCACCACTCCATATTGGATAGCCACCCCTCACCACCCCCCAACACCACCCCCACTACCGGGCACAGCCACTGAAACTTATCACGTTTCAGCACATAACCGCCAGAACTATGTTACAAAGCAGAAGTGTGTATCTGTCGAGGGTTACTTACCCCCAGATGCCCAGGAAGATCACCTGGGTGTGTGTGGAGGGGATTGGTGGGGGTTGGGGGGGTTAAGCTCCGAAGGGTTGGTAATCACACCACCGTGGATAGTCTCCGTTGTATGCCCACCTAGAAGCTCCTCACCATTGGCCATGACCATTCCCAGAGTGTGTGCAACAACATGCCACATTGCCCACATCCCCTCAAGCTGTGGACTGTACTAATTGTGCCCAAGGCATTAAGCCTCATGTTGGTGAAGTAAGCCTGGTGCAGTAAATTCAACTGAATCCGCTGGAACGCCTCTCAGGTGGTGACCTCTCCAGCGTATCTACACGTCGCTCCCCATTCGTCGTCCTGCAGTGTGTCCAGGTCTCCCTCCCATTTCTCTTTCAGCTTCAGTTTGAGGCCTGGCAGTTAGTGAGAATCATAGAGTACAACTAAAATATGGCATGCCTGTGTACTGGGGCATCCAACACCCTATTTTCCAGTGGGCTTTCATCCTCTAAGTCTTGTGGTTGTGCAGACTGTCTTGATAGTATGGATATGACCTGCAAACAGTGTAAAAATTGTCCTCCCGACAGGCCTATTGCCTCTCTAAGTCCTCAAATGTCAACCACTCCTTGTCACTCCATAAATCCCCTACTTTCGATATACCAATCCTGTTCCACTGCCGGTGCCCCGACAACTCACGTAGCTCCACCAGTGCACTTGAGTTCCACAGCTGTGTCTTCAATGTCAGTCTTTTCACCCAACCCAGACTGCGCGTCACATGTCTCCATTTCTGGACTATCGCAGCTGTTTGCTCAGGGCCATCTCAAGTAGACATGCGGGTCCAATGCCCTTCTATCATCCATCAAGGATTGCTCCCGCTGGTCTGCACAGGGCCAGTCAATGACAGGCCACCCAACAATGCAGGTGTAAATCCAGTAGGGTGATGCCCCCATCCATTGTCCATCTCCCCAGTGTCTGGAGGGCAATGCACGACGTGCCCCATCCTACTGTAGGGTCCTAGCCTCTGCCTCCACTTCCCAGAAAAAGTGATCGGGGACCTCAACCAATGAGTTCTCTAGGGCGTAGAGGAACTTGGGCAATTAGATAATTTTATATAGGGCTGTCTATGGGGGGAGTCATCGCCATTGATCCACATCCCGGTGAAAATTCGCCAGGGTTCATTCCTCCTGTCTCTCGCAGAACAATTCACGGTCTGTGGCCCCGTTTACTCCCAAACCGGTATATCCAGTTTCTTTCCACAGCAATAGCCTAGACCAGACAGCCCGTGATGTCCAGTGAGACAGTGGGTATGCAATGGACTTCCCCTGGTTTATTTTTATGCAAGAGAAATAACTGATAACCCATAGGTTCCCTAAAGTTCTCATGAGGGATTGATCTGGGTCTGCAAGATAAAGAGGGAATCGTTAGCATATAGGGAACCCCCCCCCCCCCAAACTCCATCCCATCAGAGTCTTCGACAGTGGTTCTATCGCCTCTGCAAAGGGCAGGGAAAAGACGACATCCCTGACGGGAGCCTCTGTTCAGCTCAAATTCCAATGAGATTGTTCAGTTAACTCACACCCTCGCTGTCGGTCTGTGGTAAACAAGGTATACCCATGCCCCGTATGTGGGGCCAAAGCTCATCCGCTCCAGTAATGCCATGAAGGGCCATTCTATTTAAATACATTTTTGGTGTCTAGCAACACGAGGATAGCCAGTTCCCGCACACACATCCAATGGGTAGGCACCCAAAAAGCCGCCAGAGATTGTTTCTAGTGACTCTATATGGAATGAATCTCGATTGGTTTGAAGCAACTGTACCGTTTAGCGCTGGCATTATACGGGTTTCGTTTCCATACCTGAGAAGGTTATCAGCATGTAATAGGCACAGTCTTCTGGGGTTTTCCCTGGTTTATAGATTAAGACAATGGTTGCCTGCCTGAGATCTCCTGGGAGTTCACCCCATATAGGAACCTCGTAGTGCATATCGCGGAGGGGGGGTTGTTTATCACCTTGCTTCCATGCTTTTAAAAAATACGGGGGGAAAACCATTGGGTCACAAGACTTTTCTTCTCTTAATTTGGGCGAGGACCCCCACAATCTCTCTCTCTCTAATGTCAGGGCTTTCCTAGCATCTCTTCCCAGCCATTGTACTGGGATGTCCAAGATGAATTTAAACGTGTCCACTTCTGCCATGCAGGAGAGACGAATGGTATACAGGTCACACAGGAATCTCACAAAGGTCTAGGCGATCACCCCCACAGACTACGCCAGTTCCCCCTGCTGCGTATGGATCACTGAGATCCACCTCTGGCCTTCTTCCTTCTTTGCCAGCCAGGCTAGCTTTTTTCCTGACTTATTCCCTGTCTCGTATATTCTAATCTGCTGTGCCCTATACAATGTCCTGGCCTTCTGGTAGACAAGGTGCCTAGCTGAGCTGGGTCAGCCGCATCATCAGCACCGGGTCTGGCGTTTCCACATACCTAGTCTCCCCCTCCATCAGTTCCTTCCCCATATCCACTATTGTTTTGAGTCTGTCCACTCTCTTCCCTGCCACCCGAGCTATTAAGAGGCCTCTCTCTACTGTCTTGTAGGTCTCCCATAGAACTATGCTGGAGGGCACTAAGCCCTCATTTTGCTTGAAAGTATGAGGTCGTCACTTCCTGAACGTATTTTCAGGTGGCCAAGCCGTCTATTCCCAGGGTTCCAAGAGCTAGTTGGAATGGGCGCGGGACCCAGGGGACCATTAATCTGTGGCCAGCAGGTAGTGATCCAAGATGTCCCTCATCATGTACGTTGTGTTCCTTTATCTGTGCTTCTGGGACCTGGACACCGTGAAGTAGTCCAGTCATGCCAGGGACTGCGACACATTAACCGTGTGAGAGAACAGCCTGACTACTGGATGTGAGGCCCACCAAAGGTCCTCCATTCCCAGAGCCCCCAGGATAAAGCAGTCATGATTCATCCCTGGGTGCTCCTCCCAACTGGAGCATCCAGTTCATGTCAGGTTGAGGTCGCTCCCCACCAGCAGCAACGCCTCTGGCCATTCAGCTATCCATTGTCCCATCTTCTCCAGCCCGGTCTCCTGGAGGCATGGAGGGAGGTACCAGGAAGCAACTATCAGATGATCCCCCTTCCATATGCCCCCTGTGGCAACCCAGCATCCAGATGGGTCTGATGAGGTTTTTTGTAACTTGAGACACAGTGGACTTGTGGACCACAACCCTAGGCACCCTGCCTTTCATGGAATATCCATTGAGTATTAGTATTTTGTAGTGGCCCGTCCTAGGAAATCACAGTGGGTGCCATCAAGTGTGTTTCCTGTAACAAAATCAGATCCGGGGATTGGCGTACCATATATTTAATTAAATATCCCTCTTAAGTTTGTTCTCAAGACCATTCACATTCCATTAAATAATTCTGAGGGAGATATCCTTGCCTACCAGTTGGGGATTAGCCTGTGGCATAATATAGGGTCGATCTGGCTCCTCTCATGTTGTGCAGTCACCCGACCAAGGGTCGCCTTCATGCAGCTATGGCCCCCTAGGGGCGGGAGGGCCCCAAGTTCACAACCTTATTGCTCAGATGGTGCAAATCCACTGTTTACATGCTTTTATGGCTCCTGCTACTCAATCTACTGGGAGCCCTCACCTCGGTGTTGAAGTCTGACGCAGGCCCTACTGGGCCTTCCCAAATCTCTAGGAGGTCTGTGCAGGCAGCTTGTTAGACTTCCTTCTGGGTGGGTTTTCCACAGCCCATTAGCACTGTCAGCTTTCTTCAGCCCCATGGGGATGGAGGGGGGGGCAAGCCCAGGACCTCCTGACACCCACACTGTACGAGCCTGCCTCATAGAGGGCTCGTGGCTCCTGCTGCTCAGGTCCTCAGGGGGCCGTTTAACGTCCAACAGTCCAGCCCAGTCTGCTCCGGGCATTTCCAATTCTCCTCCATGGGGGTTTGTCGAAGGCTCCTTACTCCTCGGGTAGGTTCACCAGGGTCTTACTGCTCTCCTGGAGATGATGTTGGTCACCATTTTGAACTGCTCTGCGCCCGAATGGGTGGTGGCACTGCTGCTTGCTGGTGCTGCATCAGTGATTCCAATCCACCACAACCTTCATGCTGCAGTCAGCAGCCCTCAATGCCGTGGGGCCCGAAGGGGGCCAGCAGAATATTGCCACCAGTGAGCCTGCAGCATCGGAGCTCAATGACTACACATCTGACTCCATGCTGCTGGCAGCTATTTTTAAAGAAATAGCTACTAGTGGGTCCCTGTTCCTGGCAAATGTCTCTCTGGACTGGAACACAGTCTTTTCAAGTATCCTGCACGGGTGGCTTTGGCAGGAAGCCAAGGCAAACCAAAACAGATGCTTTCTTTAAAATGTCAAATCGCTGTGGATCATTGCAAAGTGTGTCTTCCTCTGATTTTTCAGAAGGCAAGGACAGGTCTCTATAAACTGGTTGAACTAGATGTATTAAAGTTTTCGTATACACAATGCTCCCAGCCAAGCTCCTCATGTTGCTAAGCAACCCTAAGCAATGCACAGGTAGAGGAGCTGCTGTGACAGGTACGTGTTGGCAGGCAGTTTTGTACATTCTCATAAATACACCAAACAACCACTAAAAATCAATAGGCATGCAGGCTGGCATTTCAATAGAGAATGGTCGAAGACAAACTGAAGAGGGCTAACTATTCCATGCAGGCACTCACTGTATCTTTTATTAAACACCATTCCTTTTACACACAGTTTCTCAATCACATGCTCTTCTCAGCACTGCACACCTCACATACAAAGTAGGGAAAGCAAGTACCCTACTCATGAGAGACTGCATAAGTATTACTGGGGAGAGGCAAGTAGGATATCTCCACTCCAAGAGTACAGGTAAAAAGGTATTTGCAATGTGCCCCTTAACAAAGATTCACTGCCACCAATCTTAAATTACTCTGTAGACTGGTATGAAGTGGCATTAGCCACCCTGTTTGTTGGAACACTTTAGTTTTAGCCTATGGCCAACAGAGTTATTGGCTTTGCTAGTGAACATCGCAAAATCATGATGCCCCTCTACTGGCTGACAGGATGTTGATTCTACTTGAATAGGGGGGGGTGCAAAACACAGCACAATCCAATAAAAGTGGTGTGAAACTGAGGAAAGAAGTCACAGCTTCCATAGCCATACATGTGCTTTGGTCCCTCAACATTCTTATCCCAGATTAGGTGTACTAGTACCGTACCTGCCCAGAAGATTCACTAGTATTTTTCTGAGAGAAAACATTACAACCCATCAGAACTTCCACATGTTCTGCTCAAGGTAAATAAAACATAAGAGGCTGACATAGATGGAACTTGATTTCCTTGATGGTCAGTTTGGCCTTATTCGGCATGGGCACCTCTTGTTGGAGGTGTCCCAGATGGGTGTTTCACTGTTGCTCGCATGTTAGGAAGAGGAATATCACCAAGCTAGCATGGACCTGTCTCACAAGGCTCCAGGGTATAGGTTGGGCATTCTTTAAGTCAAAGGACACCTAGATCTTGAATGAGTAGAGGCTGTCAGGCATCAACATCAAAGGTGTGATATAAATTCAGGAAAGATGGTCTCTTGTCAACTCTTTGGTACCCAAGGTCACCCACAGCCATTTAAGCTTTATCTCCTTGCGCACCTGAGACCTTAACAAAACGTCACCCATGCTGACCTGCTGCACCATTACCATTGTTGATTGTCCTAGACATACACAGCTTCTACTCAATGTCCGTTACCTTTGTTGTATCTCTGTCGATGGGCACTCCCCGTGAGTCTTCCAAGGTTGAATCTGTCAGTGCCATTCTGGTTGAGCCATCACTCGAATGCACGTGTGCCAGGTCAAGCAGTAGACTGCTGACCGAGCTGGAGGTGATCTCGGGCCCCTAAAACACTTTTCGGCAAACCCAAGACTACCCCCTCTGAAGCTGAGGGATGAACTCTGGCGAGCTGGATCATACAGAGAAGCAGCACTGGCCTTTTGTGAGGGAGTGTATGACTCATCCATGCTGCATACATAATGCCAAGGGACACCACTAGCTTCCTTTCTTCACCTTCCGACCCTGGGTGCTGCACGTGGACAATGGGAATCAAACAGAGGCGTCCATTTTTACATAAGTATTTGTCCCTGATCTCTGTAAAACAGCATCATAGACTCACAAAGCATGCCCTTCATCCAAAAGGAGAAGTCTGATGGCAGGATTCTTTCTCTCTGTACATCATACGAAACAGAGAAATCATTACTAATTAAACCTGATGAATAGCAGTGTGTAGTTATATCTGCACCTGAATTCTATAAAAATGAGTGTTAACATCATAGAAGCATTTTATGACTGTATGATGCTAAGATGTCCATACTGCAACTGTTCACCAAATAGCTTCCCAGACTCACAGTGCAGATATATTGACTAATAATTAGCAAACTATGAGAACCACAAAATCAAATGTTCCTAATTAGCTTGGAACATCACACCATTGTTGACAGGCTTCAGTCAATAACCAGAATCAGTTGAAAATGGTTCACAAATCGAGAAGTTATCTACACAGCATGCAAACACAAACTGGCAACAGTAGGAAAAACGTCTATAAAATATGTCTGAGATGGTGTCTGAAACAAGATGGGAAGAGGACACTTTGCTAGCTTGTAAGTATGTTCGTGTTTTGTACCTATTTTATGTGCATATAATTTTCCCTCAGCATTTTCTTTGTACACATGGGACAATTCATAGAACTAAATTGTACTCAATCTATTCATTTCTCTCTCGAGTTATGTTATGGTTCTCAGTGCCAAATCTTTCCAATTGAATTTGGGGTATTGGTTACTCTGCTATTGGTGTTGACCAAAAGTGGAAGCAGGATTGACTCCTGTGCAGAATAAACCCTTTAAATTGAAACAAGTCATTGTCTTCTCTGTATTTGGTGACAGACTGTGGGAGTCTGTCACGTCTGTTAAGCACCCCTGTTCTTCCATGTTTTGCAGCTGCTTACAGACCTTATTGACCCTGATAAGAAGAAAGCCATTGTCAGTGTCTTTGGTCACTGCTAACTTCTTTTTCGTTTTGTGGTCCTTTTAAGTGGATATCTGAGCACATACTTGAAGGTAACTGCACTTGGCGTGTAGTCAGTGGGCAGAATTGAGTTCCAGCAACTATCTGGCGGAGATTTGCCCAGGAACAGGAAAAACGTAGGAGTCTTGAGCTAGACCTGGAATCTAATTCAGAAGTTAAAGCTCTTTTGATATTGAGCATTCAGGAAAATAACTCTAAACTAGTTAGTGGAAGAATGAAGAGTTACTGATGACAGGAGTGATTCTTGCTGCAGGACCCGTATTTGCTCCAAGTGTACAATTGTCACAGACGTAAGAAAAGTCAGATTCGGCCTCATCGTTCACAATTTTTTTCTTCGATGAAAATTAGTAGGATAAGGAAGTAAGCAATAATGTTACAATAAAAATTGGTATAATAAGGAAGAGACCAATGATGTAACATGATAACAGTATTGTGGGCGTATTTTGTGACTATCTTACCGTTTAAGGAAAGGTGTATTACTGGAAGATTACACAGCGGTGGCTTGTCCAAAATGGCGGAGGAGCAGCGCCCCGCTGGTTCACAACCAGCAGCAGAAAAAAAACAATATTCCATTATCGTCTTTGGGTCGACCGCGCAAGAGCTCTGGCCTGTTGTAATCTATCTGTGGCCTTTCAACCACACCCACTGCACGCCCATCACTATCACTTGTACATGGGCTTGTCTTTCAGAAATCCTTTGTTATCATTGGTAAATGCTTTACGTTTGTCCCTCCTTGGGGCAGATTTTTTACTGCCTTGGCCATCAACCTTATTACGTGGATAATTGCACTTTTGCTGATACATTTGACTGTGAGTGAACTTCTTTTCCCTTTTGTGTCTCTCCTTCGCGCTCACGGCGGCCATGGCACTTTGAATTGGCTTGCTTATGTCGACTGTTTCACATTTCATTTTCGATTTATGTGGCAAGAAAAGTCCAGTTAGGAATTTACACCGCTAATTGCTCTAACTCAAGCAAGACGCGAGACGCATTGCATTGCAAATGCTTGTATTTTTCTGCTGCTGGCTGAGACAGTCTATGCAGGGAGGGGCCGGGCCGAGCCATGGGGTGGGGGGAGCCAAGAGGGAGGAATGGAGTGTTTCTCCAACCTGGCTGTCAAATACAGCTGAGTTTGATCCCCCATTGTACAGTATATATCCTCAATAAATTGTCTCTTTTACCTAAATAATATAATGAATACAAAAAACTAACACAATTAATTAAAATAAAAAATTAATATAATAAGTTATTATAACAAGCTAAAAAAAATAACTAACATAATAAACTCCTTTCAGTCTTCTTTTTATTACTATTTCCTGCTAATTTTCATAGTCCTCTTTCCATCTCCACTTCCTTGTTTCACTTCCTGGATAATAAAGCTCGTGTTACATCAGGTATTGTGCTGTTGTTTTAATTTGGTTAATGCAGGCATTAATTCCATGTAATTTACTAGCTGCGCAACATTTAAAGTATTTGTTTGATCTTATTTTTTTCCCTTTTCTTCTTGTATAAGCCGCACCCCGTTGTGCAGCCGCACTCGAGCACACATAACACGCTGTCACACGGTTGCCCTCGAGCGCATGGTAGTTTCACGCGGCCGCATTCGAGTGCATGGCAACCGTTGCCACAACAGCGTGGTCACGCTACTCTGCAATGGAAAGCTCACGCGCGGAGAGCTGTCGGCTGCACTTCATTGTTTATAAAGAAAAAACCTTGCTATTTTAAAACGAGCACTTAGATTACAGCGCATCCAAAACTTTTCAGTTTTACTTTGTCGAGCATCCAAAACGTTTCGGTGAGTAGCTTGTCAAAACAAAGCAGCGCTGCACGCGTTAAAAAAAATATATAATAACACCAATAATAATAATACGTTCAAAGTGAACGCCTATGATTGATGATCCTCAACAATGTCATTAGGATTTCAATAAAGTATTCCAAGCACGCCAAGCTATAGCCACTAAATAGACTTGCCTTCAATTTTCAGGTTCAACGGTTTCAGTGTAGACTTAAAAGGACAATATTTCCAGGGGTGGAGGTGTCTCTTGCAATTAATCCGCCCCCTGCGCAGACTGTTCCCTTGTCGCCATTATAAAGATGATAACACAGCAAAGATATTCTTCAAGTACACGACACCTCCAGCAGAGCTCCTCCCTTCAGCTCCCTTTCTCCTCTTCTTCCCCAGTCTACTACATTCCATATCTGACATCATAGAACCTAAACATTCCATCCCACTCCCAGATTCACAAGACATCTTCACACAAAGTTATGGTGCTCAAGAGTGGAGGTAAGGGCCACTTCAAATTCCGTTTAGAAACCGAGGCTCCTTATTCCATCATTACTTAGCCCCCGAAAGCAGTAATGATAATGTGAAATGTTTTTATTTTCCAAAACAGGGCTTTTATTCTTAATCTTAGTAATAATCAAGCATTCTTGAAGTACAGAATAGCCGTATTCCAATTGAATAATGTAGTCTGTAGCCAACAAGTGTTTTGTCGTCCAGGTGTATTAACCTACAAGTTCATCAGTACTTCGCAACATGTCAATCTCAGTTAAAGGTTAAACACACAGCCAGTTTCAAATTAGTAGTAAGGAACCATGGCCCTCATTTCGACTTCAGCGGTCTTTTTTAAAGAACACCAAGGTACCGCCGTGCTGAAGACCGCCAGTGCAGGCGGTTTTCCGCACAGTTTATTATGACTGCTGGCAGCCCTCTGTCCTTTTTCAGACGGAGAGCCGCCAGCAGCCATACTGGCGGTCGGCGGGGAAGTGGAGGCTGCTCCACCTCCACCGCCCGTCATCAGAACACCGCCCACCGAATCACGTCCCATGATTCGGTGTGGCGGTGTTCTGGTGACGGGGAGCTGGCTGCAGAGCAGCCCCATGGATCCCGTCCCCTCCCGGAGGATTAAAGGACAAGGTAAGTTGATCGTCCGTTAGGGGAGGGGAGGTCAGGGGGTGTTGTGTGTTGTGTGCGTGCATGGGTGTGTGCGTGTGAGTATGTAGAGGAGGTGTGTGAGTGCGTGTATGCATGCGGGGGTGTGTTGTGTGTATGGGAAATGTGTGCGGGTCGGTCTGTGTGCATGTCTGTTTGTATGTGTGCGGGTATGTGTTGTTGTAGTGTATGTGTGCGTGTAGGGGTGTGTGTATGTGCATGTGGGGGATGGGGGTGGGGAGGGTGTGTGTGTATGTGCATGTTAGGGGTGGGGTTGGGAGGGGGGTCCTGCCACCTTTGGGTGGGGGAGAACCATATGCCTACCGCCATGGATTTCGTGGCTGTTCCAAACCACCCAAAATCCATGGCGGTATGCAGGGTCCTGATACCGCTGGCGGTCTGGTGAAGGCCTCAGGGCTGGAGACTGAAGTCTCCAGCCCAGCGGTCGTCACAGCCCTGGCGGTCGGAGTGGAGAAGTGGCAGATAACCATGGCGGTAACCGCCATGGTCATAATTCCATTTTTTTTTTCGCCGGCCTGTTGTCGGTTTTACCGCCACTTCTTCCCCGTCCGCCAGGGTCGTAATTAGGGCCCATATGTGTTAAATGAGTCTTTTTTCAAATTATCCAACACGTAATCCCTGATTATATTTCTCAAGTATTCAAGCCTCGCATACTCTATGGGGAGTACTCCAAATATCTCATGTGTGCTGTCGATGACCTGTTTTGGAAAATATGAACATTTTAGTGATGTTCAAAGCAAATTAGGTAAGAGTGAAAATCAGGGAGCTGCTGTTCCAGTTTATTGCATGAGTGTGTTTGAATGAGAAAAGAACAAAGATGATAATCGGCAATTTGAAAACATTTTATGTAATGAGCTTGAAAGAGTTGAAGGCTTTTCACATTGCAGAGAGCTTAAGATGGATGCTATTCCTGTAAAAACATAAATTGTAATGATTCCATGAGTCTTAGACAAAAACGTAGAGGCATGATTAAGGAAAGGCATGTAAAAGGAGTAATTGAACCAGAAGAATCATCTGAATGGTTTTCTCCAGTAGTTGTGGTAAAGTAAAGAAATCAGGCTCGTTGAGACTGTATGTTGACTTATGATCCCTCAACAAGTAAATACTGGTTAACTGTTACCCTTTATAAAAAAAAAAAAATGAGTTGTTAGCCATGTTATAGGGAGCTTAGTATTTCTTTATGTGAGTGTACCATAAACCTACACAAGAATATAAGCATGTTAGTGCCGTGATTACACCAGAAGGAACCTACAGATATTTGAGTGACTTTTGATTTGGAGTTGGTGGCCTCAGTCGTCCAAAAACAAATGCATATGTTATTTGGGGTTATGGAGGGAGTTGTTTCCTTTCAGGATTATTTCCTTATTCTTGATCAAAATATTAATGAGCATAACAAGATACTGGAGTGAGTCATCAAAGTTCTTTAGAAAGCGGTATGGGAAGAGGCAGGCCAGTGGCCAAGATTGCAGCTGCATTATCTGAGATTGCCAAGCCTAACCCTAATTTATCCGCCTGGATCCGCTAGAGACCCCCCTCAGGGACAGCAAGTTGAGACTGTTAAATTGCCCCTCACCTTCCTGGAGACATAGGTGGTCATTACAACCCTGGCGGTCGGTGTTAAAGCGGCGGTAAAATCACCGACAGGCAGGCGGATTTTTTTTTGCAATTACGACCGTGGCGGAAACCGCCAACAAAGACAGCCACTTTAACATTCCGACCGCCACAGCGGTACAAACAAACAGCGCAGCGGTCACCGCCAACAGACAGGCGGAGGACAAAGTACCGCCCACAGTATCACAACCTACCAATCCGCCACCTTTTCCAGGGCGGATTCACCGCGGATAAAAACACAGCGGAAACAGGACTTGGAAGGGAAAACGCTCACCTCTACACACCTCATGAGGAACTAGGACACCATGGAGCCGGAACTCCAAATTCTCCCTGCAATAGTCTTCCTGCTCCTCTACCAGGAGCACGAACGCCGGCGGCGAAGACCACGGTGAGTACTGCACCTACGACACAGGGGAGGGGGGGAGGGAAAAGAGAGTGACACACTCACGCAACACGCAACACCCCCACCCTCACCCATGACAACACAAACACTAATCCATATTGATACATCACAGTTACAACCCCCAACCCCCCCGGAAGAATGCAAAGACAAAAGAAAATGAGTGTAACCATTGTAATATATTAAAATAAAGTAGACAAAAATATATATATACACCAATAACAAAATATACACCAAGCATAGTAGTCCAGGTAGTGCTCCAATTAAGTCAGTGGAACACTGGGCCCACACGGTATGGGCGAGGCCCACACAAGATCCCCGACCATGATGGAGAGAACACTGCAGGGGCATCAGAGAGCAACACAACAGGCACCTCAGGGGGAGGGAAAGGGGGGGGCACCTCAGCCGGTTGAGTGCACAACGCCAAATCCACGAGGGGGCCACATGCCCACTGTTCAATCCTGGGGAGTGCAAAGCCACAGTCTCACAAGTCTCTACAGTGGGTGGGTTGCCCACTGTTCAATCCTGGGGAGTGCAAAGCCACAGTCTCTCAAGTCTCTACAGTGGGTGGGTTGCCCACTGTTCAATCCTGGGGAGTGCAAAGCCACAGTCTCTCAAGTGGATAACAGTCTCCACTGGTTCTGGAGGGGGCTTTGTGCCCAGAGTGCTTCATCCTGCTAAGGACAGAGGTAGTGGATGGATCTCTCCACTGGTTCTGGAGGGGGCTTTGTGCCCAGGGTGCTTCATCCTGCTAAGGACAGAGGTAGTGGATGACAGTCTCCACTGGTTCTGGAGGGGGCTTTGTGCCCAGAGTGCTTCATCCTGCTAAGGACAGAGGTAGCGGATGCCAGTCTCCACTGGTTCTGGAGGGGGCTTTGTGCCCAGAGTGCTTCATCCTGCTAAGGACAGAGGTAGTGGATGTATCTCTCCACTGGTTCTGGAGGGGGCATGGTGCCCAGATTGCTTCATTCTGCCTGTGACGGACTCAGTAGCGTCAGTGCCCTTGGCGCTCACGGGCCAGCCGTGCTTGAGACGGTGGTGCCCTGTTCAGCGGTGCTTGAGACGGCAGTGCCCTGTTCAGTGGTGCTTGCGACGGCGGTGCCCTGTTCAGCGGTGATTGAGACGGCAGTGCCCTGTTCAGCGGTGCTTGGAGCGGCGGGCTCCTTTGCAGTGACTCTGCTGTTGGCGGTCCTTCATGGCCCAGCGGGGCTTGTGCTGGCGGTCCTCTCCAGCCCAGCAGGGCTTGTGCTGGCAGTCCTCTCTAGCCCAGCGGGGCTTGTGCTGGCGGTCCTCTCTAGCCCAGCAGGGCTTGTGCTGGCGGTCCTCTCCAGCCCAGCGGGGCTTGTGCTGGCGGTCCTCTCTAGCCCAGCGGGGATGACGGCTGTGGCCTCCTGCGCAGCGGGCTGATGCTGGCGGTGACCTCCTGGGCAGCAGGGCTGGTGGCGGGGCCCTCCTGGGCAGCAGGGCTGGTGCTGGCAGTGGCCTCCTGGGCAGCAGGGCTGGTGGCGGTGGCCTCCTGGGCAGCTGCGCTGGTGCTGGCGGTGGCCTCCTGGGCAGCGGGGACGATGGAGGTCTTCTCTGCCGTGCTGCTCTTCCCAGACTTGCTGACTTTCCTGTGCCCCTTCCCCACCTTGGAAGGTGTTGCAGCTGACTTCACACTCCCACCTGTACCCCTGGGAGCGGCTTTGGTGGCTGGAGTCTTCCCCCTCTCCCGCTGGGCACTGGCCAACTTCTGATGCTTCACAGGTGGGGGACTGTCTGTGCTGTGGCTCCGTGCCACACTAGCTGCCCTGGTGGCCGGTGCACTCCAGATTCCGGTGACTACAGGCACCACTGGTCCCGGAGATGTTGTGGCTGAGGTGCTAGTTTGGGACCTAGGAGATGGACGGGGTGGGGGAGGTGTGGGAAAGAGGTCAAGGTTGGTCAGGAAAGGTTTCTTGGAGACACTGGGACGGGTAGCTGGAGGGGGTTTGGGAGTGGAGGAAGAGGTTGTGGTTGTAGGAGGTGTTCGTTTGCTGACTTTGGGTGAAGGTGCATGCGCTGGAGGCTGTCGTGAGGTGGATGGCTGTTGGGTGGGTGTGTGCCTGCGTTTGTGTATCTTGGGAGGGGGCGTCACAGACACACTGGGAGAGGACACAGGGGACGTGTGAATGGTAGTGGGGTGGTGACTGCACGTGAGCGGGGTGTGGTGGTGGGTGTGCTGGTGATGGTAGTAGTGGCTGTAGGGGTAGTGCACGCAGGTGTGAGTGTAGACGAGACTGGGAGGGAGGAGGGAGACGATGAGGAGGGGGACACAGTGGAGGCAGTGGATGTTGCTGTGTCTGCATGTGAGTGATGCTTGCGTGAGTGCCTGTGGGATGTATGGTGCTTATGTTTGCCTGAGCTTCCCTTGTGTGTTGACGTGTGTGCATGCTGGTCTAGAGGTGTGCTTGGGATAGGCTGAGGTACAGGGGATTGGGTCTGGGTGGAGGAACTTGGAGGGGGGAGGCTAGAGACAAGGATAATGGCTGCCATCAGTGCTGAGGCCAGAGTCTGAAAAGCTTGCTGAAGGGCCGCCTGACCAGAATGAATGCCCTCCAGGAATGCATTTGTTTGTTGCAACTGCCTTTCTACACCCTGGATGGCATTCAAAATGGTAGACTGCCCAAAAGTGAGTGACCTGAGGAGGTCAATGGCCTTCTCACTGAGGGAAGCAGGGGTGACTGGGACAGGGTCTGAGGTGCCTGGGGCAAAGGTGATGCCCACCATCCCGGGTGAGCGGGCACGGGGCAAAGGCTGAGGGGCTGCTGGGAGGGCGGTGCTGGAAGGGGGGTGGCGGCTGTACCTGTAGATGGGGGTGGCACAGATGTTGCCGCCACCACAACGGAGCTCACATCAGAGGATGAGTCCGTGTCACTGGTCTCAGTTCCTGTCCCCGCCGTGGAGCTCCCCTCGCCCTCCGTCCCACTGGTGAAGTCCGATTCCATAGTGTGGCCCTCCATGGCCATGTGGGATGCAGCTCCCTCGTGCTCCGGTGCCACTGCTCCTCTGCCTGATGATGCTAATGCACAGAAGAACAAGGAGACCACAAAATGGGGGGGGACGACAGAAGAAAGACATGTTGAGTGCATGCATTACCGCTACAGTTGGCGGACACGCCAGACACACAAGCCCCCTGCACTACGCTGCGTTCTTGTGCTCCACTGTTCAATTCCTGGGGAATGGCTTACTAGGCTATGGATGACATCTGCACACATGGATGACACAGGGGCATGACTAGGTGTAGTTGGCACTCTACAGAGGTGCGGTGGGGTGCCACATGGCCTGCCTTACGGAGGGACCTTGCCTATGGAACTCGCCCTGGCCTAGGGAAATCCACAGCCCATCTCCCTCACCCAGACCCCTCCACTGCGCATAAAATCAGCAGAATGAGAGTGTACTCACCCCCTTGTGGCTGCTGTGATGCCCTCAAGCGCCCATCCAACTCCGGGTACACCACCGCCAGGATCCTGAACATCAGGGGGTCATGGTGCGACGGGCACCCCTCCCACGTTGGGAGGCCATCTCCAGCTGAGCCTCCGCCGTCTTCTTGCACCAGCGGCGAATGCCCTCCCATCTTTTCCGGCAGTGGGTGCTCCGTCTGTGGTAGACCCCCAGGGTCCGGACGTCCTTGGCGATGGCACGCCAAATATATTTTTTCTGGTGGGCGCTGACCTACATGATTTGTACAGGGGGAAGAGAAACTTATTAGCAATTGCACCGTCACAGTCATTGGCCCCCATCCCTACCCTTGCCATGTGCCACATGCACTCACCGCCGTTTCATGCACGCAGCACTCTCCCCCCTTCCTTCTCACATCCACCCCTCTCCACACAGGCATAGCCAATACAGCATGCTCCCAGTGTACTTACCTGTTTGTCTGGAGGATCCTAGATTAGCGTGTACTGGGGGAAGACCCCATCCACAAGTTTCTCCAACTCCTCCGATGTGAAGGCAGGGGCCCTTTCCCCAGACACTCGAGCCATTGTCTCTTCCAGACCGAGGTCAAAGCAGCACTTGCAGTGTAGGTCCTCTCCTGTCGAAGATCAGGTATCGAGTGATTGAAGTGATAGAAAATGGCAGTCACGTCTGCGGCGGTGCGTACCGTCACCGCCGGCGTACATCGTCATTGTCTCCTGGGACCCATAGGGTCCAATGTTAACCAATGCAGCACTGCACCGCGGTCTTCAACCGCCTACCGCAACGGTGTACAACGCCAGCGCAGTTACCTCACATCCCATTGTCCCACTTTACAGGTCAGGCAGCCGCCATTTCAGGGGCCCACATGGCTTCATTTTCTACTGCATCACGCATACCTAGGCCTAGACTCTACACACATACAGGACACTTTTTAGATTATGATTTGTGTTCTGTGTAAGCTGTGGGTACGTACCTCTGAGTTGTTTGACTCTGTGCTCGCTGTTTTCCTTCATAGGCACCGTCCGCTGGGACATGTGAGGAGATGGCGGCATCCTCAGGTGTACCGACCGTTGGTGGACCTGTCGACAATGGAGGAAAGACATGTGATCATTACATACAGGCTTGACCGTGCCACAATCCAGGAACTGTGTACCCAGTTGGAGCCAGACCTGATGTCAGCTATCAGCCATCCCACAGGAATCCACCCTCAAGTGCAGGTGCTGTAAGTGTTCCATTTCCTTGCAAGTGGGTCATTTCAAACAACAGTGGCCATAGCATCAGGGATGTCCCAGCCTATGTTTTCCAACGTGTTGTCCAGCGTGTTGTCTGCCCTGCTGAAACACATGCGGAGCTACATCGTTTTCCCTCAGGTGGCGGATTTTCCTACAGTGAAAGGTGATTTCTATGCCCTGGACATATCTCCAACATCATAGGTGCCATTGATGGGACACATGTGGCTTTGGTACCCCCCCACAGGAGTGAACGGGTGTACAGAAACCGTAAGACTTATAATTCGATGAATGTACAGATGGTATGTTTGGCCGACCAGTACATCTCCCATGTGAATGCCAAGTTCCCTGGCTCAGTGCATGACGCCTACTTCCTGCGGAATAGCAGCATCCCTTATGTGATGGGTCAACTCCAGAGGCACCGTGTGTGGCTATTAGGTGAGCACCTGGAAGCAAGTCAGTGGAAATGGTTGTCTGGGTCTGGGGATATCCCTCCAGGTTAGTGTGTATCTAACAGTTGTCCCTCGCCATTTGCAGGTGACTCTGGTTACCCCAACCTGTCATGGCTACTGACCCCAGTGAGGATTCCCAGGACAAGGGCAGAGGAACGCTACAGTGAGGCCCATGGGCGAACTAGGAGGGTGATTGAGCGGACCTTCGGCCTCCTGAAAGCCAGGTTCAGGTGCCTCCATATGACAGGTGGATCCCTATTCTACTCACCAAAGAAGGTGTGCCAGATCATCGTGGCCTGCTGTATGCTTCACAACTTGGCTTTGCGACGACAGGTACCTTTTCTGCAGGAGGATGGTCCATATGGCGGTGTTGTTGCAGCTGTGGAGCCTGTGGACAGTGAAGACGAGGAAGCAGAAGAAGAAGACATGGACAACAGGGACTCAGTAATCCAGCAATATTTCCAGTGAAACACAGGTAAGAAAACAAACCTGCCTACTACATGTACTTAAACACAACTACCTCTCTACTGTCTGTCGTTTTCACCCAGTGTATGGTCACTGAGTTGTCACTTTCCCTTACGATTTCACAGATGTGGGTCCCAATGTGTGACATCTGCTTTGATTCCTCGTGGACTAGAGCTGTGTGACATAGGTATGTTGACATTACAAATGAAAGAGCTTTTTGCCACAGTAATTGCTAATACAGACTTCCGAAATCACAGACTGACTCCAGATTGTTTTGTGCTTTAAGGGTGTTTTCTTTAGTGCTCAAAATTGGAGGGGGTTGCAAAATGGTGAGGGGATGATGGTGGAGGAATGTCCATGGCAGAGTCCAGTCTATTAGTCTCACAGGTGCATTGCCTAAATGGGCATAGGAAGTGGAGCTGGGGCAGTTTAAGGATGGATAGGGTGACAAAGTGGGACAGTAGGATAACATTCAGGGTAATCTCATTTCCTGGCAGGGGTCTTGGCATCGTTCTCTGTCTTTGTCCTGGATCTCAGGGACCGTTTGCGAGGTGGTTCTCCATTTGCAGGGGGTGGGGTGTTGGTGTGGTGGTCCTGTGGCGGTGCCTCCTGTCCACTAGTGCCGGCGGAGGTGGTGGGCAGTTCATCGTCCAGGCTAGTGTCAGGGGCCCCTTGTAGTGCCACAGTGTCCCTCCTGGTGTTGAATACTTCCTTCAGCACCCCTACAATGGTGCCCAGGGTGGAATTGATGGTTCTGAGTTCCTCCCTGAAGCCCAAATACTGTTCCTCCTGCAGGCGCTGGGTCTCCTGAAACTTGGCCAGTACCGTTGCCATTGTCTCCTGGGAGTGGTGGTATGCTCCCATGATGTTGGAGAGGGCTTTGTGGAGAGTGGGTTCCCTGGCCCTGTCCGCCCCCTGTCGCACAGCAGCCCTCCCAGTTCCCCTGTGTTCCTGGGCCTCCGTCGCCTGGACCGTGTGCCCACTACCACTGCCCCCAGGTCCCTGTTGTTGTTGGGGTGGTGGGTTAGCCTGGGTTCCCTGTAGTGGTGGACACACTGCTGATTGACGTGTCCTGGAGATGGAGGTATGGGCCCGCTGGGTAGGTGCTGTGCTGGTGTTTTCAGAGGGGGGGAAGCTCTGTGGTGGCCTGTGACTGGGTGAGGGGAACCGACTGTCCCGATGGGCCGGGCTGGTCATCTAGATCCAATTGGAAAGAGGTGATGTCATCACTGTGGGCCTCTTCTGTTGGTGGTGTGGACATGTGTGGACCCTCCTGTCTGGTGACGTTGGGTAGGGGTCCTGCAGGGGTATAAAAGGATGTTTATTAGTTCTGTGTGTGCCATGGTGTGCAATGGGTGGGTGACCGTGTACCCCAGTGCTTGCATTCCTGTGTGGGACCTTGTGTGATGATGGTTTGGGGGGTGTGTGGGTATGTGCAGTGGCCATGCTTTAGTGTTGGGTGTCCATGCTTTGTTGTTGCATGCAGGGCTTGGGGTTAGGTTGTGTGGTTTGTGATGTTGGGACATTTGTGAGGAGTTGGAGTGATGGGGGTGAGGGTGAGGGTGGGGGTATGTGCTGGCATGCAGGTAGGGTGGGGGATGTAACAGTTAAGATTTGACTTACCAGAGTCCATTCCTCCCCTTACTCCTGCGAGGCCCTCAGGATGCATAATCGCCAAGACCTGCTCCTCCCATGTTGTTAGTTGTGGGGGAGGAGGTGGGGGTCCGGCGCCAGTCCGCTGAACCGCCAGGTGGTGTCTTGAGACCACGGAACGCACCTTCCCCTGTAGGTCGTTCCACCTCTTCCTGATGTCCTCCCAATTTCTTGGTTGCTGTCCCACTGCGTTGACCCTGTCCACTATTCTTCGACATAGCTCCATCTTCCTTGCAATTGAGGTGTGCTGCAACTGTGATCCCAATAGCTGTGGCTCTACCCAGACGATTTCCTCCACCATGACCCTGAGCTCCTCCTCCGAGAACCTGGGGTGTCTTTGCCGTGCCATGGGGTGGTGTAGGTGATGTGTGGGGTGGGGTGTGTGGTGATAAGTGTGCTGATATGTAGTGGTGTGTAGTGTGAGGTGCATGGAAGTTATGTGGGTGATGGTGTTGTGTGCCTCCTGATGCTAGTATTGTTGATGGTGGTGTCTCTCTCTGGCCTTCGTTCGTGATTTTTGGTCATAGGGGTTTGTAGGTGATGTGGGTGTGTGTTTTATATTGTATTGGGTGTGTGGGAGTGGTGTGTGTATGTGTATCAGGTGTGTGTATTTCGAATTGTCCAATGTGGTAGTGTTTTGTATGTGCGTGTGTATTTTGAGCGCGGCGGTGTGTACCGCCAATGGAATACCATGGTTGAAAGACCGCCGCGTGGATTCGTTTGTCGTGATAGTGTGGGCGTATTTCTGTTGGCGTGACGGTGGAGGATTTGTTTTCACCAGTTTATCACTGACCTTTCGTGTGGCGGACTTGTGTGGGTGTCTGACCTTTGGCGGATTCCGTGCTGTGGGTCATAATAGCTGTGGCGGTCTTCTGCATGCGGTATGCGGCTTTTACCACCAATGTTGTAATGACGGCCATAGTGCCATGCGCGTCTTCCTGGGCCTTACAGGGTGTGCCTGGCGGGGAGATGACATCAACTGCCCCGTGTGGCAGGTCGCAAGGTGGAGGGTGGCTCGCAAGGGGGAGACCGGTGGACTGCAGCCTGACATCGAAGGAGCTCAAGGAGGGTTCCCTTCCCCGCCAAAGTCTTGGTGGAGTGTGGACCCAGAGGGGCTGTCCTGGGGCCTCCGGCACAGAAGGTGAGCAAGCTGGCCGAGGAGCGGCTTGGGCGGAGCCTGTATCGGACCTGCATCTGGAAGCCTCTGACATGCAGCACGTTGGGTTATCCTGCCCTGGGGCTAGCAACGGTGCTGTGCCTAGGCCTGAAATTTCTTAAGGGGGTGGGGACAGCACGAAGGGGGAACCCGCCTGCCACCCATACGTGACTTCTTTGGTGGCCACACAACCCAAGGCCCCAAGGCCTGCCTGTTGAGCAGTCAATTAAGTGAGGAGGCAGTCTGAGTACCTAGGGGTCCCCTCTACCCCGCTACAGGAAGGAGTCAGAGACAAAACAAAGGTGACACAGGGTATCTCTGGTGCTGTTCAAGGCAAGGGATTCATCCACAAGCTCATTCTGTACCTGATTGCTGACATCTGGCACTCCTGCCAGGACATAGGTTCAAAGAGTAGTCATCAGCCCGCTGGAGAGGCATGGACTGATGACTACTAGCTTTGCTCAAAGAAGAACACTGAGTACCTCCCCGACCAGAGAATTAGCCCAAGTAAAGCCCCGTGGCCGGCCACCTGGGCTGTCAAAAAAGGCACGCTCTACAAAGATCCCTGGTGTTGCATCGTCCAGCGGCCAACCCGGAAACTGACCATGGCCTAGACTGGGCTGCACTGGCAGCACCTGTGGCCACTGGTAATCGGGACCCCTCCTATGACCTCAGCTAATCCCCCAGGACAGACTGGTGAGGTGGTGGTGATCCTGGGCCAGTGGTGGATCTTGGCCAAGAAAGGGGCAGAGTCCACTGAGCCACAGGAGGCAGAATGTGTACAGTAGCTGGCTCACCAAGACGGGGCCCATCCTTTGAGGAATCTGAAACTTCCTGCATCTCTGGTCCACCCGGCCATGAGACTATGCCTCTTGTGCAGCCCTTCACAGCTCTACAGGTGTCCCAGAGTGACCAACGAGAGCTTTTCCTCAGGCTGTGACCACCGGCAACTGGCTTGGAACATGGCCTGCATTCTTTGGGTCAGCATGGATGGCCCTGGGGGACTACGGTGATAAACCAGCATTCAGCGATTACCTCTTGGATTACAGGGACTTTCCGGGCCATCGGCAAAGACAAGACTGCAGTGGCAGTACAGGGGTAATTCAATTAGTTCACCAACCCCGTCATGAACAAAAGGGATAATAGCGAGAACCCACTGATGCTGAACATGCCCTCATCAGAATCCACGACAGTGATAATACAGGCAATAAAGGACTTGTGCTCATCCCTAGAGAATAAGATAGGGAAACTGAGCGTAGAGCTCTCCCTACTCCGTCAAGACCTCTGCAATACAGTAAAGAGGGTCACTGAAGCCCAGGGGAGGTTGTCTGAGGTTGAGGACACTACCACATCCCTTTGGGATGAACTGGCGATGTTCCAGCAGTGGGTGGGCCTCTTGGAGTCCAGGGCGGAGGAGGCTAAGGGCAGGTCAAGACGCAACAACATCCACATTTTTGGGGTCCCGGACAGCTTGGAAGGCCCCTGGTCTACAGCCTACATTTTGGATTGGTTCCACTCCTGGGTTCTGCGTAACTATGGAGAGAGCCCATAGATCCCTGGAGCCGAGGCCGCCTCCCAGCCCCCCCCCCATGCTGATCATAGCCTGATTGCTTAACTTTGCGGATAGTGACATGATTCCCCGAGAGGCCCGCAAGAAGGGATAAGCTCCATGCAATGCTTCAGTGCCCGGCATGGCTCAATGTAATCTACAATTATAAGACCCTGTTTTTCAACACTCCAGAGAGTGCCTGAACCCCGGATGAGTGGCTGGTCCTGGCGCTGAGGGGCGGAAGGAAGTCCCCTACTCCAGGAAGAGAACCTGCGATGAAAGCCTAGAGTCTGCTGCCTAACCAACATAAAAGAGACAGACGCTGCCACAGATGAGAGGACACAACCCCCTACCGCCCACGCAGGTAGCACTCTGCCTCTGTGGAGGGGTCTCCGGACAGAAGGGGAGTCCAGGGAGGAAAGAAGCAACTGTCTTTATTGGATTCATATTGACTTCTCCTTGTAGGGTCACAATGGAATATCATATCCTTTTTCATGGGTTGGAGGACCTCAAATTCTGTTAGTTTATGTTTTACTGGGGTGCCATGTTTGTGTTTATGGCGATAGATGCTTCAAGAGGGGTAAGTGTAGGGTGCTGAGAGGGTTGGGGTCCAGTGGCTGCCAGTAGCAGCACCACCGGCGTTACATTAGGGTGTTTAACTGTTCATTTTTTCAACTACACAAACTCCAGGCTAGGGCCCATATCAGACCACTGCCAACAGAAGCATGCACACATTCTTTGAGCCCTTGGGTCACTCGACAATGGCAGCTCACATAAGGGATTATAAAGTAGTCATATGGAATGTTAATGACCTCAACAACAAGATCAAATGATGGGCCGCGATGAGGTATGTAAAGAGGCACGCTCCCAAGGCGGTTCTCCTTCAGGAGACCCACTTAATGGGGTTCCGGTGCCCCTTTTTGGACCGCCACATTTATTCCTGTGTCTATCATTTGGGCTACATGGGAGCGTCCAGAGGGGTGGCCATATTACTACACTGCACCTTCCTGTTGGTAGTTAAGGAGGTGCACCAGATCACATTGGGAGATTTGTAATTATACACAGCACACTAGATGGAGTGGCATGGATGATTGGTAGCATATATGAGCCCCCGCAGTTGCTAGGGAGACCCTGGAAGTGCTGGCGGGGAACCTGACAGTGGCTGTTCCTGGGTCACCTTGTTGGGGGGCAGCTTCAACACTTTATTGGACCCTGAAATGGACTCAAAATCCAATCCAGGAACTCCCTGAACAGCAAGGCTTCGATCCTGGGCCAACACCTTGGGCTAGGTAGATGTCTGGCGCTTTCAACACCATGCTAAGCAGCGCTACACCCATCATTCGTTTCCACAGGGCATGTCCTCGCAGCTCGATTATTATGTCCATCCTCAGACATAGTTCTGGTTGCCCAGTCCAGCGTCCTCCCTAGGTCACTATCGGACCATTCGCCGGTGCTTTTGTCAGTGGATGCGGCGGCTGTGGTCAGAGAGGGCTAGGGTGGCTAAATGTGTGTAGGCTCCTCGACAAAGACTTTGCAGAGGAGGTCAAAGAGACTATAACAGACTACTTTGACATCAAAAGGGGTTCGGCAGACTCCCCAGTGTTGTTATGGGAAGCATTAAAAAAGGCCCTCAGTGGCCGGGCCTTTTCTACAATTGGAGGTACACATGCTGGAGAGAGGTGGACTTGCTGCACCTGGAGGGCAAGATTGGGGACCTTGAGGGTGCCTTGGGAGCCCCCCACAAGCAGGCAGAGTAACGTAGGTTAGTGCAGGCACGAATTGATCTCTGCAACAAATTGCTGGACACAGAGAGGCTCAGTAGGCTCCACTCCATGGGTAGTGTTTGTGAGATTGGGGATAAGGTGGGCAAGCTGATATATTTGCTAGTAACTGTTCACCGTCCTTTTACCACAATTTTGGAGCAGAGATCCGCGGAGGGTGAGATCATACCAGGCAAATTCAGCCTTGCACAATGCTTTGTCTCTCACTTTAAAGACCTACAAGCGATTTTAGATCCTCCAGCAGCAGAGATAGAGCTGTCCTTCATCTCCTACATCACAGTGATACAGTACACTGGCCCTACCTCTTCGCTGTACTTCATAAAATGGGGTTTGGACCCCGCTTTTGCGGGTGGGTGTCGTTCCTCTATACTGGGCTGTGGTCCCAAGTCTGAGTCAACGTGGCTCTCTCCAGCCAATTCCTGATATAGAGGGGTACCCGCCAGGGTTATCCAATCAGTTAGAGCCTGGAGTTCATTGACTCGTCTTTGGGAAGTAATCGCCACTAAAAAAGCCATATCGCAAGGTTGAGCGTTTTGGGGTCTGGATGCCTGATCTGACCTTGATTTTGAGTGAGAAGGTCAGGCCTGTTGGGGAGTTTCTCATGAGGAACTATGGACCGATCCAGAAGTGTTGTGAACTAAGTTTGATGTGCCCATGTGGGAGCTTCAAGGATCATGGTGAGTGAGGTTTGTCTCTGTGTGCACACTAAGTGCGGAATGAGTGGGAAAAGCATAAGCAAGTATCTCTGACCAATTCATCCACAGAGCATTGCCCTTGGACTGAGGATGTGGTTATCTGGATGCAAAATGTTGGCATTTTGTATTTTCTGCAGTGGTGAAGAGATCTATTTGGGGTGTTCCCCATTTTATAAAGGACTGTTGAAGGACTTGTGGGTTAGATCCCATTTGTGGACTTGTTGCTGAGGAGATCTGCAAATTGGTTGTCCATGCCAGGGAGATACCCTGTGTAAGGAAATGCCTCCTTGGCATGGTTACCCTCTGACCTTTTGCCTTTGCTGATGCCAAGTTATGATTTGAAAGTGTGCTGAGGCCTGCTAACCAGGCCCCAGCACCAGTGTTCTTTCCCTAAAACGGTACCTTTGTCTCCACAATTGGCACACCCTGGCATCCAGGTAAGTCCCTTGTATCTGGTACCCCTGGTACCAAGGGCCCTGATGCCAGGGAAGGTCTCTAAGGGCTGCAGCATGTCTTATGTCACCCTGGGGACCCCTCACTCAGCACATACACACTGCTTGCCAGCTTGTGTGTGCTGGTGGGGAGAAAATGACTAAGTCGACATGGCACTCCCCTCAGAGTGCCATGCCAACCTCACACTGCCTATGGCATAGGTAAGTCACCCCTCTAGCAGGCCTTACAGCCCTAAGGCAGGGTTCACTATACCACAGGTGAGGGCATAGGTGCATGAGCACTATGCCCCTACAGTGTCTAAGCAAAACCTTAGACATTGTAAGTGCAGGGTAGCCATAAGAGTATATGGTCTGGGAGTCTGTCATACACAAACTCCACAGCACCATAATGGCTACTCTGAAAACTGGGAAGTTTGGTATCAAACTTCTCAGCACAATAAATGCACACTGATGTCAGTGTACATTTTATTGTATAATACACCCAGAGGGCATCTTAGAGATGCCCCCTGAAAACATACCCGACTTCCAGTGTGGGCTGACTAGTTTTGCCAGCCTGCCACACACCAGACATGTTGCTGGCTACATGGGGAGAGTGACTTTGTCACTTTGTGGCTAGTAACAAAGCCTGTACTGGGTGGAGGTGCTTCTCACCTCCCCCTGCAGGAACTGTAACACCTGGCGGTGAGCCTCAAAGGCTCACCCCCTTTGTTACAGTGCCACAGGGCATCCCAGCTAGTGGAGATGCCCACCCCCTCCGGCCACGGCCCCACTTTTGTCGGCAAGGCCGGAGGAGATAATGAGAAAAACAAGGAGGAGTCACTGGCCAGTCTGGACGACCACTAAGGTGTCCTGAGCTGAGGTGACTCTGACTTTTAGAAATCCTCCATCTTGTAGATGGAGGATTCCCCCAATAGAATTAGGGATGTGCCCCCCTCCCCTCAGGGAGGAGGCACAAAGAGGGTGTAGCCACCGTCAGGGCTAGTAGCCATTGGCTACTAACCTCCCAGACCTAAACACACGCCTAAATTGAGTATTTAGGGGCCCTCAGAACCTAGGAAGATAGATTCCTGCAACCTGAAGATGAAGAAGGACTGCTGACCTGAAGCCCTGCAGAGAAGAAGGAGACACCAACTGCTTTGGCCCCAGCCCTACTGGCCTGTCTCCCCACTTCAAGAAAAACTGCAACAGCGACCCGTCCCCCAGGGTCCAGCGACCTCTGAAGCCTCAGAGGACTACCCGGCATCTAAAAGGACCAAGAACTCCCGAGGACACCGGCTCTGTTCCACAAAGACTGCAACTTTGCACAAAGAAGCAACTTTCAAAGTCCACACGTTTCCCGCTGGAAGCGTCAGACTTTCCACTCTGCACCCGACGCCCCCGGCTCGACCTGCGGAGAACCAACACTACAGGGAGGACTCCCCGGCGACTGCGACCCTGTGAGTAGCCAGAGTTGACCCCCCCTGAGCCTCCAAAGCGACGCCTGCAGAGGGTTTCCAGAGGCTCCCCCTGACCGCGACTGCCTTCTACAAAGAACCCGACACCTGGGAAACACACTGCACCCGCAGCCCCCAGGACCTGAAGGATCCGACCTCCAGTGCAGGAGCGACCCCCAGGTGGCCCTCTCCCTAGCCCAAGTGGTGGCTACCCCGAGGAACCCCCCCTTGCCTGCCTGCATCGCTGAAGAGACCCCTGGGTCTCCCATTGAAACCTATTGCAAACCCGAAGCCTGTTTGCACTCTGCACCCGGCAGCCCCTGTGCCGCTGAGGGTGTACTTTTTGTGCTGACTTGTGTCCCCCCCGGTGCCCTACAAAACCCCCCTGGTCTGCCCTCTGAAGTCACGGGTACTTACCTGCTGGCAGACTAGAACCGGGGCACCCCATTCTCCATTGAAACCTATGCGTTTTGGGCACCACTTTGACCTCTGCACCTGACCGGCTCTGAGCTGCTGGTGTGGTAACTTTGGGGTTGCCCTGAACCCCCAACGGTGGGCTACCTTGGACCCAACTTTGAACCCTGTAAGTGCTTTACTTACCTGAAAAACTAACAAATACTTACCTCCCCCAGGAACTGTTGAATTTTGTACTGTGTCCAATTTTAAAATAGCTTATTGCCATTTTTGCCAAAACTGTACATGCTATTGTGATGATTCAAAGTTCCTAAGATACCTGAGTGAATTACCTTTCATTTAAAGTATTGTTTGTAAATCTTGAACCTGTGGTTCTTAAAATAAACTAAGAAAATATATTTTTCTATATAAAAACCTATTGGCCTGGAATTGTCTTTGAGTGTGTGTTCCTCATTTATTGTCTGTGTGTGTACAACAAATGCTTAACACTACCCTCTGATAAGCCTACTGCTCGACCACACTACTACAAAATAGAGCATTAGAATTATCTCTTTTTGCCACTATCTTACCTCTAAGGGGAACCCTTGGACTCTGTGCATGCTATTTCTTACTTTGAAATAGTACATACAGAGCCAACTTCCTACACCCTGCCACTAAGTGAATGTGGTGGTGAATTGCCCATTTCCATATTCTTCGAGAAACATGGGACGACTAAGTAGAACGTGTCCCCCCTGTTTTTGCAAATAATACAGAGTTGTCATGTTGTCTGTACGGACTAGAACCACTTTGTGGGAGAGTTGTGTAAGTAAAGCCTTCATTGCTAGGAAAACTCCTTGAAGCCCCAAGTAATTGATATTTGAAGTTTGTTAAATGGAATCCCATAGACCTTGTATTGTGAGGTTGTTGAAGTAAGCTCCCTGACCTGTCTGTGATGCATCTGTAGTCAGAGTGGTCTGAGGCACAGGGCCCAGAAAGGACCTCCCCTTGGAGAGGTTGGTAGAGTTCCACCATTGCAGAGAGTGGTGAGTCTGGAGGTCCAAAAACACTACATCTTGGAGATGACCCTGTGACTGAGACCACAGATGAAACAGACATTGCTGTAGGGGACACATGTGTAGTCTGGCATGAGGTACGATGGCCATTCAAGATGCCATCATTCCTAATAGCTGCATCACTGGCTTAACTGTGTAAGTGTAGTCTTCCTGTAACTGGGAAATTAAAGTTTGAAAAGTTTGAATTCGAGTCGGACTTGGATATGCTAACCTTGTTTGCGCATTGAGCACTGCTCCTAGATAAGGCTGTATCTGTAAAGTTTGGAGATGGAATTTGAGGAAGTTGATTGTGAATCCGAGTGTGAAGGGGATCCACTGTGATCTGAGTGTGACGCTGACAGTGTTGTAATGTACTGGCTTTGATGAGTCAATCGTCCAAGTAATGGAAGGCATGAATGTGTTGATATCTGAGATATGCAGCAACTACTGCTAGACATTTTGTGAAGACCCTGGGAGAGGTTATAACCCCAAAAGGTAAAACCTTGAACTGATAATGTTTTCCCGCAGTTATGAATCAGAGATATTTGAGGTGTGCTGTGTGAATGGGAATATGAAAGTAAGCGTCCTTTAGATCTAAAGCTCTCATAAAGTCACCTTGCTGTAACAGTGGAATGACACCTTGGAGAGTGACCATATGGAAATGCTCTGAGAGAATATAGAGATTTAGCGGTCTGAGATCTAGAATTGGCCTGAGTGATCCGTCCTTCTTTGGTATAAGGAAGTGTAGGGAGTATACACCAGACCCTTGCTGTGAGAAGGGGACTGGTTCTATCGCCCCTTTGAGAAGAAGGAATTGCACCTCTTCTTTGAGAAGTATAAGATGTTCTTGTGAGAATTTGTGAGTGCGAGGGGGGATATTTGGTGGAGTGGAAGTGAGTTCCAGACATCTAATAACCATGTTGGAGAATTGAGAGAAACCACTTGTTTGTGGTGATTTCGGACCATTGGAGGTAGAAATATTTGAGTCTTCCCCCTATTGGAGAGGAGTGAGGTGGTGGAAGGTGTAAATAGTAACTGGTGTGTACTGGAGGCAGATCCCCTGGAGTTGGATGGCTTTCCTCTGCCCTTGTTGTTTGCACCTCTGTAGGATCCTCTAAAGGAACCTATATTGTATAAATGTGAACCTTGTTTGTTTTGAGAGATGGAAGGCTCAGTAGAGGATGGTATGAAGCCTCCCCTGAATTGTAGCTGACGAAAATTACCATGTTGTGTGGTGGTGAGTAATGCCCCCATAGTCTTTGCTGTCTCTGAGCCTTTTTCAGTTTTTCTAATGTGTCTACTTCTTGCCCAAATAAGTGTTCACTATCAAACAGCATGTTGAGGTCTGCCTATTGTATTTCTGGCTTGAATTCTAAGCCACGCTTGCCTACGTATAATGACACTAGTGTTAATACTGCATGCTGTGGTGTCTGCAGCATCAGTTGCAAACCTAATAGAGTTGTTAGAGTTGGTTTGATTCTCTGAAACTATCTCGTGTGCCCTTTTGCAATGTTCCTCTGGGAGGTACTGGAGGAGATCCTCAATTTTGTTCCAGTGGGCCCTGTCATATGGCATGCAAATTGGCAATACGACACTGATTGGTAGTTTGTGCAGCCACTCTTTTTCACGCTGCATCTAGTTTTTTACTTTCCTTATTAGGAGGGGGCGTATCTCTTGTGGATTGACTATTAGTATGTTTTCATGCTGTAATGTCGACTATGGAGTCAGAAGAGACTTGAGCCCATATAAATAAAGGATCTGTGGGTGCAGTCTTGTATTTCTTGTATTTCTTTTTTTTATTCTTTTTATTGTTTTTTAATAATAAAACAAGCAATACAGGGTTTGTAATGTTGGGTACACCAATGCATAGTGGGTACATGCATAAGTGTATATCACTTATTGCACATTACCACTGAACATGTCCTCCGGACCAACATGGCGC
This sequence comes from Pleurodeles waltl, assembly GCF_031143425.1. Lineage (NCBI taxonomy): Eukaryota > Metazoa > Chordata > Amphibia > Caudata > Salamandridae > Pleurodeles > Pleurodeles waltl. The sequence continues at coordinate 212,210,184 of NC_090445.1, read as the reverse complement.
TTTTATGGTCTCTCCTGCCAAGCTCTTCTCCCACCCTCAGTTTCCTCCCTCCATGATCTCCTGTAGGTCCTCACTAAGTCTGCCCCCTTGAACAGTTACCCAGACTCCCCATATCTTCTCCCATTTCCTAGGAGAGCCCCTGCCTTTGTATATAACCTCCTCGGTCCTCTGGCACCAGACCAGGTCACGCTGCCAATCTGATACTTGTAGCATGTCTGTGTCCCCCCATGCTCTTGCGCTATTGCGTTTAGCTACCCCAGAAGCCAATCTTAATAAAATTTCTGTGTATCTGGGCCCGGAGTGATCTCCTGATATTCCAAGGATTAGCCACTTAGGGTCTAAAGGTATGACCAGTGCTATGGCTCGGGACATTTCACTGATTAGACTAGTCCAGTAGTCCTGTATCCGGGGGCAACTCCAGAGTGTGTGTATGAATGTGCCTTCTTCATTGCAGCCCCTCAGACACTGCGAGTTCTCAGCCCTACCGATTTTGTGTAGCAATGTGCGGGAATAGTATCCTCTATGCAGGCTTTTCAGCTGGACAAGCCGGCGTCTAGCCCTATTGGCTATTGTCCCTGGAGCTGCCAAGGGCCTCTCCACACTCATCTTCTTCTAGGTGTCCCAGGCCTGTCTCCCATGACTCCCTCAACTTACTCAATCAGTCTGGGGAATTGTTTATCAATTTTCTGTAAATCAGTGAGATTCCTTTTCTGGGAAGTGGTTCCACTAGGACCCTATCTTCCAGTGGTGAGGCATCTGGTAGTTGGTCCCCCTCCCTGAAATGTCTCCTCAGGGTGTGCCCCAGCTGCAGGTACCGGTGATATTCAGTGTCTGCCATTGCGTATTCGTCCTGAGTGCCTCAAAGCTGATGTAAGCCTGTCCCCTCCACACATCTCCCAGGTGCTCCATGCCTATCATCTCTCATTTCTGAAAGCCCTGAAGGCCTCTCACGTCAGCAAGGGCATCACTTTGCCACAGCAGGCGAGGTCCGTGAGCTTCCCAGCCCACCCCAAATATTTGGTTGCTTCTTTCCATGCCCGGAGCACAACCCTAGTGTGGTGCGGCAGAGCTCGTTCACTTCTGGTGTTATGCAGTAGAGGTTCAGGACCTCCCCTCCCGATCATGCTCCATCGGGTCCTGTTGGTCTGCGAATATCCACTCATTAGCCACAGTAAGGTTGGACGCCTAGTAATATTTCCGGATGCCTGGTATTGCTAGTCCCCCGTCGTACACCCCCCTTTGCAAAGTGGCCAGGGCGATCCTGGGCACGCCCAACCCCACAGAAGCCTACACACCTCCGAGTCTATTGTGCTGAAGAGTTTTTGGGGAATATAGTAAGAAGTATTCTGCACTACGTATAGCAGTTGCGACACACTCATCATTTTATAGAGGGCCGTCCTGCCCATCAGGGTCAACGGTAGGCCATGCCAATGTGTTACATCTCATTACAGTCATTCTAATTGGGGACTAACATTTCTTTTCAGGAACTCCAGGGGATCTCTAGTCATGTATATACCAAAGTAACAGAAGCCTCCCTCACTAGCACGGCCTCGCAATCCCAGGGGAGAGTGGAAACACCTCCGATTTTGACCAGTTTATAGTGTAACCAGAATGTTCTCTGAAGATCTTAAAGATTTGCATCAGCCGACCCATCGTAAGAAAGGGCTTTGAGAAATATAGGAGTATGTCATCGGCATAAAGGGATATGCGCTCCTACCGGCACTCTGGGACCTATATCCTCCTGACCAGTAAATCCTGGAATATTCAGGCTGCCAGAGGTTCCAGAGCCAGAGCAAAGAGTGGGTGAGATATGGGACAACCCTGGCGGGCGCCCCTCCCCAGATTAAACTCCCTAGATACCACTCCATTGACCCTCACACATGCCATGAGAGAAGTATGCAGTAATTTGGCCTGTGCATAAAACTGTGGTCTGAAGCCCAGTCTCACCATTCTAATGAATTGAATGCCATCTTGGCATCCAACGCCATTAAGGCCGCCTGTTCCGACCGGGGATCGGCTGTCAGATGTAGTACTCCATACAGGCGCCGGAGGTTAAGCCGCATGTTCCGGTCTGGCATGAACCCGGACTGGTCCGATTGTATCAGTTTCGCGATGATCCTTTGTACTCTGTTTGCCAAGACCTTTGCCAATACTTTTGCTTCCATATTTAACAAGGAGATGGGCCTATATGAACTGCAGGCTGTCGAGGGTTTACCCTCCTAATGAATTACAACGATTGTCGCTGCTCTTTGGTCTGCTGGAAGGCAGCCCTTGTCCCTGGCATCTCTGAACATCTCTAACAGTGGGCCGACAATTATGTTAGCCATCCCTTTATACAGTTCAACTGGGATCCCATTCGGGCCTGGGGCCTTGCATGACTGAAGGTCCCATAAGGCGCAGGTTACCCCCTCTTCCATCATATCTCCCTCCAAGGCGTCTCTGTCGACAACTTGTAACACCTGCAGATGTATGTCCCGGAGATTAGTACAATCCTCCGTGGACATAGTGAATTTGGAGGAGTATAAATCCTCATGGTAGTCTGCAAAGGTCTTTGCTACATCAGCACCTGATGTCTGCAGGACATGCCCAGTGTTTTTCACCTTTAGCACCCACATGCGCACTCTATCCCTCCTTTCCAGCCACCCTAGCAATTTGCCCGCTTTTTCCCCAATCTCGTACAGTCGACGGTGGACTGCAGTCCATATTTCCTGGTGTGATTTTTTGCCAGGGACCGTAGCTCCTGCTGCCTCAGTTTTAGTTCTTCCCGGTCCTCTGGATCCCCGAGGTCAGGGTTCCCTCAAACTCCATCACCTCTCTCTCAATAGCTGCGCACTTCAGCCGTGTTTCTTTCCTTGCCACCCCCATTAAAGTCTGCGCCTGTCCTCAGAAGACTGCCTTAAAAGCTTTCCACAGTGTACTTGCTGAGGGTACTGAGCACCTTTAAAGTAGAGAACCATCCCCTCTCGCAGTTTGTCTCTGATCTCCTGCTCCTGTAATCTCCAGGCAATCAGGTGACCCAGTAGCGTGAAGTCTTGCACTGGACCCATCGATGTGACCTCCACCGGTGAGTGATCTGAGATCCCCCTTGCATGAATGACCGCAACCCGGACCTGGTGGTCCTTAGCACTCAGAGTGAAGATGTAATCCAGTCAGGAGAAGCTCCCATGAGTTGCAGAGAAGTATGTGTATTGTCTTGTGTGGGGGCTGTCCTCCCTCCACAGATCAGTCAGACCCATTGCCCCGGCAAACTGAGAAAGTAATCCCTTGCCTCCTCCAGCCTCTAGACTTGTCTATCCCTGCGTCCATGGTCAAGTTTAGGTCACCTCCCAATATCAGGCCAAGGAGTAGGTCCCCTATCTCCAGAAGCGCCGCCTCCTGCAGGCGTGGGGGAAGGTACAGGCAGCACACATTGAGTGTAGTTCCCTCCCAAGTTCCCGACAGTGCCATATACTGTCCATTTCTATCATGCCATTCCTGGTGTACAATAAGGGCTACCGATTTCCTAACTAGTATGCCCACCCCCCTGGAGTCAGTGGTATACCCAGAGTGAGCCCTGAGCATGTATCCAAATCTATGTAGTGCCTTGTAGTGATTCCTTCGGAGATGTGTCTCCTGGAGCAGAACTATGTCTGGCGTGTGACGCCTTATATGCTGCATGACCAGTGTGCACTGGATCGTGCTACCCAGACCATTGACATTCCATGACCATACGGTCAGGTTTTGCGAAGGACTACCCATTTGTCAGTGTCTTGTAGATGTTGGGGCCAGACGTTCTTGCCCCACTTCTTCCTCTCCCAATCAAGTGCCTTGAATCCTCACAACCGTGCTGTGCCATCCCAAGTTGCCCACCAACTAGGCTCCAAAAAATAACTACACTCAAAGGTGCAAACAGTAAACTTCGTTTCCCCAACTCCCCCCTCCCAGCATCCCTGCTCTGTAGGTCCAGTATTGCTCAACAACCCAACTTACAGAGCACCTGTCGCCTGAACTATAACATGTCTCTTGTGGGTATGCGTCGCGACCTGCATGGTGTCTCTGAGTGGATTTCATCTAAGCAACTGACCCAGGATTCCCCACGCACATCTGTTGGTTGTCATGCCCCTGGTCCCTGTCTAGAGTCCGTTCCTTCCTCTATCTGCAAGAAGCGTCTCCCCCCATATGGGGTCGGGCCACTCCTTCTGTGCCGTTGGATCAGGGTTGTCTCCCTGCCTTTTGTCTGATGGCCTCCTGCCCTCCAGCCAGTCCCATGTCTCCTCCGGGGACCCAAAGTGCCAGGTCTTGCCGTCTGCCACCACTTGCAGCCGGGCCGGAAATAGCATCATGTACTTCAGGTCCTTGGCCCTGAGTGCTTTTTTGACTTCCTCAAAGTTCTTCCTTTAGAGCTACATGTTAAGGATAAAGTCAGGGAAGAAGCGAATGACGGCATTGTCCTGTTTTAGATCCCCAAACGATCTGGCTCCCTGCAGGATGGCATCTTGGTTTCTGTAGTTTAGGATCCTGGCTACTATAGTGCATGGCGGGCCCCTGGTTTCGGCAGAGGGCTAGGTACCCTGTGTTCCACTGAAAAGAAGTTGGACAGTTGTTTCAGCTTAAGTTTATTCAGGACCAGGTCCTCTACGAATAAGTCCACGCTCTTGCCTTCCATGCCCTCCGGTACTCCCACCAATCTCATGTTGTTTCTCCTGGACCTTCCTTCCTGGTCCTCCAGCTTGGCTTCCATTACTGAACTCCTCTTGGTGAGTGATCTGACCTGTTCTTCCAGATGTTTTGTGGTTGCCATCAGGCCATCTAGGTGCGTTTCTGCCCTGGCCACTTTCTCCGAGATCTTGCTCATGTCTGCCCTAAGGAGATTGACATCGATTTGAACTGCGTCTAATTTCGGTTCCAAAGGGGAGAGGGAGCCCTGTATTTCCTATATTGCGGCCATTATCGAACTCAATGAGGGCTCGCCCCTAGGGCTCCATCCCTCTGTCCTCCCCCCTCCCCCTGGCTCGGGCCTTCCATGGCCTCCGGTACTCCCACCAATCTTACTTTGTTTCTCCTGGACCTCCCTTCCTGGTCCTCCAGCTTGGCTTCCATTACTGAACTCCTCTTGGTGAGTGACCTGACCTGTTCTTCCAGATGTTTTGTGGTTGCCATCAGGCCATCTAGGTGCGTTTCTGGCCTGGCAACTTTCTCCGAGATCATGCTTATGACTGCCCTAAGGAGATTGACATTGATTTGAACTGCGTCTAATTTCGGTTCCAAAGGAGAGAGGGAGCCCAGGATGTCCTGTATGGCGGCCATTATCGAACTCAATGAGGGCTCCCCCCCAGGGCTCCATCCCTCGGTCCTCCCCACTCCCCCTGGCTCGGGCCCTCCATGACCTCCATGCACACTGCGTATCTGTTCAAACTGTTCACTTGCGTGGATTTAGGAGTGCGGCCCTTCACCATTGGTCCCATCCACCTATTTCACACCGCCGTCTGTCTTTTGTAGTGGCTGCGCTGCTATCTGTCGATCTTTCCTCCAGTTCTCACCAGGGCCCGATGCCCCTTCTCTGCTATCTTTGCACTTGTTGTTCTACCAGGCCCTCCGGGGGCCACTTCCCAGTAGATACCGCGGGCCTCCTTCCTCCCTTCTCCGGGGACCTGCGCGGCTGATGTACTCCGGGCCCTGGGGGCACCGTTCACCTCTTCGCTGCCGCCTCTGTGCTTTGGCTGGGTCAGGACTTGCTGTCTTTGGTACCTTTCTATGGGAGGGCTCCCCTTTTACCTCATGTCTGCCCCAGGCCGGATATGTCTCACAGTCCCCTTCCTCCCTTCTCATCGGACCCATGAGACCGATGTATCCCAGGGCCCGGGGACACCGCTTACCTCCACGCTTCCGCTGATGTGCTTTGGCTGGGCCTTGGCCCTCTTCCGTGGGAGAGCCCCTGGCCAGCTGTGTCTCACAGGCCCCCTTCCTCCCTTCTCCAGGGGCCCGCATGACCGATGTATCCCGGGGGCGCTGCTCACTTCCTCGCTGCAGCCACTATGCTTTGGCTGGTCCGGGCCTCGCTGTCCTTGGTCCCGTTCTATGGAAGGGCTCCCCTTTTACCTCCATTCTGCTCCAGGCTGACTGTGTCTTATGGGCCCCTTTCCTCCCTTCTCCGGGGACCCGCGCAACCGATGTACTTCAGGGCCTGGGTGCACCGTTCACCTGTTTACTGCTGCCATTGTGCTTTGGCTGGGCTGGGCCTTGCTGTCCTTGGTCCCGTTCTATGGGAGGGCTCCCCTTTTATCTCCTGCCTGTCCAAGGATGGCTGTGTCGCACGGGCCCCCTTCCTCCCTTCTCCGGGGACCCGTGCGACCAATGTATACCGGGGCCACCACTCACCTCCACGCTGCCACTGCAGTGCTTTTGCTGGGCCGGGCCTTGCTGTCCTTGGCCCTGTTCTGTGGGAGGTCACCCAATGTAGCTCCACTCTATTGGCCTCAGAGCCGCCGGGAAGGGGAGCGTAAGAGGACCCGCTCCGCGAGTCCGGCACCACATTGCCTCTCTACCACAGGCCTCTTCTACAGCCGTCTCGGCTTTTCAGTCTGTCCACCATTTTGCCTTGAGGCCGCGCCAGATGTAAGGCGCTGTCTTAGTTGCCTTCGGTGCACAGACATCAGCCCTGGCACCTTTTTCTCAATGCTCCAGAACCAGGGACACAGGGCTCACGTTATGCTCCGCCGTTGACAGGATTTTACTGGAATTTTGGGGGGTATTCATCCCAGCGGCTCAGGAGCTCACCTAACTTGCGGCCAACTTCACTGGCGGCAAGCTCCGCCCCCACAGCCTTGTATTTCTTATCCACCCTTGGAGTGATAACCCAAGACTTTACAGGTTCTTTAAAATTATTGGCATGTATAAGCATTCCTGGGAACATGGGTAAAAACTGACTCTATTTATGTGTGGTAGTAAGAGTGTCAAAGAGGAAATGCTCTTCAATAGGGTCAGTGTGTAGCTGTACATTGTGGTATGCAGCTGTCCTTGCTATGACCTGCTGATACGATGTTGTGTCTTCAGGTGGTGATGGCAGTGCTGGATATAAATCAGGATCATCTGGCTGGATTGTATGAATCCCATGGGTCTATGTCCTGTGGCATGTCATTGAAATCATCTCCCTGAGGTGGTGGTGAACCTTGAGGTAAAAACTGTGGTGTAGGAAATTGGGGAGGTGGTGGAGGAGTAAATAAGTTTGAGACTTCACTAAACAAACGAAACTCTTCATAACAATAGTCATGGCAGAATATGAGTAGTAATAGAAGGAAACATTGGCGTAATATGTTGAACAGAAATAGCTGTGTGGATAATGTGGGTGAAAAACAAAAGTACAACACTCAGTAATGCCACTGAAGAACAGCAAGCAGTAATCAATCAATCAAAAAAATGTATAGAGTGCGCTACTCTCCCGTAAGGGTCTCAAGGCGCGGGGGAGGGGGGAGGGGAACCAGAGGGGGGAAGCCGATTACTGTTCGAAATGCCATGTCTTGAGGTGTTTTCTGAAGAGCAGGAGGTTCTGAGTCTTGCGGAGGTTGGTGGGGAGGGAATTCCAGGTTTTGGGAGCGAGGTAGGTGAAGGATCTGCCTCCGGTGGTGGCACGTTGGATGCGGGGGACTGTGGCAAGTGCAAGGTCGGTGGAGCAGAGGTGGCCAGTGGGAGTGTGGAAGTTCACTCTTTCGTTGAGGTAAGTTGGTCCAGAGTTGTGGAGGGATTTGTGTGCGTGGATGAGGATTTTGAAGGTGATCCTTTTGTCGATTGGAAGCCAGTGAAGGGATCTGAGGTGAGAGGAGATGTGTTCATGGTGTGGGAGGTCCAAGATGAGGCGGGCGGCTGCGTTCTGGATCCTCTGGAGTTTTTGCTTGAGCTGGACTGTGGTGCCGGCGTAGAGGGCGTTTCCGTAGTCTAGCCTGCTGCTGATGAGTGCATGGGTACCGGTCTTTCTGGTCTCTATGGGAATCCATTTGAAGGTTTTTCGCAGCATGCAGAGGGTGTTGAAACAGGAGGAGGTGATGGCGTTGATTTGCTGGGTCATGGAGAGGGAAGAATCCAAGATGATGCAGAGGTTGCGTGTGTGGGTTGCAGGCGTTGGGTGGGATCCTAGGGCAGTGGGCCACCAGGAGTCATCCCATATAGTTTTGTTGGGGCCGAAGATGATGATTTCGGTTTTGTTGGAGTTTAGCTTGAGGTGGTTTGCTGTCATCCATTTGGCGGTGTTAAGGAGTCCGGCGTGGAGGTTGGTTTTGGCGGTGGTAGGGTTTCGGGTGAGGGAGATGACGAGCTGGGTGTCGTCTGCGTAGGATATGATGGTGATTCCGTGTGGCCGGAGGATGTTGGCGAGCGGGGCCATGTAAATGTTGAAAAGGGTGGGGCTGAGGGAGGACCCTTGGGGGACTCCGCAGATGATCTTGGTGGCTGGGGAGTGGAAGGAAGGGAGGCAGACTTTTTGGGTTCTTTCGGTGAGGAAGGAGGCAAGCCAGTCTAGGGCCTTGAGTCAAATACCTGCATTTTAGAGGCGTGTGTGGAGTATTTGGTGGCAGACAGTATCGAAGGCAGCGGAGAGGTCCAGGAGGATGAGTGCGACGGTCTCGCCCTTGTCGACTCTGGTTCTGATGTCGTCAGTACATGCGATGAGGGCGGTCTCAGTGCTGTGGTTCTTGAGGAATCCAGACTGGGAGGCGTTGAGTGCGTTGCTTTCCTCTAGGAAGTGAGACAGGTGGGTGTTCACTAGTTTCTCAGTGACCTTGGCGGGGAAGGGGAGAAGCAAAATTGGGCGGTAGTTGGTGAGGTCATCAGGGTCGGCTTTGGGCTTTTTCAGGAGTGCGGTGACTTCTGCATGCTTCCAGGAGTCTGGGAAGGTGGTGGCGTCGAAAGAGCTGTTGATTACGGCGCAAAGCTTGGGAGCGATAGTTGGGCTGGCTTTGTTGAAAATGCAGTGGGGGCAGGTGTTCGAGGAGGAGCCTGAGTGGATGGAATTCATTGTTTTTTCGGTTTCTTCATCGTTGGTAGGGGCTCAGGTGTGTAGTAGGTTGGGGAGGAGGTGAGTCGTTGCTGATCGTGTCAGTGGAGGTGGCTGTGGTGTGAAGCTGTTGTGTATGTCTAAGATTTTGAGGTAGAAGTGGTTGGAGAGGGAGTCGCAGAGGTGTTGTGTGTGAGTGGGGTCGATGTTGCTGGCTTTACAGTCCAGAATTACAATATGTTTTTCAGACACAGCATAATTCCAAGTAGGCCAGAGAAAAAAGATGTTCTAAGATAAATATAACACATTAGATGATAATGTTCTTTTCCCAGAACACTAATGAAGTAATTGGCTCTCAACACAAAATGTCAGCTCATGAATAAGAAAAAGTCTCTATAAATAAGTCACTACAATTGTTCAGCTTTTGCCTCTTGTAAATTCAACGGTTCTTTTGGCTACTGACACCATACACAAGTGCTCTAATAATTGAGTTGAGTGCCAGGTACACATAACACATCCATACATTGATTTGTTGTACTTGATTATCTGATTGCATCAGGAGCGCAAAAGAATGGAGCCCACGTGTGGCAAACGTGAAAAGAAGCAGGCAAAAGTGCGAAGACCGTGGGGAGAAAATGACAAGCACATGTGGGGTCTACAGTAAGAGAAGACAAGCACTTGCTGACCCCACACAGAGGGGTGGAGCACTGAAACCATGCACAGAGCCCAATCCCTCAGAAGTTAAGCTGCTGGCAAACTGCCCATGTGCACATCGACTGGCAACAAAACAGATCAGTGGTTTGATGTAAGATACCACAATAGGCACTGGAACTAGGACCTCTGCAGGAATCACTGGAATTGTGCCGCTGAACTGGAACCTTACTTCTCTCCACAAATACACCAGGAAGAATACAGAATAGCAGGCACGAGTTCCGTCATATTTGGGCCAATTATACTTTCTTTGGCCAATGACCGTCAAGAAACTATGCTCTCATGAGATCTTGTGCTACCTCCAGGACTTTTATAATGGTGGCCATCTAAGAATGGAATGTAAAGAACTGTTCTATATTATGATTCTCCAGCAGTACACCAACTACGGCACCTGGGATAGGCCCTCATTAAGACATTGGTGGTAAATCCCGCTTACTGCCGCAGTGACAGCCGTCAACATACCGCCGTGGTGGCGGATTTCCATTCACCATATTATGACACCCACACACCAATCCAACAGAACACTGCCACATACACAAATGCTCCAGCCCAAAGGTCAGTGGTAAAGTGTTGGTACCAACACCCATACCATTACGTCAACAAAACAACGCCCATCACATTATGACCCACGAATCACCATGGCGGACATTCAACGGCAGTAAACCATTGGCGATACAAACCGGCGCGCTCAGAATGGATACCCAAATACAAAACAACACAACCTTGGCCAATACCAGAAACACACACCTGACACTGATACACACACCACACTCACCCACCCACAGTACTATAAAACACACACCCACATTACCCACAACCCTTTACAAACACCAATTATTGCCACCAGACTGAAACCAAGACCACTGAGACAACTACACACACACCACAAACACACACACATCCATCACGCACCCCACATCCCACACCCCAAAACATTACTCAACACCCTCTCACGAACACACACCACACAACACCCATGTCCCCACTAAGGCACCCCTGTTTCACTGATGAGGAGTTGCGGGTCATGGTGGAGGAAATAGTCAGGGTGGAGCAACAGCTTTTTGGAACACATGTACAGCAAATATCCATTGCCAGGAAGATGGAGCTATGGCAGAGACTCGTGGACGGGGTGAACGCCATGGGACAGCATCTAAGAACAAGGGACGACATCAGGAAGAGGTGGAATGACCTACGGGGGAAGGTATGTTCCGTGGCAGCAAGGCACCAGCTCGCCATACAGAGGGCTGGCGGTGGACCCCCATCTCCTCCACCATAGCTCACAGCATGGGAGGAGCAAGTCTTGGCAATAGTGAATCCTGAGGGACTCACTGGAGTTGCCGGAGGACTGGACACTGGTGAGTCAATATTTAAAAGTTTGTGTGTGTTCCACTGTCCAGTGTTTACTTGAAAAATCTGGGCAAATAAATTCATAGAGTGGCTTAATGCGTTGTACATAATCTGGAACATACGTTCTGCCAAAGTTAAAGAAACCAAGTATTGACTGCAGTTTCCTGATCTTGTTTGGTGGTTGAAGTTGAACGTATTTTTCTAAAAAGTGCAGGGCCAGGCTCTTGCCTTCAACTGATAGCTTGTATCCCAAAAACAGGACACTGAGAAAGGCTATTTTTGTTTACTTGAATTTGTAGCCTCAGGCGGCAAATCCTAAAACGGTCCGATCTGGCAAGATGAATGTTGAGGTTGTCATCTGTGGGATAGATGTCATCCACATAGAACAACGCCTCAAGATCAATATCATGTAATATTGATGTTACACGGGCACAAACCTGAGCTGTTCTTATAGCCCTGTGGCAAACAGCAGAAGCGCCACTGAGAGCCAAATGAGAATGCACTCAGGCTCCGACTTTCATGCATTACATTTTGGCAGAAAAAACTACTGGAAATATCCAAGGTTTTTTCGTATTTCATTAGTGCGCTACTATGTGCATTTTGTATTGCATATATGCGTGCGCAGTTGTTTAAGTGTCTATGATCTAAGACTATTCAATATGAATGGTCTGGTTTTTCAACGGGGAATAACAGGCTACTCATTGCATTGACACAGGGCTCTATTACTCCTTGGTACTCAAGTTGAGTGAGGATCTCTCTCACTAGAGCTTTAACCACATGTTTAGCAGTGTATTGAGGTTGAGGCTGGGGTGTAGACCTGATATTACATGATAGGGGGAATCCTTATCCTACCCCACATGATTGCAGTATAACACAGGTGCCTGAGCTAAAGCCCAGTCAACAGCATAGGCTTCTTTTACCACATCCGGAACAAGATCTGAGAAAGAAGGCAAAATTACATCTTCCCCATGTGGGAGCTTGCGGATGTGCTCGGCTGGCCAGTCTTTTTCTGCCAACAGGATGACACAATTCAATTCTTCCAAAATATTACACTAATAGTGTGCTCTATGTCTCCCTCAGTTTGGATATTAAAATTATAAACCCTGTTGGGTGGGAGAACGCACCTGTCCACAGTCTCGACTACAAGAAAGTCAGTAGTTGCTGTCACATCCAGATGATCTTTCAGACGCTGGTGACATGTTGTGATTTCTGCCACACTGTCCAGCAGGGCCACTGCCCATGTCTTATTCCTCAGCAATGTTCTCAAGTTGCTGGCATGTTTTATTGAAATCGCTGCCGCCTTCTTCTTTTTAAATTGTGGCTTTTGTTGTGGGGAGTCTTTCTTCTGTTTCACGTAGTAAGTGCGTTGCTCTGACTGGCCCACTCTCTCACTCCATCTATCAGGCGTGTCCTGAAAGGAACAAGAGGGACGTGTATCAGTATATATGTCAGGAGCCTTTAAAGTTTCTCTAATTCTGAGATTAGATCTTCTTTCAGAGCTCTCTGGATGCGGAGAGTCTGCTCCCTGACTTTTCCTGTCTTCATTTTCTTTCTTTATCCCAGCATTTTTTAGAACCCTCTTGTGCTTGTTTAGTACCGTTCTTCGTGGTGGTACTCTGAATTTCTGCCTCCTTCGGCTTAACTCCCAAACTCTCCCATCCTATGCTAGTATAGGTTTCAGAAATAATTTTTGGTAGTTAACGCTCCTGTTCCAACTGTGGAATCTCCCAGAGACGCTGGTGTATAGCCAATACTACAGCTTCCCCTTTACTGTTACTAAGCATTATTGTGGAGACTGTGTCAAAGTTGTGCATTAGTTTCATCCCCACAACTAGGACTGGAGCGGCCCGTGTTTGCTTTGAATTTGTTTTAACACTTTTGGGAAGTTGGCAAGTGTCGGGGTACCATGTGTGATAGTGTAAAATGAAGGGAAGACTGTACCCCATGTGGGGCAGTCATCCACTGAGGGAACCATTCCAAATGGCAAGCACATTGTGAGACTTCTATGTTTAACTTGGGGTCCCGTATGGGGAAACCCTACTTCCAGCTGGTTAGTTTTTTGTGCTATCTAGAACAGAATTTTCTCCTGTTCTGTGGGCACCCTGCCCATAATAGAATGTACTATTTGTGGGTTAATCCCAGTAACTGCCAATTTGTGAACGTGCTGGGACAGCATTCAAGGACCGCATAGCGAACTGTACGAATCGTCTGTAAACTTCTACTAGCTCCTTATAAAATGTGCGTGCATCAGCTACCTGCATTGTCTGTATGCCAGGATGTGGTGTATATGTAGCACACAAGGGCGGCGTTGGTCCGTCATTACTTAAGGGACTAGGGGCCATATGTACGAACACATTTTCCCATAGACACAGAATGGGTAAAACCCTTTGCTACATCTGGCCCCTAATCTCACAGGTTGTATTACATGTGGTAGGGCGTCATTGTACCAGTTTTGATGTTCTTGTTAAGAAAGTGGTATCCCTAGATACTGGTAAGCCTGGTACTGTTGCAGTACGTTTGCTATTCGATTTGTGTGAAATGGATGTGTTATACTGTCTTGCTCAGAAAAGGTGACCCAGTCTCTACCAGATTATTTGTTACCGAAGGCAAGTAACTTGTTCATCTGACAGAGACTTCTAGCTGCAGATTCCTTACCTTAGAATAGATACCCAAGCTATAACTCCTGGTAGTGGGTTGCGAGAATATACTTTACACTAGGAAGTCCTGTAGGACGGAGCGGGCAAAATGCCCCTCCCTCCTCACCTGGCAATCAGGCATTAGCGTCTTGCAAACGTGTGCAAGGAAGCCCACGTTGCCGATTGGTAGATATCAAGTACCAGCACGCCTCGAGACAACGCAGTGGTAGCAGCTTTCCCTCTGGTAGAGTGAGCCCTCAAGCCCTCTGGAGGCTGCTTCTTAGCCAAAGTGTAGCAAATTTGTATACAGAGAAGGACCCAGTGTGAAATGGATCGTTTCTGGACTGCCAGACCCTTCTTTGCACCAATGTACCCCACAAAGAGTTGGTCGTCCACCCGGAACTCTTTTGTGCGGTCAAGGTAGAACGATAACGCTCTTTTTGGGTCCAGCCGATGGAGACGCTCCTCTTCTTTAAAGGGATGCGGTGGAGCAAAGAAGGTGGACAGGGTGATATTTTGACCCAGATGGAAAGGGGTCACCACCTTGAGGAGAAAAGAGGCACGAGTTCTGAGGACTACTTTATCAAGATATATCATGAGATACAGCGGTTTCGATGATAAAGCCTGCATTTCACTCACTCTCCTGGCAGATGTGATCGCCACTAAGAAAGCTGTTTTGATAGTGAGCAGCCAGAGAGGACAGTTATGTAGAGGCTCAAAAGGAGCACACATTAGAAAAGAAAGTACTAGATTGAGGTCCCACTGGGGCATAACAAAAGTCATAGGTGGAAACATACAGAAAGAGGATCAATAGACCTCTCTGTACAATATTATACAAAACGTTTCCACTGGCAGGCGTAATGCGACTTGGTAGAGGGACTACTGGCTGCCAGAGTGACATCACAGACTTCGGGAGGGAGGTCATAAACCATCAACTGTCGCCACTCAACCTACACGCATGAGCCCGCACAGTCGACAGGTACGGGTGAAGAACCTTCCCCTGGTGCTGCAACAGAAGATCCTCCCGAAGAGGCAACCTGATTGGAGGACTGATGCTCATTTTGAGAAGCTCTGGATACCAGACTCTTGTGCCCAATCCGGAGCCACTAGGATTACTTGGGCCCGGTCATTCTTGATTTTCTTGAGAACTCTGGGCAGAAGTGGTATGGGCAGAAAGGCGTACAGGATGCCTGAACTCCACTCATGACGAAAAGCGTTGCCTAGCGATAGCTGTGTTGGAAACTCCAACGTGCAATACTGCTGACATAGCACGTTCTCTGCGGAGGCGAACAGATATAACCAAGGCTCTCCACACTGCTGAAAGAGTCCTTGTGTCACCTCCGGATGGAGATACTATTCGTGATCCGCTATGCATCGCTGGCTGAGTTCGTCCGCCCTGGCATTCAGAGAACCTGCTAGGTATTGAACCACCAGGGTTTTGCCCTGATGTTCCAGCCAAGTCCAGAGACGCAGAGCCTCTTGACAAAGGGTCCACAACCCCACACCGCCCTGCTTGTTGCAGTGCCACATCGCAGTAATGTTGTTTGCGAACACCTGCACTATCTTCCCGGTCACAACAGGAAGAAATGCTTTTAATGCTAGTCGGATCGCCCGAAGCTCCAACAAGTTGATATGGAGCCCGAATTCCACCAGAGACCTCTGATCTCCACCTCTCCCAGACGGCCGCCCCATCCCAGAAGTGATGCATCTGTCACTACTGTGAGATCTGGTCTGGGAAGGGAGAGGAGTCTGCCTTTGACCCAATCACAGTTCATTAACCACCACTGCAGATCTTTTGCATTTCCCTCCGAGATCTGAACCACGTCTGTAAGATTTCCCTGATGCTGTGCCCATTGGAACTTCAGGTCCCATTGCAGATCCCTCATATGCCATCTGGCATTTTTGACCATAGGATGCAGGAAGCCATGAGTCCCAACAGCCTCAGACTCTGTCTCACCGAAATCCAGGACAGAGGCCAACACATCAGTATCATAACCTGAATATCCTGGACTCCCTGCTCGGGAGGATAGGCCTGATACTGCACTGTGTCCAGAACAGCTCAGATGAAAGTGAGCTTCTGAAAGGGACTCAGGTGTGACTTCGGCACATTTATAGTGCACCCCAGCAAATGCAGGAGATTCGCCGTCGTCTGGAGGTGGGAGATGAGAGCCTGGGGCGTCGGAGCCTTCAACAGCCAATCACCTAGGTAGGGAAAGACTGAAATCCCTGACCTCCCCAGATGAGCTGCCACCACTGCCATCAACTTTGTGAACACCCGAGGGGCACTGGTGAGACCGGAAGGGAGCACGGTAAACTGAAAGTGCTCATGGCCCTCCTTGAACCGCAAGTAACGCCTGTGGGCAGGCAGGATAGGGATATGAAAATAAGCATCCTATAAGTCCAACGCTACCAGTCATTCTCCTTGGTCTATGGCAGACAAGACCTGAACAAGAGTGAACATCCTGAATTTCTCCTTCTTGAGGAAGAAATTGATGTATGTTAAATCCAGGGAGGGAGAAGGCCCTTGTTCTTTTTGGGAATCAGACAGTAACGGGAATAACAACCACTGCCTACTTCTGACATTGGGACCCTTTCGATAGCTCCCTTGGCCAAGAGAGCCGTAACTTCCTTGCGGAGAAAAACCAAATGATCCTCCATCAGCCGTTCTTTTATCAGGAGTAGAAGGAGGGAAAGACTGGAAGGGGAGGGAATACCCCTTCCGAATTATCTGCAAGACCCATTTGTGTGGTGGCCGACCTCTGGCCAGACCCTCTGGGTCTGATGGTACCACATCCTCATCCTCGCACGGGATGTTGTGAAGCCAGAGGAGGGTGGCTAAGTGGTCGGCGTGGTACATCGCCCCTTCCGAAGTCTCAAAAGGGATGGAAGACAGACTACTGGCGAGCTGGTGTCGAGAGGCCCAAGGATCTGGCCGTAGCTCGAGAATCCTTGAACCTCTCAAGGGCGGAGTCCGCCTTCTCACCAAAAAGGCAAGAGACATCAAAAGGCATGTCCATCAAACTCGATTGGACATCCACTGTTGATGCAATCGCTCTACCCAGTGAGTCAGTCATATCCAATCCATACCTGATAGTAAACTTGGCTGCATCTCTCCCATCCTTGACAGCCTAGGTGAGAGTGTCCTGTATGCCCTCCGGGACCTGGGGCAACACCTGTGCCACCATATCCCATAAAGTATGGGAGAAACGGCCCAATAGGCAAGAGGCATTTACTGACCTCAATGCCAGGCTGGAGGAAGAAAATAATTTCTTTCCAAGTCGGTCCAGCCTCTTGGATTCCCTATCTGGAGGGGTGGAAGGGAAGGCAGCACAGGACGTGGAGGCTTGGACCACCAAGTAGGGTAGGGTGTTGGGTGAGGAAGCTAGGGTCATTTGGAGCAGGTATATGGCGGCGGCCAACTGTCCTATTCACAGGAGCCCCTGTGCTGGGTTTGGACCATGTTCCCAGGAGGACGTCCGTAAGGGCCTCATTGAAGGGCAACATCGGCTCCGATGTAGTCACCACCGGCTGAAGCACCTCAGCTTCCCTACGCACCACCATAGTATAAGAAGCCCCCTCCTCCGTAGCCACATTGGGAGGTGAGAGCATGCCAGTATCTGGAGAAGTATGCAGTCCACTGGCTTCTCCTAGATCCTCATACCAGTCCTGTTCTTGCTCCAGTTCACACTCTAAAGGGTCCTCAGACCCCTCCTACTCACCTCCTGGGCCTGACTGTCCAAAATAAGGCTCAGGCAATGATCTGGGCCTAATCGGCGCCGTCGAAGTTTGAGTCGGCGTCGTACGACATCGCTCCGGCTCAGGATCATCCGGAATGAGGATGGGGCTATCACCAGTGGGCGCCGGTGGTGGAGGAAGCATTGACGTCAGACCCGGTGCCGAAGGAGGTCAACTGTGTGGGACCGGCACACGGTCCGGATCCACTATCGGATCCTGGGGTCCCCAACGGCACCGAGGCAGAAGTCGCCGATGTAGAATCCGATGGGGCCCAGACACCCACCCAAGGGTGCAGCCCGCTCAAAAACAAGGTGCATAGCCTCGTAAAATTCTTTAATTTGACCGGGGGTTGCGGCGACGGCTCCCCGGAACCATGCTCAGAACGTCGACATTGCCTAGACGCCTCATCGGTCGACGGGTGTGGCGAAGTCGAAGTCAGCTTGGACTTTTTCTTCTTTTTGTGCCTCTTAACTAAGTGCCCCGATGACCTCAAATGCGAGGAAGAGGACTTGGGGCTCCGTGAGCGGTGCCGCGACCTCCTCCTACTGCGGGACCCTGACCTCTTCAGAGTTGCTCCGACCGAAAACGGCTGTCGGGCTGCCAGAAGTATGAGGGATCTCTCCCTCAAGGCCTTCGGAGCCATGGCCTGCTCAGCAGAAAAATTCCGGATTCGAAGCTTATGCCAGGGAATTCTATGGTAAGGAATCTGCAGCTAGAAGTCTCTATCAGATTGCCCCTATTGCTTCTTTGCATGCATCTGCTTCTACCACAAACAGAAACAAAGGCCCTCTTAAAGTCATGAAAAGCTAAATCTGTTTCTGGTGTTCAGGTAAATATCGTATTATTTCACAATAATTTTGTGATGAGGCCACTGTCGGTGAAAAATGTTCTATAAAGTGACGATAACAGTTTGCAGACCCTAAGAATCTTTCCACATCTTTGACATTCTATGGTTGTGGCCATTCTTTTACAGCTTTCACCTTCCTGTCTGAAATTGATAATCAATGAGATGTTTTAGTAGAACACAGAAATTTCCCAGTTTCATGGAACTCACAGTTTGTGAGTTTAAAATAAAGACTGTGCTGTCTCAAAGTACAGAAGATGGGTTTTACATGTTGTACATTTGTTATCATTTGGAGAGTATATAAGGATGTCACGCAAGTTATTGTATTTTTGCTTGGATTTGTCGAAGTAGTGACTAACGTTGAATGGGCACAAGTAGGACAACTTCTGACAATAATAATACAATACATAAACAGAGAGGAAAATGTAAGTGACTCAATTACTTTTTTAAGAGAAATATCTAACCTCTCAGGGAAAATATTATAACCATAATCTTACTAAGATTCTGATTATATTGGCACAGTTTCCATTTGAGGTTTCAAAGTTGTTCATTAAAGTCTTATGCAACATAAAATACTTGAGTGGGTATTTCCGCCGGGCACAATGAAAAACAAGCAACCCTCCTCCCCCTTGTGTCCTCCTTTGAGGCATCTGCCCCTTCACACCCTATCCCAAATAGACACACCTACCATCTAATATCGAATGGGTTTCAACAGTGATGGTCTGTGTCCAAAGTCCAAGGCCCCCTAATCTGTTTGGGCATGTTAGACCTCTGTTTTATTTAAGAATGACAGAACTGTGTCGCAGACTTTAGAACATTTATGAGACTCACTTTTCTAGTCATATGAGATTGTTTCGTTAGCTAATATTTGCCACAGTCTTTGAAGCCACAGTTTCATAGTGAGAATCGTATCTTTGCCTTATAATCCCAAAACTGTCTGCTTGGCTGCCAATAATAGTTGAGAGATCATTCTCCCTTTTACAGTTTTACAGAATGGAGTGGGTGAGTACCCTATTTTGGAGGGCCCAATATAACACATTTAATAGTTTTTATCAAAACCCATTTCCTCCATTCCCTCCGATGGTGCATATTATTGACGACCTGCAGCATTCTAGTTTGGAGTATGACCAAAGTATAGTGCCTATGTTTCCGCATTGCCTTCAGCATGCCCCAGGGCGTGTTTTGTCCACAGTATGTAGTCTCATATTCATTTTCTAATCACAATCAATTCCAGTGATAGAAAATTAGATAAAATAGCACATATGACATGGGTGAGAATGGAATGTTTCTAAGAAAATGAGAAAATCGACACAATAGGGCATACTTTAAGGATTTGGGCAAATCATTTACCCCTTAACATAGCAAATGAAAGCTATCAGGGATATTATCTGGGGGTCTGCTAGGCTTTGAGGTACAACCATCTCCTTTACTGATTACTTGTCCATAACAGACTCACATTTACACCTTGCTGTTTCTACAGAGGTTTCAATTAAAAGTAATGACAGTGATAACAACCCCATGTATGTAACTTTGAATTTTATGGCTCACCAGCAGACCTTTTTTGACAAGAAAACAAATGCAGGTTTGGAAACAAAGCATTTAGAGATTTTTTTTAAATTTAAACTAGGGCTGTCAAAGAACATCTGACATAATCTGTGTGCAAGGCCTACTTCATGTCAAGACTAGCAAGGTATTTAGCTTTCGCAGTCCATAAAATGTTCCATTAGTTACGCTGAGAAGTAAAATTAGAGCTAAACTGAATGATTCCTAATATTTATAATGGAAAGGAATGTGCAATCAAGCAATGAATCAATTAGCACGAATGGCCCCATCTGGGTAATACACACACTCCACACACCCACCAACAGCACTATAAAACACCCCCCACATCACCCACAATCCTTTGCAAACACGATAAGACTGCTACACCTTGCCTGGTCAATCCCAGACATAACTGCACACACACACCACAACTACCCATTCATCCGTCATGCACTATACACCACACACCCCACCACATCACTCAACACCCTCTGCACAACACACACACAACACACAACACCCATGTCCTCACAAAGGCACCCCCATTTCACTGATGAGGAGTTGCAGGTGATGGTGGAGGAAATAGTCAGGGTAGAGCCACAGCTGTTTGGAGCACAAGTACAGCAGATCTCCATTGCCAGGAAGATGGAACTATGGCAGAGGATCGTAGACAGGGTGAATGCCTTGGGACAAAACCCACACACAAGGGACGACATTCGGAAGAGGTGGAACGACCTACGGGGGAAGGTGCGTTCCATTGCAGCAAGGCACCAGCTCGCCTTCAGGAGGACTGGTGGTGGACCCCCGCCTCTTCCCCCACAGTTGACAGCATGGGAGGAGCAAGTCTTGGCAAAAATGCATCCTGAGGGCCTCACTGGAGTAACCAGAGGACTGGGCACTAGTGAGTTACCATTACCAACCTACCACCACCCCATACTTCGTGTCATCTCACCCCATCACCCTGACTCCCATCACCCCGCTCCATCCCACACAGTGCACCACCCCAATTACCACACCTAAATGTATACCCCAGCATGCCATGCCCACTGCAAGCACATCCCTCCCAGCTCTGCATGCACACCCACCTGCAATGCATTCGCAGCATGTAGAACTACCAATCCATCAACCTTAACTACCAAAGGTGGGAGGACAACACCAATATCATTGGGAAAGGTAGAAATGCGGAATATGTGACAGACAGTTACCCTAACAAATCACTTAGATCACCTCAGGTGCCCCAGCCAATGTCAGCAGTGAGCAGGTGCCATGGTAACCCAGTCCCTCACCAACTCTGGAGGTCTTGATCTGGATGAACTCCCTGGCCCATCTGGGACCACTGGACAGTCGGCTACCACATCCCACAGCCAGTCTACCACAGAGCCCTACCAGACTCAAATACCACAGCAGCCAGCCAACACCCCCAAACCTTCCTACCCAGGACACGTCAATCAATAGTGTTCCCACCTGTACAGGGACCCGAGTCGACACCACACAGGCAAGACGATGAATGTCCTGGTGTCATTGGAAGTGGGCACACAGTTCAGGGGACACAGGCACAAAGGGCCAGGGACAGTCAGAGGACAGCTGTGCACCAGGGCCAGGCCCAGGGAACCGACTGCCCAGGAAGCACTCACAAATGTCCTGGGGCATACCAACAATACCAGGACAGGATGGGTCAGGTGATCAACATCATGCAGGAGAACCAGCGGCTACAGGGGGAAAACCACCAGGAGGTCATGCAATAATTGCAGGCCTTGAATACCACCATGGCATCCATTGCAGGCGTGCTGAGTGACAGGGCGAACATCATACGTGAGTACACAACACACCAGCGGGCCCCTTCCACTAGCCAGTGTACTGACCAGCCCTCCATAGCTGCTGCAGCTAGTGGGCAGTAGGCCCTGCCACAGGACTCACAGGCCACTACCACCCCTCCCCCTGCAGAAGGTGAACCACTCTGCAAACGTTCGCTGCGACCCAGACAGACACCAGAGACAATTGCCAAGACCAAGACCACCACCAGGAAATGAGCCCCTCCAGAATGTCCCCCTTGCGTTCCACTGATTCACCTTATTCACTTTGGACTGCCATTGCTCCTCTTCCTATTGCCCCATGTGCACTGGACCTGTGCTACAAACAGACTGGGCCTCTACACTGGACTTTTCCCAACCAACACCCCACTCTATTGCACTTTTCATTGTTTTTTTGTTATCCATATAAACACCCTTGAACACAACTTGAGTAATAGTGCTTTATCAGAAAGAAATGTGCACTGTATTGAACTGCATTATCCTGTGCAAATGTCCTCTGTGTGAATCCATCCAACAAATGTGTCTCAGCAGTCTGTAGTCATTACATCAGTACACTGTTGTAACCACACCAACATCTGCAATAAGGGAAGGCATGGGTGACAGTCCATTGTGATGCAAAGGTAGTTACTGGCACAGCACAACAGCCACACAGCACTTTACAAAAATGGAGACATGTATAGATCAACAGTCTTACCTGAGTGTCATTGGATGTATTGCTGGATGATATGTGTCCTGTTGTCCACATCCTCCTCCTCACTGTCATCAGTGTCCACTGCTGCCACAGGTGCATTGTCACCCCCTCCTCCTGCAGATAGGGTACATGGCCTCTGAGGGCCAAATTGTGCAGCATGCAGCAGACCACCACAATCTGGCAGGCCTTCTCAGGGGAGTAGCATAGGGATCCACTTGTTAAATGGAGGCACCTGAACCTGGCTTCCAGGAGACAGAAAGTGTGTTCCACAGTCCTCCTGGAATGCCCATGTGCATCATTGTACCGATTTTCAGCCCCTGTTTTCGGATTCCTAACAGGGGTCAACAGCCAGGACAGGTTTTGGTAGACAGAGTCACCTGGAAGAAGTGAGGGACACACATTAGCCATGCACAATGACATGGGGTATGACTCCAGTAGGTATACACTGACATACACTAGGTGGGGACTCAAGCTCACCTATAAGCCACACTCTGTGCCTCTGGAGTCATGCCTCCACCTGTCTGACGCTGCTATACCTCAAGACGTAGGCTTCATGCAGAGATCCAGGATACTTGGCAATGCTGTAGGAGATGTACCGGTCAGCAAGGCACACCATCTGGACATCGAGAGAGTGGAAACTCTTCCTATTCCTGTACATCTGCTCATTTGCCCTGGGAGGGGCTAAGGCAATATGGGTCCCGTCAACGGCCCCAATCACATGTGGTATGTGTCCCATTGCACAGAATCCAGCCTTCACAGTTGGCAAATCATCAACCTGGGGAAATGCGATGTAGCTGCTCATGTGTTTGAGCAAGGGAGCCAAAACCCTTCCAAGCACTATCGAGAATATTGGATTTGACATTCCTGCAGCTAAGCCCACTGTCACCTGGAAAGAACCAGTTGCCAGGAAATGTAGCACTGACAGTACCTGCGCAAGAGGGGGAATTGCTTTGGTGCTATGGATGGGTATCAGATCAGGCTCCAATTGTGCACACAGCTCTGTGATTGTGGCCCTGTACAGATGATAGGTGATTATGATGTGCCGGTCATCCAGAATAGCCAAGTCCACAAGGGGTCTGTACACGGATGCTTGCCTCCTTCCCCTATTCCACCACAATGGTTGGTATCTAAGTGAGCAAAAAGTTAGATGGGTGTGACAACAGGACCAATGAAAACACAACATCACAGTACACAGAGCATGTATGTATGTATGATACTAGAATTGTCTAGGTGTGTACAGTCGACACCAATGACGCACACATAAAATCAATACATCAGTACAAGCAGTAGGAAATGGCAACTGTCGTCCTGTATGCAGGGACAGGTGAAAGTGACCTCACTTCGCCGGCATTAGGCGTCATGGCAGATGGCAGTCTGCACCGCCATGCAAATCCTCATTGGCTAACATGTGGCGCTATGGAGTACAGGAACCAATGACGATCAATGCCGGCGGTGACAGTGTTCACCGCCATGTACCAGACCGCCATTTTCTTTCTACCACTTCACTTGATTCCTGACTGTCCACTCATCGACATCTCCATCTTGTGTGCTGCTGTGACCTATGCCTGGAACCTGCCATGGCCTGTGCTACAGGAGAAAGGACCCCAGCCTTCACGTCTGAGGAGTTGGAGAAGCTCGTGGATGGGATCCTACCCCTGTATGGGCAGTTGTATAGGCCTCCAGACCAACAGGTGAGTACATCATGGGTACGTTGCATGTGACATGGCTGCATGTAGATGTATATGTGTGCCTGCAGTGTGTCATTTGGAACAGATTATGGCTGCAGGCAATGTGAATAAAGAGGTATGGGTCATGTGTGTGCTTGATGTGGGGCAAATGCATTATGTGAGCCATTTGTGTGATGGGCTGGATTGTATGGTTCATGGTGTCCTTCTGGCTGTGTTTCCTCTGCAGGTCTGCGTCCATCAGAAGAAGGGGTTGTGGCGTGCTATCGCTAAAGACGTGCAGACCCTGGGGGTCAATAGCCGGCGGAGCACCCACTGCAGGGTGGCAGAACCTGAGACGCTGGGCCCGGAAGACTGCAGAGGCCCAGCTGGGGACGGCCTCCCAATGAGGGAGGGGTGCCTGTCGGAGACTGACCCCCCTAATGGCCCGCATACTGGCGGTGGCCGATCCTGAGTTGGATGGGCGCTTGAGGACAGCACAGCAGGCACAAGGGGGTGAGTACAGACTGTGTAGTATTTCGTATATGTTACCTGCCATGGGGTTTTGGTGCAAGGTTCTAGTCAATGGATGCCCCAATATGCCGGTTTAGCCATACCTGTGTGGTCCAGCTTAGCTATGTAGGGTGGTATGCATTTTTGGTTTAGCTAGGTAACTAGGATACCGTGGCAGACAGGGCTTAGTTGGTTTAAGTAGGTGTGCAGATGGTAGTGTTTGAGTTCCTTCCTCCTGTAGTGCCTAGGCAATGGTTTGTCACTGTGGTCCATACTGCCCAATGTAAGTCCCAGGGAGTAATTGTGATGTGTATGTCATCTGTTCTGTTGGTGCTGTGATTGGCCCTGTGTTCCCTTCCTTTCTCCCTCCTCTCCTTTTGTCATCTTGTCCATGTGTGCATTAGCATCATCTGGGGAAGGAGCAGGGGCACCGGTGAGTGAGGGAGCTGCAGCCCACGGGACCCAGAAGGCAGGGTCCACTGACACCGAGGGGGCCAGTCGGTTGGAGGGCAGGGGGAGACTAGAGCAACAACTACAGACTCTGATTCCTCCTCCAATGGATGTTTCCTGGTGGTGGCGGACCCCTCTGGGACCACCCCAACTACAACATCTTATGCCACTCCCATACCAGCACCACCCTCCCAATAGCCCCCCACTTAGTTGCCCGTGCCCGCTCACCCAGGAGGGTGGGCTTCTTCGGCCCAGGCACCTCAGGCCCTGCCCTCGTCAGCCCTGCTGCCCTCAGTGAGGAGGCTACTGACCTGATATTCATCTCTGTAGGGCAGTCAACCATAGTGAATGCCATCCAGGGGCTGGCATCCCAGATGCGGCAATGCAGTGCCTACCTGGAGGGCATTCACTGTCGCCTGGCGGCCCTACAAAGATCATTTCAGGCTCTGGACTCCTCTCTGACGGCAGCCAGTGAACCCTGTTTCTTCCATCGCCCCTCCAACTACCTCTTCCTAGTCCCAGTCTCATCTCCCTCCACCCATCCCCAGCACACAATCAGACAAGCATGCA
The DNA here is from genome assembly GCF_031143425.1 of Pleurodeles waltl. Classification (NCBI taxonomy): domain Eukaryota; kingdom Metazoa; phylum Chordata; class Amphibia; order Caudata; family Salamandridae; genus Pleurodeles; species Pleurodeles waltl. Next base: position 212,184,705 of record NC_090445.1, on the reverse strand, counting down.
CCCATAACAACAGACAGGACTCGCAAAGACATGCACAGGCACCACAGATCACAACACAAGCATACACCCAGCCAACACCCGGGTGCACACACAATAACAACCATTGCCTCCACTGCCTCACCCTCCTCCTCTTCCCTCACAGTCACATCAGAACCCACACCTGCATGCACTGCATCATCAGTCCCAGATCCTGCCACCTGTACAGCCTTGTCCACAGTCATCACAACAGCCGACACGCAGACATGCACCCCACACACCACATGCACAGTCACCACAACCACCATTACCACCTCATGCAGCACACCCACCTCACTTGCAGACAACATCACAACATACATCCACATGTCCTGTTTGCCCTCCCACACCCTGTCTGCCCCGCTCCAAAGACACATAAACACTCCCACTCAGACTTCCAACAGCCATCCACCTCACACACGCACACTGTCCATGTATCTGCACCCAGGTCCAGTACACCTCCTCCTCCTACAAACACTCCCTCTACCTCCACTCCCATTCCTCAAACCACACACCCACTGCTCCTAAGAAGCTTTTCCTTTCCCGCCTTGACTTCTTCCCTACCCCACCCCCACCCTGTCCTGCCTGTAAGAGGAAAGTCCCCCTACCCCCGCCCAGTCCCTCCAGCTCTCATTCGACTCCTGTTCCCCCCCAAGAGTTCCCCAGCCACTAAAGGGAACAAGAGTCGTACTCCAGCCCCCGTCCCAAGGCCACTCCTCTGCCCCCTACCCAGAAGGGCAAGGACACGCCCCCCCCCCAAACTCAAGCCCAAGGACCCCCCTCCCAAGAACTCCCCCACCTCCTGAGGTGCCTGCCTGCCATCTCCATGATGCCCCTGCCCAGTGGAGTGCCTAGGCTGTCAGGAGTCAAGTTGGGCCATGGACGTTGCCCTGTGGCCACTACTAACTTTGGACTGGCCAATGGTCCTTTCTGTACATATTTATATCTATCACTTTTTACATTTGAGGTCGCTGTTACCATCTTATTACAGTGTTTGGACATCAGGTATGTCCTGACTTTCTTAGCTCCTGGGTTATGTTGCTGTGGATTTACTCTGCAGATTGTTCTGGGTGTGTGGCATGTGTGTTTGGTGTGTGATGTGCGTGTGTGTGTGTGTGTCACTCTCCCCTCCCTCCCTTGGATGCTAGGCGGCTGTACTCACCGTCGTTGTCTTCATCGGCATTGGTGATCCTGGATGGCTATCGCGTGGTACAGCATCGGGAAGACTTCCAGTTCGGGTTCCATGGCAGCCACGGACTCCTCTGTGTCCCTGGAGGTGAGTGTCTCCTTTTATATGATGTGTTTCCGCCAGGCTTTTGGTGGCGATGCTACCGCCTTGGAAATCCTGGCGGTCTGCTATTTCATAATAAGTGTGGGCGGACTTGTCTTCCGCCAGACTGTAGGTGGCTAGCGTCGTGGTCATTGGCCATACTGCACTGGCGGTTGGGGTGGTACATCGGCTGTCTATGTGAGGGATCACCGTCATGATCATTTGGCTGTCATTACCGCCAGTTTGACGACGGCGACGACGGTAATACCGCCATCGTCAGCACCTGACCGGCAATGTCATAATGAGGGCCTATATGTTCTATAGCCCTTTCATAAAACTAGCAAGCACTTTTCACGAGTGGATAGAAATATAATTTGAAAGAACCTGGAGAAGATGAATAAGCCTCTGAGCTTTTTTCCACTGATACTGGAATTCCATAAAGACACGGGTGTAAATTTCATTTGTAAAGGTTTATCACATTCCCAATAAATTAGTACACAGAAATGCCTGCAACAATGATGAATTTTGCCCCCAGTGTGGTTTTCTTTACATTTTGGATATAAAGAATACGTGTTAAACTTAATTCCATCCACTATCTTCTCCCTCCTAAGGATACAATCAATTTATTTGCTAATATATGCCAACAACTTTGTGTAATTATGTGCAATTGGATTTTCCAAAAACTGGCCTCCAAAGAAAACTGAATAGCTTGATAGGTATATGAAGTTAGCAAAATGCTCTATAAATGTAATCAAAAGCAAAGTTATGGTGTTTCAAAGAATCAAGACGTACCAATCAGACATTGTTGTAGCAAGAATGGGCTCTCTAATTTTTTTTGTGACTATGGGGAAACAGAGAATAGATATATTCAAACAACCCTAGTTGGTCATCCATTCTAGTATATGAACCTGAATGTATCCACATGAGCTAGATTAGAAGCCTTAATGTTATAGAACATCGCTCCTCAAAGAACCTATAGAGGCAATGTGCTTCAAAATCTCCTTTAACGCAAAGAAATAAGGATTTTCATATCATCTGAAAAGTGCAACAGTGTTAGAATATGAAATGCCAAGTTTTATGAGTCAGCCAAAACAAATCTGGACCTTCAGCTGCCACTACAATGGTTATTCTAGAATCTCTGTCACCAAAAGCTTCACAAGAGAGGCAGTCTGACATAATTCCGCAGATTACAAATAAATACATTAGTTAACAGTTGCACCAAAATGACTCACAAGATATAACAACCAGATAATAGCTTATGTAGCTTTGTCATCAGTTAAAAAGGGGTGTGGAATAAGTATTCCAAACTTGAAGTTCATAAATGTTGTTTTTATGCTCTAATCAACTCATAAAAACTGAATTCAGGGCTTACACAGCTGAATCAAGTTATGTAAATGAAAAGTTGCATTTCCGCCATAGTTCTTAGCATAGTAAGCTGATTGTAGGCAGAATGCAACAATACATTAATTTTACATGCGGTTTTATTAGTAGATGATTCATTATAAATATAGATTTTCCTAGTAAATTATGAAGGAAAGTCTTAATTTTATTAAAGACATGGAGGCGAGTATTATGCATTCTTTTCATGCTTTTATAAAATAGCAGCAGTCAAGAAACTACACTTCCCAAGAGGCTTAGCAACATGCTAACCAATGGGAAGAAAAACGTAGGCACCAGCAGCACCAATAGCACGAACCCCAACGACCATAGAGTACCGCCTTGACTGCAAGCAGCCCTCTTTTCTTGAGTGAGCAGTTCAAATAGAGTTATGAAACAAAGGGAAAATAGCAATTGCGAGAATAAAAGATAACAAGTCCTGGCAACAGGAAACAATCCAGGCATAACTTTAAGAAATCGTAGGGTCGTGGAGGAAGGAATTCCGTGAGGCCAGAGGTGTAGAAAAGGGTGAAGTAAATGAAGAAAGTCTGGCATCATCCGGAGGCAGGAGGCAGTGCTGGATTGGCTGGGAGGGAAACAAGAAACATTAGTAGAGAGCAGTGGGATAATACTCGCCTCTGTGTCTTTAATAAAATTAAGACTTTCCTTCATAATTTACTAGGAAAATCTACATTTTATGTCAAGACCGGAGGCTCTTATTATGCTAGTTTAAAGCATATCAACCACCAGAGAAGTAGCAGATCTAACAGGTTTGCAATAAAACGTTTTGAAAACATTATCATTAGACCAATCGGCCGACCTCAGAATGTCCTCTAGGCTGGAACCCAAAGCAAAGGCTTTGGAAGCCATGGCACCCCTGGAAGAATGGGCCCTAAAGATGGAAATATCGATACCCGCCAGGGACATGACCCATTTAACCCAGCGAGCAAAGGTAGCGGAAGAAACTGGTTTATGGGGTTTACGTAAGGAAATCAGGAGCTGAGGGAGGGAGGACCTTCTGAGGTTAACAGTACGTTTTTCATATTCCTTTAAACAAATACCCACACAGAGTTTTGGTTTCTTGGGAAAGAAAGGGTAAAATACAGTATGTAAGTTGGTTTTTGTGCGTTTGGTAATGTGGAATAAAACACCTGTAGGCATAAATTGACACGAAGAAACATCCAGTGATTTTACATCGGAGACACGTTTAATAGAAATGAGGCACAACAACATGGTCAACTTAGCAGAAAGCATTTTTAATGATCGGTCCGAGTTCTCGGGCCAAGAAAGGAACAAATTTATAACTAATGAAACATCCCATAAGAAAGTGTATTTGGATGCGGGTGGTTTGGCTAGTTTAACTACCTTTAGGAGACGGCAGATTAGGGGATGCTCTCCCACCGGCTTGCCATTGATATATTGGTGATGCATAGAGATAACCGATCTATAGAGGTTTATAGTTCTATAGGACTTACCCACACTGGCTTCGGCTGACAAAAAATGTATAATAACATTTAGATCTGTTGAAAAGGGATTGATACGTTTTCCCACACATTAGCTTGCCCAAAGAGACCAGGCTGATTTGTACGCTTTTCTTGTGCCGGGAGCCCAGGCATTGTTAATCAATCAATCAAGCATTTATAGAGCGCACTAATCACCTGTTAGGGTCTCAAGGCGCTGGGGGGGAGCTACTGGTCGCAGAGCCATGTCTTGAGGCATTTCCTGAATGTCAAGAGGTCTTGGGTCTGGCGAAGGTGGAGCGGTAGGGAGTTCCAGGTCTTGGCGGCTAGGTGAGAGAAGGATCTTCCTCCGGTGGTGGTGCGGCAGATGCAGGGGATGGAGGGGAGGGCGAGGCTGGCGGAGCGAAGATTGCGGGTGGGGGTGTGGAAGGTGAGTCTGTCGTTGAGGTATTAATGAATTCTGTAGCTTCTGTCAAAATGGAAGCGGTTTGATGGGACAGCCCGAGACCTTCCAAGCTGAAAGAGTTAGGGATTTGTTGAGAATTAGGTTGTGAGGAGATCTGAGAAGTAAACCTTTCCTTCTTTCATGTATGATAGCTGAATTGGCATTTCCCAAGAGACAAAATGCTCTCTGTATCCAAAGTGAAAGTTCTGTAGGATTGAAAGGAGTATCGTCAAATCTGGCCGATTCAGCCAAGTCAAAAATGCGGGGCAAGGGCCCTACAACATCAAGAAGTTTGTCCTGGCATATTGTCCAGGCTTTTCCAACCCCTTTACGTGGGTCCTTGCCAAACTTAGTAAAAAAGGTAACAAGAGATTGATCAATGGCAGGAGTGACTGTAATATTAGACGATAGAGCAGGTCTAGGACATTCAGACTTGAGTTTTGAACGAGTTTGCTTGTCTAACGGAAGCCGTAGACGTGAGGAAATATAATCTCCCACATGAGCAGAAGGAAGCCATTCGGTGGAGTTTGGGTGATGAATGATAGAAGGGTCAAACATAGGGACCCCATCCGCATCCACAATGGTGGAGGTTGACTCAAAAGAGGAAAGTTTGGTCTTCTTAGGAGGAGGAGAAGAAGAGGACAAATTATCACCAGTGAAATCATACTGACAAGAGTCATCCATGTCATCATCATTGTCGGTGTCCAACATATTAGAAATTAAAATTTGTTTTGGCGCAACCTTTGTATTTTTTGTTTTTGATTTACATTTGGAAGGCAATGAGTCAGTACCATTTTTTGAGGAATTCCCCTCCTTACAAGGAGGCCTGTGAGGAACTAAGTCCTCAGTCTGGTGTGAGGAAACCTCACTTGTCATTTGTGTGGCGGAAGAAAAAGTTTTCTTAATAATTATTGGAGTCAATTTTCTTTTTCTGCTTCCCCTGCATAATGGGCCAGTAAAGTATTGGACATCATGTTTTTCACAGAACTTTCAATATTTTTTTAAATTTTTGCCATAGAAGCCTGTAAGACTTGTTCAACAGATGACTGGATGAAAACATTTAAACCTTGTTTAAAAGACTCTCCATCCTCATTGATGTCGGGCATCAAAGGGGAGCTATCTGATTCCATGGTAAAAAAGGTAGAAAATAGGAAAAGCAGAGCTTTGGTAGCAAGCAGGAAGGAAACAGTTAACTTCTGAGGCAAGTAAATAATGACACTCCCCTGAGACGTGAGAAAACTCTAGGAGAAGCCTGGGGGCGGAGACTGGAAGCCGCGCCCCTTGGGAACCACCCAGCAGACGGCAGACGAAGCGGAAACGTTCTCCGACTAACACTGAATCGAAGAAAACGAACGCCTGAAGAAATGCGCGCGCCGCGTAGAGGTGAGGAGCGGACGCGGACGGCGATGATGGTTGGAATAACCGTTAATGCGCTTGTGCAGGGGAAGGAGGGACGATGGGGAAGAAAGGGAAAACGGGTTGCGAGCTGCGGCTTTGAGAAAATATTAAGGGCACCACCAACGGAGCGAGCGCTCAGGCTACCAATAACAGTATAATAGTGCAACATAAAGAAAACAGTGTAAAATATATGGAGCTATGAACCATGAGTACTTATCTTGACTGCGAGCAGCAAGAAAAGAGGGCTGCTTGCAGTCAAGACGGTACTCTATGGTCCTTGGGGGTCGTGCTATTGGTGCTGCTGGTACCTACGATTTTCTTCCCATTGGTTAGCATGTTGCTAAGCCTCTTGGGAAGTGTAGTTTCTTGAATGCTGCTATTTTATTAAAGCATGAAAAGAATGCATAATGGGAGCCTCTGGTCTTGACATAAAAAATAAAATTTCAAAACGAGCTTCATTGTCCCAAAGACCTACTGAAAAACAAAAGTAAAATACTTGAGTCTAGAGTACACAATTTGTGTGGGAAAGCCATACAAAGTACTAGACATCGTCTTTTTCTATGCCCACCTTTACCCTTAGCCAATCAAAGGTTTATCAAGCCTATTCATTTTAAATAAAAACGGTGCAATACAAGTACAGAAAAATATCTTATCTGTAAATGTATGTTTTGTTTGTACATGCTTTTAAAAACATTTATGGAGTAATACATTTCTCATTATGTTCTATATTGTATGTATACTATCCACATATCTGTGGAGGAACGACGAGCAACTAAAATAAAATAAGTGTCAGCAGGAACTGTTCACGCTGTTCTTCATCTGGTTGAACTTCAACAAATGCTCAGGGGAAACAAATGATAAATAACAATAAAACTACCATATTTAATAAAATATCACACTTCTATCCACCACATTGGGCATTCCCCTTGCACTGGAGAAAATCAATTTCTAGATTTAATCAATAGAAAGTAAATAAAAAATCAGATAAATAAATATTCAAGTACATTCGAAAGATACACTAAAGACACATGAAACTCACACAATTCACAACTTCTTACTGGCTCTATGGCATGAGTTGTACAATCAAACCAATATGGCATAATGGAATTTGCATGTTGACGTGCTCTGACCATCTTCTCAACCTCAGTTATCCTTTCTTCTACAGTAAGTGCACAGGAAGATTCATTGGCATCTTACAATAATCAGAGCCATAGAGTAAGTGCAAGGTGGAGCGGGCACAAGAATTACATGCTGCTGAATGCTCATGAACCCTGAGACATCTCAAAAGGACATAGACATGTTGACACAACAGACATGAAGGAGTCAGTAAAGTCCCCCATCTTTTATTTTAGTGAAAGTAAGTAAATGTTAACCATTCTCTATACAGTTTTAAGCTGCTCGTCTTATATGTAACCATCCCATTTTTCCAGACAGGTGGAAGAAAAAGCAATGTCCCATGATAGAGTTGAACTCATCCTTTTGATACACCTGTGACACAAGCACTAGGTCACAAATACAATTTCAAAGAGCTCCTCTGGACCATAGAGTTGCTAGAGGTATCCAGCTATGATAACATTTACCATTTATTTAATTGTTGTCAGCCTATCCGGCCATAACAATAGTACACAATAAGTATCAATCCATCACACGCAATAAAATTACATTAAATAAAACATTGTAATAAAAGAAAGACTATACTTGAGTTTTTGATTTTATATGGCCCTAGGTGAATCCAATATACCCTGCAATATCATAAAACTTGATAATTAGCCATAATTGGCATAAGACTCTTTACTTATTCTAAAAGCATTATAGATCTAAAATTTAAATATCCTATTCTTGCACTAATCATTTGGGTTCTTGCGATACCTGCCAGCAATATAATAATAACCCAGGACCTAGCCCGGTTTAATCAGCAACCTTCAACGGTTTCCCATATAAATGATAGCTAGGATAACACAAGTAATTATACTTAGGCCAACTGTGAGTACATTAATGAACGTAGCTTCCATGCTTCCAATATATAAGTTGAAACCTTCGCCACAATATGTTTCTCATCTGATCGCATACAAACCACTTCCGCCTCATTACATTTCCTGATTCCGTATGATCTAAAAAGCGGACGTAAGTACAATTTGCGGAGTTTAAGCGTAAAATGACATAATAAAAGGAAGTGGGATAATGTTTCTTGACCACCATGAAGGCAAGGACAGCAGTCTGAACCGCGCTGTGAGACGGCTTGCCATCTGTTAGTCACCGCCATCACTGGTAATGTACCCATACGAAATTTAAAATAGAGAGCCCTTTTTTCTTCCGGATAAATGCAGTCAATGAAAATTGCTGGTTTAAGCTCTTGATTGAACAAAATGTACCGCTTGAGTAAAGGGCTAAGTATCTCACACATACTCTGGGTCTTTTGGTCCCAGTATGCCTTTTTAATGACAGATAAACTGGGCCTTCTGATTTTCCCTGGATGAAGCCAGAGGTCTTCTTGGCCAATAGCAGCCAGGGTAGTTGAGATGTGTTTAAACCAAGGCAATTTTCGATGATTTTGTAGCTTCATGATGTCCATGAGTGTATCTCTGTATGGTTTGAGTTCCTCTTTTGCCCAGATACGGATCCAATATCTTATTGGGGCCAGTGCAATGTAATCCTCGACCTTTCTCATTTGTAGATCAGTTCTCAACGCAATCATTGGTGCGGCAGTGCCTAAGCAAAGTAATCAGCATAGAAAATTATTCTCGGTTACTTGTATTAATGGGGTCTTTCTAAATCCCCAGATCTCTGCGCTGTAAAGTGCTGCAGTCCTTGCTTTGGTTTTATAAGCAAGCAGTGCAGAACTCACAGAATGATTGCCTGTGGCTTTAGCAAATCTAAGTACCGCTCCAGCGTGCTATGATAACAAACTAGTCCTATGATGAAGCATGGCACTTCCAAAGGGTGAGGGGTTTTAATCCTTTTTAATAAATTGAAATAGGTGCAGGGTAAATCTGGCAAACATGCCTGAATAGTCTCTAGTCTAAAACAGACTGGATACTTTTGTATATTCTACATAGGGCGTTTTGTGTTTTGGTAACTTGAGTGTATATCAGACAAAATCCTGTCAGTCCATCACTGTTAATGAAAGTTGTTTCACAATTTCCAGCTACAGACATACTGAGTAGTCCATCCTACGATTTCAGTGAACAGCATTTGTCGCTATGAGGATTTTTAGCTCACCCCACCATGAAAACATCTTGGTAATCCAGTAGAGCTGTATGACATGAGCTACAAGGTGCTAGTCCATAGAGCTTCTCTATTCTGTACTATACCCAATAACAAAAAAGCAAAAGAACAATGGTACTGTGAAATCTGCACTAGAAACCCTCATAACAGTTGTGTACAAGACTGATTCCTATTCCTCATGTGTAGTCCAGAAGCATGAGGGGGCTACGTTCCCACTCAGAAATTCAATGCGCTGGGGGTGTGGATTGGACAGAGAAGTGCATGGGTGCCTGACTCCATCTCCCCCGGCGATGCTGAGCAATTGAGTCAATTTCTGCCGCTTTACGGACTACACGAGCAGAACACCGAACAGATTTCGACACCGGATGGACACCTGCTAAGCATGCTGTACCCGGAGGGAAGGTCAGAACTGCTCTGAACGCTACATATCGCGCCCTTCCCTCTCATATAGAGAGCAACATGCGTTTTTTAAAATGGTGGCGTCCCACTATTGACTCGAGCATGGCGCTCAACTATGATCTTAAGAGATTGCATTCCCGGTGCTTACCCTCTCTAGAAAGTGGAACCAAACACCTATATCATTCCTCATGATGTAGTTAGTGCCTGACAAGAGGAAAAGCAAAACAAACATCTAAACACGACATGCCTGACCTTAAAATGGAGCCTATGAAGACACGCTGCACATTACTATCCCAAGTCTGACTGAATAACCAGGTAAACAAGCACATTGCTGCTTACAAACTTTCACTTTAGTGATGCAAACAAAATGGTGAAGACAATAATTGGCGTTTGTAAAGTTTAATGCTTGGACAGAAAAACGCATGGGTGCCTGACTCATTCTCTCCCGGTAGCTTGGAGCGATTTGTTTGATTTCTGTCGCTTTACGGACTACATGAAAACCGAACAGATTCTGACACCGGATGGACCCCTGCTATGCACACTGCACCTAGAGGGAAGTTCCGAACTGCCCAAAAATGTGAAAAATTTGCGTCTTCTCCTTTAATAGAGTGGAAGACACACTTTAAAATGGCAACATCCCGCTAGCAATTCGAGCGTGGTGCTCAATTATAAGTTTAAAGAGTAAAGATCGAAGTTTGCATTCCTTGCGCTTACCCTCTCCAGAAAGTGGAACCAAGCAACTATATCACTCCTCATGATATAGGGGGTTATTCTAACTTTGGAGGAGTGTTAATCCGTCCCAAAAGTGACGGTAAAGTGACGGATATACCACCAGCCGTATTACGAGTTCCATAGGATATAATGGACTCGTAATACGGCTGGTGGTAAATCCGTCACTTTTCCGTCACTTTTGGGACGGATTAACACCTCCTCCAAAGTTAGAATAACCCCCATAGTGTCTGTCATGAGGAAAACCAAAAAGAACATCTAAATGCGACATGCCTGATCTTAAAATTCTGCCCATGAAGACACGAAGCACAATACTAACCCAAGTATGACTGAATAACTGTGGAAACAAGCACACTGCTGCATACAAACCTTTTTTTAGTGATGCAAATAATCCGGTGAAGACAATATTTTGTGAATGTTACATCTGCGCAAAGATCGTACTTAGATCTTATAAAGTTATATCCCCCTGTTGCTAAAGGGATATAAAGGACTAAAAGACCCAGACATTGTGACATCTGCGCAAAGATCGTACTTAGTCCTTGTTAGCTACTTCCTCCAAAGCAGAATAAAAATACTGTTGTGTACAGCTGACCCGCCAACAATTTCTGCCATCAAACCAACACCACATTGACCAGGCAGACCAGAACTCAATATGGCTGAAAAGGAACCTAAACCTCATGTTAAACGCTCCAAAGTGGAGTCAACCTTTCCAGACTCACCCATCAAAAATAAAGCTGATCTAAACAGTATGATGAACAGGATCCTCCAAAAAATTCGGAAGTGCATGATCTTGCAAAATCTACCAAAAAAAACCACTGACTCAATGCAGCTTGAACTGACTGCTATCAGAGCAGATATAACACTGTCAGTAAAAAAATACTGGAAGCAGAACAAAGAATCAGCAACCTGGAAGAATAACTCTACCAAGGATCTTTTCTCTCTACAAACAATAACAAAATCTATGAGAAAAGACATTGCTGAATTGGAAGACTGGAACAGGAGTAATTTAAGAATATTTGGGATACCTGAAGGATATGAAAACAATGATAGCTCCCCCATACAGCATCCATTTTAGGACATCCTTATTCCTCATTCCTCATTCCTACTTCTCAACCCTGCTTCTCATCCATCATCCCTACTTCTCATCCATCATACATCATCCCTACTTCTCATCCATCATCCCTGCTTCTCTTCCATCATCCCTACTTCTCATCCATCATCCCTACTTCTCATCATCATATATCATCCCTACTTCTCATCCATCATCCCTGCGTCTCATCCCTGCTTCTCATCCATCATCCCTACTTCTCATCCATCATTCCTGCTTCTCATCCATCATCCTTACTTCTCATCCATCATACATCATCCCTACTTCTCATCCATCATCCCTACTTCTCATCCATCATATATCATTGCTACTTCTCATCCATCATACATCGTCCCTACTTCTCATCCATCACCCCTACTTCTCATCCATCATCCCTGCTTCTCATCCATCATACATCATCCCTACTTCTCACTTCTCATCCATCATCCCTACTTCTCATCCATCATACATCATCCCTACTCCTCATCCATCATCCCTACTTCTCATCTATCATCCCTACTCCTTATCCCTGCTTATCATCCCTACTTCTCTTCCCTTGGCTGTTCCTAACCAATCAGTGTGAAGGTGTGTTTCACAAAACTGAAAATGTGTTGGTATGACTGAGGGATGAGGAATGAGGAGTAGGGATGATGGATGAGGAGTAGGGATGATGGCTGAGGCATGAGAGGTAGGAATGATGGATGAGAAGTAGGCATGAGAAGCAGGGATGAGGGATGAGAAGTTGGGATGATGGAAGAGAAGTAGGGATGAGAAGCAGGGATGAGGAGTAGGGATGATGGAAGAGAAGCAGGGATGATGGATGAGAAGTAGGGATGATGTATGATGGATGAGAAGCAGGGATGATGGATGAGAAGTAGGGATGATGGATGATGGATGAGAAGTAGGGATGGATGAGAATGAGAAGTAGGGGTGATGTATGATGGATGAGAAGCAGGGATGAGGGATGAGGAGTAGGGATGATGGATGAGAAGCAGGGATGATGGATGAGGAGTAGGGATGATGGAAGAGAAGCAGGGATGATAGATGAGAAGTAGGGGTGATGTATGAGAAGTAGGGATGATGTATGATGGATTAGAAGTAAGGATGATGGATGAGGAGTAGGGATGATATATGATGAATGAGAAGTAGGGATGATGGATGAGAAGTAGGGATGATGGATGAAAAGTAGGGATGATGGAAGAGAAATAGGGGTGATGGAAGAGAAGCAGGGAAGAAGGATGAGAAGTAGGGATGATAGATAAGAAGCAGGGATGAGACGAAGGGATGAGAAGCAGGGATGATGGAAGAGAAGTAGGGATGATGGATGAGAAGTAGGGATAATATATGATGGATGAGAAGTAGGGATGATGGATGAGAAGCAGGGATGAGAAGTAGGGATGAGGAGTGAGGAATGAGGATGTCCTAAAATGGATGCTGTACCCCCAACTCGTGTGTCCTCTTCCTCGAAATTTGGCTACCTCAAGTCACAGACCTCCAATTTGACAAAACATGTGAACTAGAAAGAGCACAAAGGGTTCCAACATTCTAACCTTCCCACAGGAGCCTAGCTAAACCAAGACCAATAGTTTTCAAACCTCTGTGTTTTCAACATGCCAAAGAAGTCCTGCCCTACATGCTTAAAAACAACCAAATTAAGTGGAACGGATCAAAAATCTACATCTCATAGGACTACTCAAAACCAATAGTAGTTACAAGGAAAGGTTTTTTGGCACAACAAGACAGACTCAAGGACATGAAAATACAATTTTTATTTTGCAAGTCCGGCGAAGTTCAGAATAACAGTGTATGGGAGATACAACATCTTTGACGGCCATAATGCCCTAAAAGCCTTCCTAGACGAGATGTAAGATCAAGAGATGGACTTATCTAAATCTTCATCAAACAAAAGGAAAACCTGACATTTGAACCCTACAGTGCTCCAACCTCACGGGATATGAGTGACCCTGAGTGAACCATAGCACTCCGCTTGGCTCTTCCTTTTTCTACAACGCACCCTTCTGAAAAGGTCATATTATATACATTTTCAACTACATGTTTCATAGTCACTTTGGTGTTTCAACTAACACTAATTTCCTACTTACCAAATGCAGATTGGTATAAATATTTGAATACTTTGGAGTATTACTAGGTGAGGTTTAACCGGTACACTTACTCCATAACTCACCACTGCTAGTTCGTAATTACTAAATGTCTACTAATTGCCTAATCCTGTTACCTATCAGAATACTGTTTTACATATCCCCTTTAGATTTCTTAAGCCTTTGAAATGCGCCAACCAGCGAATAGGTTATGTGTGGTAAATACCACTTAGCCATTTCTCGCATGTTATATCAAGTCATTTGCATTATATGTTTACTCATGTTTCTAATCTTCAATATGTTTCCTCTGTTCACTCCCAGATACATACATATGATTTTCCCTTTGGGACCTCATCATATAAGTGGCATACCCTGAACACATCACAATGTAAACTCCGCTCTACCTCAAGAGATGTTTCCCTCTTTGTCGCCTACTCCATAATGACTGTGGGAAACTGGAGGGTGGGGGGGACAAGAGGGTGGGGATGGATTTATTACTTCTTTTTCTTCTTCCTTCACTTCTTCTTGCCTTCTCTCTCCTGTCTCCCTTTTCCTTGTCCCTGTCTGCTGTGACTTTTAGGGTTGACACAAGTGAGCCATTCACACCAGAATCAATACCCTTTGTAAAACTTCATTATATAGGACATTAGATGATACACGATACGGACCTCAAATACAAAACACTCACTGGAATACCTCATTTAATCGTGAAATAGGAAAATACAATCATACTCAGCTGGTGTATACAAAGGATAGACCATATGACTTAAAATATCCCCTTATCTTAGGAGTAATTGTGGATTTCGACACCTCTAAAGGTATCAACTTAACACTTGATCTTCTAGTAAATTTACCCTTATTATACATCATCCAACATACACCACACAATAATGGCGAACTATAATAATATGGACAGCATCAATATTGTCTCTCTGAATGTAAAGAGTATAAACTATTTTATAAAATGATGAAAAATAATGAATTACCTGTACAAAATCAAAGGGGATATTATCCTACTCCAAGAGACAAGGATCCCAGACACGGAAGCTTCCAAACGCAAAAATAACTGGATTAGTGACATACATTGTTCCCCGGCAATCCACAAAAAAAAATGCCATAATTAAACTGATCTTCAAAAAAGCTAACTTACTAACTGAACCCTGTACCTCTGATGTAGAAGGAAGATGGATCATAACTACTCTGAAGAAAGACATGACTAGAATACATGTTGTTAATATTCACGGCCCAAACATCGATGACTCTGGCTTTTGGAATACACTACCAGGAAAATTAGGCCATCTACCTGCCAATGACCTCCTAATCGTAGCAGGAGACTTAAATCTTCCTCTAGATACCACACTAGACAGGCAATCCACATGTAACTATCGCCCGCCCAAATCCCATAGGGTCCTGAAAGATATCTGCTCCAAATATGATCTTAAAGACACATGGAGACTTCAGCATCTTGACTCGAGAGATTATACCTTTTATTCTCCACCACATAACTCCTACACAAGAATAGACTACATCCTCAACTCGGGCTCCGATACTCACCTAATCAACCAAACAAATATTTCACCAAAAGTATTCTCTGACCACGCCTGTATTAACCCTTCAGGTGCCCGAGACGAGGTGGTTATGTCCGCTGCCATAGCACTCAGGTGCCAGGGACGTAACCACCTTGTCCAGCTACCAGCCCTCGGGTAAAGTGGTAGCGCTCCCCCCGTTGGCCCGGCACCCCCCTACCCTGGGCAGAGATGGAAGGGGAATTGCTTCCCCTTCTACCCCCGCACCTCCCATGACCCCTGTGGCATCTGATGATGTCAGTGCCTCATCAGAAGCCTACCCCTCCGCGATGGAAGCTCAGCTTCCAGCACGTGCAGGGGGCGAGAGAGGCATGAAAGGAGAGGACAGGCCTTTCCTCTCCTTTCATGTCTCTCTCTGCATTTCTGCTTCCCGATCGCGATGCAGAAAACCCTAGACACCAGGGATTTATTTTTGTTTACTTAATTTTTTTATATACGGGGAGCAACCCCTTAGGCAAGGGTCGCTCCCCTGGGGGGCAAATTGTATTTATGCCATTTGTGCCCCGATCTGCCTATTTTTATTAGGCCGATCTGCCCCCAAGGGGGGCAAAAACCACTAGACGCCAGGGTTTTTTATTTTTTTGCGTCAATTTCACACAATGGGAGCGACCCCTTAGTCAAGGGTAGCTCTCCTGGGGGCCAAATTTATTTTAGGCTATTTCTCCTCCCCTTGGGGGCAGATCGGCCTATTTCTATTAGGCTGATCTTCCCCCGGGGGGGGCGAAACCACTTAGGCACCAGGGATTGGTGTGGGTATTTGTGTGTTTTGTTTGGGGAGGGCAGCCCCTTAGGCAAGGGTCATGCCCCATGGGGGCACATTACTGTTGGCCATATCTGCCCCGCTTGGGGGCAGATCAGGCTATTTTTGGAAGGCCCATCTGCCCCCAAGGAGGGCATGAAGCCCACCAGAGACCAGGGAAGATTTTTTTTCAAAATAAGAGGGTGGGAGGTTATGGCCATAGCCCCACCCCAAATAAATGGGGCCAAAGTTGTTCTGCCCACCAGTGGGCAGATGGGGCAATTACCCCCAATTCACACCCTGGGGGGCAGAAAGTCTACTAGATGCCAGGGAATTCAAAAAAATAGTGGGGTGGTGGCTACCAACCAGTATGTGCATGGTTATGCCCCCATTCCAACTGAAGGGGGTAACAGTCTTTCAGCTTTCCCCCGCACAATAAAACATCTTATCCCACGGCAGGCAAGAGGACATTTGATTATTTTGGGTTTTGGTTTTATATTTGAGCCATGCGAGCTTGGCTAACTCTCAAAATCGTCCCACTTGGAATGGTGAGGGCTACCCTTTTTGGACTTTGGGACGCTGCCATCTAGAAAAATCCACAAGACCTAGACATTTCTGAAAAATAAACATCTTGGTGCACCCCGCCCCATTTTCTTACCCACAATACCCTGCATACCTCCAACTTTGCTGGAAATCACACATTTTTGTGATGGCACCTTCCGGAATCTGCAGGAATCCACAAAATTCCTACCACTCAGGATTGTCTCATCTACCACAACGGCCCTCACAGCGCTTGGATGCCTGGCTTCACCCTGGGGCTGTCCAGGAGTGGGCACCTCACAGGGAAAAGCCAGGAGGGGTTCCACAGCAGTATGCGTACAGCACCATGAGACCCTAACGGGTGAGTAGTGTGCTATACAAGTGCAAAGTTTACAGTTTTTACCGATGCCCCACAAGTATTTTTTCAAACTGCCCTTTTGGACCCGCTTTGGATCCCCCTTAATTTCGACATGCTTTTGGCTCTTCCCTGTTACAGGCACTTGGCCCACCCACACAAGTGAGGTACCATTTTTATTGGGAGACTTGGGTGAATGCTGGGCGGAAGAAAATTTGTGTCTCCTCTCAGATTCCAGAACTTTCTGTCACCCAAATGTGAGGAAAAAGTGTTTTTTTGGCCAAATTTTGAGGTTTGCAAAGGATTCTGGGTAACAGAACCTGGTGAGCGCCCCACAAGTCACCCCATCTTGGATTCCCCTTGGTGTCTAGTTTTAAAAAATGCACAGCTTTGGTAGGTTTCCTTAGGTGCCGATTGAGCTAGAGGCCAAAATCCACAGTTAGGCACTTTCCGAAAAACAGCTCTGTTTACTTTGGGAAAATGTGATCTGTCCACGTTGTGTTTAGGGGCATTTCCTGTCGCGGGCGCTAGGCTTACCCACACAAGTGAGGTACCATTTTTATCGGGAGACTCGGGGGAACACAGAATAGCAAAAGAAGTGTTATTGTCCCTTGTCTTCCTCTACATTTTTTCCTTCCAAATGTAAGACAGTGTGTAAAAAAGACGTCTATTTGAGAAGTACCCTGTAATTCACATGCTAGTATGGGCACCCCAGAATTCAGAGATGTACAAGTAACCACTGCTTCCCAACACCTTATCTTGTGCCTATTTTGGAAATACAAAGATTTTCTTGATACCTATTTTTCACTCTTTATATTTCAGCAAATGAATTGCTCTATACCTGGTATAGAATGAAAACCCATTGCAAGGTGCAGCTCATTTATTGGCTCTGGGAACCTAGGGTTCCTGATGAACCTACAAGCCCTATATATCCCCACAACCAGCGGAGTCCAGCAGACGTGACTGTATATTGCTTTAAAACATCTGACATCGCAGCAAAAAGTTACAGAGGAAAACGTGAAGAAAAATGTCTGTTTTTTTCACCTCAATTTAAATTTTCTTTTTATTTCAGCTGTTATTTTCTGTAGGAAAACCTTGTAGGATCTACACAAATAACCCCTTTTTGAATTCAGAATTTTGTCTACGTTTCAGAAATGTTTTGCTTTCCGGGATCCAGCATTGCTTTCACATCCATTTCTGTCACTAACTGGAAGGAGGCTAAAAGCACAAAAAATAGTCAAATTGGGGTATGTCCCAGTAAAATGCCAGAATTGTGTTGAAAAATTGGGTTTTCGGATTCAAGTCTGCCTGTTCCTGAAAGCTGGGAAGCTGGGAAGCTGGGAAGCTGGTGATTTTAGCACCGCAAACCCTTTGTCGATGCCATTGTCAGGGAAAAAAAAACACAAGCTTTCTTCTGCAGCCCTTTTTTCCCATTTAAAAAAAAAAACTAAATTTTTGCTGTATTTTGGCAAATTTCTTGTTGGCCTCCTTCAGGGGAACCCACAAACTCTGGGTACCTCTAGAATCCGTAGGATGTTGGAAAAAAACGACACACATTTGATGTGGGTAGCTGATGTGGACAAAAAGTTATAAAGGCCTAAGCGCGAACTGCTCCAAATAGCCAAAAATGGCCTGGCACCTGAAGGGGGAAAAGCCTAGCAGCTAAGGGGTTAATACACTACTATCTGGAACTAACTCCAGTACCCGTAATAAAAGATGGCGCTTCAACAACAAGATCTTAAATGACCAAATTAATATAAAAAAGATCGAAAGCTCCATTTCAGACTCCCTTGCAAATAACTCCTCCCCGGACTTACATATACAGACTCTTTGGAACTCTCTTAAAGCGACCCTGGAGGCACACTAATAGAAATGAAAACAAGGATTAACAAGATGAAAAACAAGTCCCTCCTGGATCTTGAGAATGAGATCAGTCACTTATTAAAACATTGGACAAACAGATCCTGACCAAAATTACCACAAGAAATACTAATATAATAGAATACTCAGTGAAAGAGCAGGAGTATGCATCAATAAATTCAAAGGCCTTAAGCATTGTGAGGCAAACAAGGCAGGGAAGATGCTAGCATAATACCTTAAACACAAACAAAATCAAAAGAACAAAAATTCAATTAAAGATAAGTTGAATATCACCCACACCAACCCTCAAAATATTCTAGACACTTTCAAACAATTCTATGAGGACCTATACCCTGAGGATAATAAAGTTAAAACTGAACGATGTACAGAGTATTTAAATAAAATACAAATTTCCCCCACTATCGGAAGAAAATAAAAACGTCTTAGCCAAACCAATCTCAATAATTGAGATTACAGAGGCTAACACACTAAAAGACAACAAAGCCCCTGGCCCTGATGGTTTTAAAGCCAAATGTAAAAAAATATTCACCCACTCCCTTCAGCCCACTTTAATCAATTTTTACAACACCTATGCCTCTTCTGGGAAAATCAATGGTACAACCACTGAAGCAAACACAGTTGTCATTCCCAACAAAGACAAAGATTTACTATTACCAAAAAACTACAGACCAATTTGCTAATAAATCGGGACTGTAAAACCTATGCACAAATACTAGCCAAACAACTCAACCTATTCCTCCCGAAACTAATCAGTAACTCTCAGATAGGGTTTCTAAAAAATAGGATGTCCAACGATAACACCTGTCACTGACAGAGGCAAGTACTCATCATCAGCATCCATAGCAATAGCTTTGGAACCCGAAAAAGCTTTTGACAGTCTCTTGGACATTCCTAGTACAGTCTCTTAGAACTTTTAATCTCGAGAAAGCTTTATTAAAAAAGGCCATGGCCAACTATAGTAGTCCCAAAGCATGTATCTCTGTGAATGGCCTTGTATCCCTCCCATTTCACGTAGACTAAGGCACAAGACAAGGATATCCATTTTCTCCTTCACTTTTTTTACTAGCTCTAGAACCCCTACTTTTAGACATTAACAGTAACCCTCAAATATCAGGAACTGACTTTTATGGAAAAACAATTAAACTATCGGCCTACGCAGATGACATTTCAATTCTCTCTGAAAATCCCCACCAATCCATACAGGCCATCATGGGCACAATTGAGCAATATTCTAGAGTTTCAGGCTACAAACGAAATAGAGACAAAACTGAGGTGAAATCTCTGAACCCAATAGGACTAAAAGCTCAATTAGGTGACACAGGACTTATTTGGCAGTTGAAATACATAAAATACCTAGGCATCGGGTTTGGATCAGACTTGATCGACACCCTAACCCATAACGAACACCTAACCCTTAAAAAAATTAAACAGCTACTAGATGGTTGGTAACCAAAATGTATCACCTGGTGGGGCCGCATCAAAACGATAAAGATGATGATGTCTCTCATTGTTAATGATCTAATTAGCAAGCTGCCCCTGACACTTACTGATGACTTCCACTGTAAACTGGATTAAATGATTAACAATTTTATTTGACAAGATAAAAGAGCTAGAATAGCCTTACAAAAAAATAAGATTACCTAAGAACCTATGAGGCCTCAACCTGCCTAAGTTTAGATACTACCAAACTGCGTTTCTTGCTATACAAGGAATCTACTGGCTCTCACCCCCAGAAAATTAGACTCCACTGTGGCTGGAAGTGAAAAAAGCAATACTGGAGAGCCTAGACCCAGCCACCCCGCTTACCTCCACTGACATCAGCTATCATACTCCAAATATATATTTAAGAACACTTAAGAATGCCTGACTCCAAATTGACTGTAAACTGCAAGCTAAAATGAAAGCCTCAAATCTCGCTTCTCTTTGGTACAATCCAAACATCAAATATAAAGGTCAGTCTATTCACTGGCAAGCCTAAATAAATAAAGGTATATACTTCCCCAAACAAATAGGAACACCCTCCAACCCCTTAACCTTTGTGAATCTTCAAGAAATACACCATATTGAAGATCAGGAATTCTATAATGTCCTTAAAATTAAAGTAGCACTACCTAAAGCTAACTCTCACCATGCTGACCCCTCTATCCACTCTCTGATCTCAAGATTCAACAAACTAGGACACTGAGTATCTGAAATCTACCATTTCCTTCAACTACACACAACTAACAGGTTTAGGAAGATTCTGGAGTTCTGGAATGGCCACTCACACTCAGAAATTACTGAACCTGAGTGGATAAAAATTTGGAGATCAGTAACCTCACATAATATTACTCCTATACTCTCACAAACCAAATTCTATTTACTACACAGTCTCTACCGGACTCCATCGCGACAACACACAATGAAATTAGTAGGCACACCTACATGTTGGAACTGCAAAGAAGACAAGTGTGACCTACCTCACCTGATTTTTCACTGCAGACAGGTTAATAAATTCTGAAGTGAAGTTTTCTCCTTTATATCCAAACTCTTCCACATCCAACCAGAAGAAAATTTCTCATACTTAATCAAAGGCTTTCTAGACCTCAATATCAAAAATCAATCAGACCGCTTACTTCTTGACCTCCTCTAACAGCAGCAATCAAATCAATCACCGCTAATTGGAAATCTGCCCAAAATACCATGTTTACACCCTGGTTAAACTGGATACCTCAATTACGGGGAGCTGACAACACTGCTCTCCAAAGCTCCCCATGGAAATTGCACGCTCAGTACATATGGGGCTCCTTGGACAAATACTTTGCTTCCAACAAGCCACCATGAACAGACATTTTGGGCCTGATTACAACTTTGGTGGAGGGGGTTAATCCGTCCCAAATGTGACGGATATCCCGCCGCCGTATTATGAGTTCCATGGGATATAATGGACTCGTAATATGGCGTGCAGGATATCCGTCACATTTGGGACGGATTAACCCCCTCCGCCAAAGTTGTAATCAGGCCCTTTGTTTCCACCCTATAGGAAATTCACAAATAACTTACTCTTAATCCTTAAACACCTCCAACACATATACACAACAACCCATATTTTCCAGCAATAGCAATACCACAATTAACCTCATACCATTTCTCCTCTCTTTCTCCCTCTACTATATTAAATCTTTTCTTTTTATTTCCTTTCTGTACTACTTGGTCGCACATAACTTAGGCTTCACAATGGTATCCATATTGGAATTTTCTTAATGCACATGCCCTGGATATACAATGTATGTATTGTACACGGCTTGCCTCTGTTCTTGAGAATTATACAAAAATAAAAACCTTTTTGGAATCGAAAAAGAAATTCAATGTGCTAACAGACTCAATGATGCAAAAAAGGAAAAGGTGATGGACGCAACACCTGAATTAGTTTCAGACATTGGTTATTACTATTAATCGTCTGGCATTTTATTTTGGTAACATACTGGAAGTACTAACTATAGAGAATTAGAATAGTCCAGCTTGGATACCACCATATTTCTACATTGGAAGAAAGGAATGGCAAAGTCTTTGCTAACTTTCTCAAATACAAGATATGTGCGAGGAAACACCCTTGTTTACTTGGCCAGCTAACTGAGGCCTCCCCATCCCCTTAGTCCAGGCGGAAATTGACCTGAGATCAGTATCATCACCCACAGCTACACTCTCAGTCTTTTTTTAGTTAAGCTTCAACCAGTGGTGATTCATCCAGTCTCTCATCTCCAGTAAGCCCCGTTAAACCTAAACCAGAGAAAGCCCACTGTCATAAGTTTTGCAAAGAATCCGTCATCAGCATATGTATACAATTGGAGGATCTGGAACTTTCGGAGGTTAGCTACAGGGAGCATGTTTATATCAAAATGGTGGGGGATAATACAGTTCACTGGGGCACACTGCAATACATTTTCTTAGAAGTAAAGAGAGGTAAGGATACTATCTGAAGAAGGAATAATTAGAATTCAACCCGGGGCAGTACCCTGAAGGCTGATTAAGCTAATCTAGATAACAGAATCTGAAAGATTGTCTGCCTTATTCAGATAATCTGATATAGAGGTCAGCACCATTTCAGCATTTCTATCAGTTCTAAACTCTGAAAATATCTCATCCAAGACGGAATTTGTTTTCAGATATGATGAAAGGTATATGATGAAAGGTATCTGGCTACATGATTTTCGAAACGTTTAACAAGCCGCTGGCAAAAGAGAAATAGGTCTAAATTAGCTGTTAGATTAAGGTCAAGGCCAGGTGTTTATTTTACCAAAGGAATAGCAGTAGCTTCTTTAAATTCCATGTGATCTAAGCCGGAAGTAAGAGAAATTATGAGATTTTGGACCTGATGTACTGTAACCCATTGCAAAGCAGAATGTGAATAAGTTTGTGAATGGGTATGTTATGTGTAATGTGACATATATACAGATAGGCTGCATTAGAAAACAACCTTTCTAACAAACTTTAATAAGGCAGTTCAGAATTTGCGTCTCCCTGCGAATGACTGCAGATGCAGGAATGGAAGCTTGGAAGAGATAGCAGTCCACCATCCCTGCATTTGCTTTTCCAATTAGAAACTTTTTTCAAAGTAGCCCATATTCAATAAAGGGGCAGGTGCTGCCTTAAAAACGTTTCCTGTTTGGGAACTCGTTAGGGCCCCTTGACTGAGGTCTCTTAGCTGCCCAATATGATTCTCAAAGGGGAAGCTATGGACTACCATAGGAACTGACGGTAACCAGAGCCAAAGGCTTTCATAGTCACTCCCCAAATCTCACCAATAATATGAGGAAATAAGGTCAAAAAGGTAATAAAAAGCTAGTCACATCCCTAAGCGAAGACAGAATCTGTTTTTGTGTTGTTGTGCACTGCCAGACTTTAAAGACTTTAAGATTAAAAAAAAGAATAAAGATGTCAACCAAATAATCACAAAGCTGTTAAGAGGGAGTTAAACGTGAATTACTGGTTCAGAAAGGTTTTGATTGGCTGTGAATAGTTCTGAAGAAGTACTCTTAGTCATGCTCCACTTATCCAGGAAGTAAGCAAAATTAGTCAACCTTTGTTCACAACAACTGACTGAGTGTGCCAATAAACAAGCTCCATGTTCACAGCTGTTTCTCCAATGGTGTTCCACATTTTTACACGCCGCTTATCATCCAATAGATGCTAATTAAACCAATGGGCGCAGCTAGAGCGTCTGGATTTAGAAAAAGGGACGTACCACAGGTATCAACCGCAACTTTCTTGCAGGGATGCACTTGTTCTTGTAAATACAGCGAATCCCTGCAGTTTGGAAATGATGCAGGTTGGCAGAGCAATATTGCTTGCAACACCATGCTGTGCCATTTCCTACTAAATGAGTCCTTAAATCTCAGGCTGAAGACAATAAAACTACTGCAAAAGACACAGGATAAGTTACTAGGAAGCCATGAAGAAAACCAAAAAGGCTTATTACGCTAAATATATTACAGAGACTCCCATTTAAATGTAGGAATTCTTCAATACCTTGCAGGAGCTATCTGATCTCGATTCCCTGAAAAGTAAACCATGATTATCTCAACAACATTGTCAAATCCTACTTGAATTGCTGCCCTCTAAAATTACTACAGTCCTTGACTCCATCACCAACACACCTGAATAGCCATTCCATCTTCCACCCTCACCACCTCCTTCACAATAATTTTTCACTGCATTCTAACCCCTTGAGAAGGGGGCAGGTTTCTTGGTCTGGCCTTCATGACAAAAACTGTCCAACGTGCTTTTGGGTTCTTAGTACACTGCACTTTTCATACAATTCTTCTCCTCCCTTACGTTTGAACAAACATATTAAATGCCTATCTTCTTTCTAAAGCAAACTGGAAACCCTTCCACAGATCTGCTTGTCCCTGTCAGCCAATACCCAATCATTTACTACCGCTAGTTGTGAGGCCCAAAAGTATTTAGAGATGTCTGGCATTGCAATCCCCCCCTCAAACACCACCTGTTGTAGCTTGCGAAGTGCAATGCGTGGGGCCCCGCCATCCCATAGGAGAAGCCTAATTATTTGATCTATTTGCCGGAACAGATTCTGAGGGATTGGATGGGGTGTGTTTTGTAGGATATACAGTAAGTGGGGGGAGACATCATTTTAAACAGGGCCGCTTTGCCCATAATTGACAGGGGCAAAGATCGCCAGTTTTAAGTCGCTCAATTTGTGGGAAGAGATTAGCGTTTAGGAACTTCTGGGGGTCCCTTGTGATATATATGTATCCCTAAGTATTTGAAGCTATCTACCGCCACTGGCATATCACCGTTCCACGAGGGTCTCGAAGGGGTCCCTGTCAGTGGGAAAAGCACTGATTTGGACCAGTTTATGCGGTATCCAGAGTAGTCACCAAATGTCCGGAAGATGTGCAAAACTCTGTCCACAGAGCGAGCGGGCCGCATGAGGTATAGCAATACACATAGGAAGAGACATGCTCCTCCCAGTCACCACACCCCGATATCCCATATATCAGGGGGTCCTGGCACATCCAGGGAGCCAGAGGCTCTATAGCCAGAGGCTCTATAGCCAGAGCGAAGATCATGGGGGAGAGAGGGCAGCCCTTTCTGGTTCCCCTGTGTAGAATGAACACCCGAGATACCGTACCATTCACTTGGACATGTGCCATAGGTGAACGGTAGAGAAGGCGCACAAAGCTGCAGAATTTGAGTCCGAAACCCATTTTGTGAAGTGTGGCAAATAGATAGGGCTATTCAATACTATCAAATGCCATTGTGGCGTCGAGCGCCATGAGGAACTCCTCCTTGGAGTCAGGGCTACTAGTCATGTGGAGTGCTCCATAGAGCCACCAAAGGTTGAGCCACGTTCTCCTCCGAGGCATAAAGCCAGACTGGTCAGGGTGAATCAGTGATGTGATAACTGTCTGAAGCCTATTCACTAGAACATTTGCCAGTATTTTGGTTTCTGCATTTAACAGGATAATCGGTCTATAGGAGCTGCATCTGGTTTGTCATTTCCCTGTTTATGAATTATGACTATGGTGGCCATGCGTTGGTCCTCTGGGAAGATGCATCATACAGTGCTGCCTGGAATATGGCCTGTAAGTGTGGTGCTACCTTCGTGATCATAATCTTGTACATCTCTATTGGCAGCCCATTTGGGCCCAATGCCTTCCCCGACTGAAGCCCACACATAGCTTTCGTTGTCTCTTCTACCGTTAGGTCTTCCTCAAGAGCCACTCTCAGTTCCTCCTCTAACTCGCTGAGGCAGTTGATACAGGTGCTCATAATAGTCAGCGAATGCATCCGCTATGGTTGGACTGTGTCGCTGGAGTCCTCCCTCTTTACCTTCTATCTCTAACACCCAGGACCTCTCCCAATCCCTCCTGTCCAGCCACGCCAGCAGCTTGTTGGTCTTATCCCTGACATCATAGAGACGGTGTTGTATTGCGTTGGCATAACTGCGAGCCGCCCCCTCATCCAAGTCTCGGAGGTCCCTCTGCTTAAGGCGCAGCTGGTGTCCGAGATGGTTGTTTCGAACTGTCTGCACCCTCAGCTCTAGCCATTCGATGTCTCTCTGAAGCGCTGTGCACTGTAGGAGCATTTCTTCCCCCCCTATGAAGGCCTGGGCCTGTATTACTGCTTCAAATGCCTCCCATAGAGTAACTGCTGAAGTCACAGAGCCCAAATTTTCTTGGAAGTATGTTTCTGTTCGTTTCCTAAGTGTCTGCCTGATATTCGGGTCTTTAAGATACCAAGCACTTATTCATGGGGGCAGAGTAGTGGTCTGCCCTGCACATGACAATTTAACCTCGCCCAGGAAATGGTCAGAGGCTCCCGGGGTCTCATACTAGCTTCTTCGAATCTGTGCATGTCCACGAGTTGTGTTAGTAGGTAGTCTATACGTTAGAAGCTATTATGGGGGGGTAAGAAGTAAGTGTACATCCGGCAGTGTGGGATGTGTGCCCGACAGATGTCTACTAACCCTAAGGGGTCTACAACGGAACTTAACGCCCTAATGTCGCCCCCCAGAGGGGATCCTGAGAGTCTGTCAAGCTCTGGGTCCATGACAGCATTCATGTCTCCCCCCCAAATCAGGGTCCCATGAGGGAGATCTAGTAGAGTTGTGTTTAGTTAAGGAAATGTCAGCAAGTGTAAGCGCGGGGGAACATATATGCATCCCACATTAATGACCTTCCCCTCCCATCTGCCGGATATCATTACATATCTCCCCAGAGTGCTGTTCCAACTATGTTGCAGTATAAAGGGGGTTGATTTCTTGATCATTATCCTCACTCCTCTTGAGTCGCTTGTATAGCTTGCCTGAGCTAGTAGTTTGTACCCAAATCTGTCTTGTGATTTGCATGTTGTGCCCCAGAGATGTGTCTCCTGGAGAAGCACCAAATCCAAGGAGTGTTTTCGGAGGTATTGGAGAATAAATCTATGTTTAATCTTGTTGCCCAGGCCATTTACATTTCAGGACCATATGAGTAAGTTACACGACACAGACATAGTTTGAGTTATGCAATATCACTGGGGGGAGAGAATTTGTTGTACTTCTTTTCCTATCGTGTGAGCTGTGCCTTTGATATTCCACCATACTTTGCTTCGCTGTCTCTAGTGTTACCTGAGCAATCAACAGCACAGATCAACATACTGTGTAACATAACCTTAAACAGTACTAATTTCCTGCAAACTTCTCCTATCCCTGCTGCCCTGCACCGTGAGTCACCAACCAACTACCTCCCCAATTTGCAGAGAGCCTGTCACCCAAGTAACATAAACAAGCATGGGCGTGACATTCCCACAGCGCCTTATTTTCCAGGATACTGAATATGCCTCAGTTCAAACTCCACAGGCTCCATTTTGTGTGGGAGTTTGCCACCACTAATGTGGTGGGGACTTCAATCTACTCCTGACCCCCAGGTTGCCATGTGCTAGACTTAAATGGGTCATATGTCTCTGGTGATGTGCGTGCGCTTCTTGACCGGCTGCTCTCGCCCTAGGGCCACCGGCTGCTTTGACCCTGCTAAGGGTCTGGCAGTGGCCTGTGGGTCCCTTGTTTCTTCTTCTGCTTCCGCCAGCCCTCAAGCCAGTCCCAGGCTTCTTTCGGTGTGGTGAACAACCAAGTCTTTCCTTCCGCAATGACCTTTAATTTCGCCAGGAACAGCATCATGTATTTAAGCTCTCAATCTCTTAGAGCTCGCTTTACTTCATCAATGCACTTATGTTGTTTCTGAACCTATAGAGTGAAGTTAGGAAAAATGTGCACCGTTACATTTTCAATTTGTAGATCTTCATGTGTGCAGGCTGGCTGTAGGATAGCATCTCGGTCTCTATAGCTGAGTTTCCAGGCTATGATTGTTCTTGGGGGGGGCCCAAGGGCAGCTGGGGGCCCCTGGCTCTATGTGCCCTCTCAACTGAAAAAAACTTAGATAGTCTCTTCGGCTGTAGTGGATTTAGGACCAAGTCCTCCACAAATAGGTCCACACTGGGGCCCTCCGCCCCTTCAGGCACCCCTACAATACAAATATTATTCCGCCTTGCCCTGCCCTCTTGATCTTCGAGGTGGGCAGTGATGGTCATAGTTTGCTTCATGAGGCTCTGCACTTGTTCCTCCAAATGTTTAGTGACAGACTGCAGGCTCGTGATTTGGGCTTCAGCCACTGTCAATTTCTCTGTAACTTTCTGGAGGTCTGCCCTTATTAAATTCACTTCAAGCGATACTGTGTCCACCTTTGGCTCCAGAGTGTCTTTGACGCTTTGAAATGCAGTCATAATGTCTTGTAGTGTGGGCTCACTTGGCTGAGGGGGGTCTAACTGAACAGCTCTAAGCTCAGGTGGGCCCGATGCTTCTTTCGCTGCCATTAGCAAAACTGCATATTTGGCAATACTATTTGTCTGTGTGGGGCAGTGGCCGCAGTTCTTCCCCATAGCCTTTTCTCAGGATATTGAATTCTGCAGACGGTTATAACTTCCCCACAGTTCAAGGCCCTGGGGTCTGCTTTGGTCGGGCCTGCTCTCAGGGGTACCCCCATCAGCTTTCACGTAAGTACACCTGCAGGCCTGCTCTCTTCCTTGAAATGTCGCCGATATTCACATGTTGCCCCCCCAATTCTCCCGGCTTCTCCCGGGTCTCCTCTTTTGTCCCAGGGCCACTCGGTTGATGGATCACATTTCTGGGATAGGAGTGAGGGGGGGACCTCTTGTCCATGCAGTGCGGCCTGCATCGTCACTGTGCCCCGCGACTCCTCCCCCTTTACGGGGACAGTGGGCCCATCTACAGCCCCACGTGGCTCTTACACTCTCCGGCCGCTTGTATCGTTCGCAACCCCCAGGCCACCACAACAGTCTGCCGCGAGACACCTCCTCACCTCTCAGCAGCCGGGCAGCAGTGCAGTATGCGCTGACTCCTAGGCCGGGACCTACCCCTGGGCCTCCGTCATCATCCTCGCTTCATGGGCGTCGGCGGTTCCACTGTTGCTCTTCGGGTCCGGCTTTCGTGTTGCAGTCAGTTTTCACTCCCCATTGCAGACTAAATGACGGATATCTGGCGATTTAGGCCCTCATTATGACATTGGCGGTAAATCCCGCTTACCGCCACGCTGACGGCCACCAACTTACTGCCGCGCTGGCGAATATCCGTTCACCATATTATGACACACACACACCAATCCGACAGAATACAGCCACATAAACAAATCCGCCAGCCCAAAGGTCAGTGATAAAGTGGCGGTCCCAAAACCCATACTGTTATGCCGACAAAACAACACCCATCACATTATGACCCACGAATCACCACGGCGGACATTCAACGGCGGTAAACCATTGCCAGTACACACCGCAGCGCTCAGAATGGACATCCACAGACAAAGCAACACTACATTGGCCAATACCAAATACACACACCTGACACCAACACACACACCACATCCACACCACTATAAAACACACACCCACATTACCCACAACCCCTTACGCATAACAATTGCCACCAGGAGACTGAGAAGAAGAGCACAGAGACAATTAGACACACACACCACATACACCCATACACCCCTCACGCACTCCACATCACACACCCCACCACATTAACCAACACAACCTCACCAACACACATCACACAACACCCATGGCACCACAAAGGCACCCCCGTTTCACTGAGGAGGAGTTAATGGTCATGGTGGAGGAAATCGTCAGGGTAGAGCCACAGCTGTTTGGAGCATAGGTACAGCAAATATCTATAGCAGCTATCTATAGGAGCTATGGCGGTGAATTGTGGACAGGATCAATGCGGTGGGACAGCACCCAAGGATAAAAGGGATGACATCAGGAAGAGGTGGAACGACCTACGGGGGAAGGTACATTCCAAAGCAGCAAGACACCAGCTCGCCATACAGAGGACTGGGGTGGACCACCCACCTCCTCTCCCACAGCTCACAGCATGGGAGGAGCAAATACTGGCAATACTGCATCCTGAGGGACTCGCTGGAGTAGCCGGGGGACTGGACACTGGTAAGTCAACATTTAACAATTATCACCCCCCCCATACCTGCATGCCAGCACACACCCTAACTCCCATCACTCCACCATATCCCACACACTCCACCAGCACATCCCACTAATCCCAATGCCAGGCCCTGCATGCTGTACCAATGCATGGACACCCCTCCCAGCCCTGCATGGACACTCATCACTAAAGCATGCACAGCATAGGGAAACTAACAATCCCACAATACACCACCATACACAAGCAAAAGCTGGCAGGGTAACACTAACCATAGAGGGGATGCTACGGAAGTACAAATGTCATACACTTGAAGCATAATACATCATTTACATCCCCAGAGGTACCCCAGCCAATTTCAGTGGAGAGGCGGTGCCACCACAATCCAGTCCCCCAACAGAAGAGGCCCCCGTTGATGACAGTAACTCTGGACTTCTGGATCTGGACGACCTACCTGGCACATCAGTGACCACTGGACAGCTGGTCACCCAAGCCCACTCACAGACCACCACAGAGCATCCCCCATCAGGAACCAACACAACAGCACCCACCCAGTGTACCCACGCCTCTGTCCCCAGGACACGTCAATCAGCAGTGTGCCCACCTGTACAGGGACCCCAGGCCACACCTCGCCTACAAGACAATCAGGGACCTGGGGTCAGTGGCAGTGGGCACACCGTTCAGGGGGACATAGGCACAGGCCAACAGGGACACTGGGAGGACTGCTGTGCACCAGGGGGAGGACAGGCCCAGGGAACCGACTCTCCAGGAGGCACTCACCGAGATCCTGGGAGCCTACCAACATTCCCAGGACACGATGGGCCAGATCCTAGACAACGTGCAGGAGAACAGGCGGCTGCAGAATGGACAGTACCAGGGGATCAGGGAGGACTTGCAGGCCATCAACACTACCCTGATCTCCATAGCAGGGGTGCTGGCAGACATGTGCAACATCATGAGCGAGGCCCTACCACTAGCCAGTCATCTGAACAGCCCTCCACTTCCATTGCTGCTAGTGGCCAGGAGGCCTCACCACAGGACCCACAGGCCACCAGCATCCCTCCCCCTGCAGAAGGTGAACCACCCGCAAACGTTCCCTGCGAACCAGACAGAAGCCAGAGAAACTTGCCAAGACCACTGCCCGGAAATGAGACTCTCCTGATTGTCCCCCTTGTTTTCCCACTCAGTCACTTTGTCCGCCTTGAACTGCCATTGCTCCCCTTCCTTTGTCCCCATGGACACTGCACCTGTGCTACAAACAGACTGGAACAATACCCTGGACTTTCCTCCATCATCACCCCATTCCATTTCACTTTCCCCTCTATATTTTAGCACAACAATAAACACCCTTGGATAAAGCTCGACTACTGGTATTTCATGTATTGCAAATTTGTATTGATTGAAACAGCTACAACCATTGCAAATGAACTGTACACAGTATGAGCATAGAATTAATGACCTGTTGCTGGCTGTTGTGATCACATCAGGACATTGTTGTCATATCACCAACATGTGTAAAATGAATATCCATAATTAACAGTAAGTCGGGGAAAGAAGTGGGTAATGCCAGCATGCCAATGCCACACAGAAAACACCAATATGAAGAAATGTGAAGTTGCACTGTCTCACCTGGGTGTCACTGGAAGTACTGACGTATCACTAATGTTCAGTTGTCCACATCCTCATCCTCTGCCTCCTCATCCTCACTGTCTTCAGGGTCCACTGCTGCCACAGGGGCATCTCCAGTCACCTCCTCCTGCAGAAAAGGTACATGGCGTCTGAGGGCAAGGTTGTGCAACATGCAGCATGCCACTACTATCTGACAGACCTTCTTGGGTGAGGAGCATATGTCCGATGGAGGCACCTGAACCTGGCCTTCAGGAGGCCGAAAGTCCTCTCAATTATCCTCCTGGGTCGGCCATGTGCCTCATTATAACGTTCTTCTCCCCTTGTCCTGGCATTCCTCACAGGGGCCAGCAGCCATGATAGGTTTGGGTAACCAGAGTCACCTGCAAATATTGAGGCACAACATTTAGCCACACACTATCCTATTTGTCCAACAGCATAGGCATACACCAACATAAACTAAGTGGGGACCAAGGCTCACCTATTAGCCACACCCTGTGCCTCTGTAGTTGGGAAATCACATTTGGGATGCTGCTATTCCTTAGGACAAAGGCATCATGCACCGACCCAGGATACTTAGCATTTGATGTGGGAGATGTAGTGGTCCACCAGGCACACCATCTGCACATTCATGGAGTGGAAACTCTTACGATTCCTGTACACCTGTTCATTTTGCCGGGGAGGGGGGCAAACATAATATGTGTTCTGTCAACCGCCCCAATTATATTGGGGATATGTCCCATTGCATAATACCCAGCCTTCACAGTGGCCAAATCCTCCACCTGGGGGAAAGCAATGTAGCTGCACATGTGCTTTATCAGGGCAGACAAGACTCTTGCCAGCACTATTGAGAACATTGGCAGTGACATTCCTGCTGCCAATCCCACTGTCACTAGGAACAAACCAGTTGCCAGGAAATGGAGCACTGACAGAACTTGCACAAGAGGGGGGAACCCAGTCGGAAGACGGATAGCTGAGATCAGGTCAGGTTCCAACTGGGCATACAGCTCTGTGATTGTGGCCCTGTCCAGTCTATAAGTGAGGATAATGTGCCTGTACTTCAGTGTAGCCAAGTCCACCAGAGGTCTGTACACGGGGGTATGTTTTCATCTCCTATTCATCCACAGCGGTAGGTATCTAAGGGACACAAGAATGAGTAGGCTGTCACAATTTGAACAACTATACCACAACAGCAGTCCACATTGTGGAATCATGTTTTGGGACACTGTAATTTAAAAGTATGTGCCTATATATCCTGTGTAGCAGAAATAATCAATAGGCCTGTTCACCCCCCCTGAAATGCCGTCCGCCTGTCCTGTGTGGAGGGACAGGTGGAAGTGAGGTAATGCCACCAACGTTGTTCACCGTGGCGGTAGGTGGTCGTGAACCGCCATGCAATTCCTCATTGGTGTACATTGGGCCCTATGGGGTACAGTGGCCAATGGGGATCTATGCCGGCGGTGACTGTATGCACTGCTGCGGATGTGACCGCCATTTTATTTCACATTCCTCACTTGTTTCCTGACCTTTCATAGGAGAAGGCCTACACTGCATGTGCTGCTGTGACCTGTATCTGGCACCTACCATGGCCCGTGTGACTGGGGAAAGGGCCCCAGCCTTCACTTTGGAGGAGTTGGAGCGACTGGTGGATGGGGTCCTACCCCAGTATGGACAGCTGTATGGGCCTCCAGACCAACAGGTGAGTACACTGTGGGCACGATGCATGTATTATGAATGCATGGAGTTGTGTGGGAAGCCATTGTGTAAGGGGGGTTGATTTCCTCTTGGAGGTGTACATGGTGTGCGCTGGGCTATGTGTGTGCTAATGGTGTTGCAAACGGGTACGGTGGGCCATTTGTGTGACAGGCTAGAATGTTTGTGTAATGGTGTTCTCCTGTCTGTACTGCCTCTGCAGGTCAGTGCCCATCAAAAGAAGGGAATATGGCGTGCCATCGCCAAGGAGGTGCGGACCCTGGAGGTCTGTGGCAGGCAGAGGACCCACTGTCGGAAACGGTGGGAGGACCTGAGACGCTGGGCACGGAAGACCGTGGAGGCCCAGCTGGAGATGGCCTCCCAACGAGGAAGGGGTGCCCGTCAGACCCTGACCCCCCTGATGGCCTGCATACTGGCGGTGGCCTACCCTGAGCTGGATAAGCACATGAGGGAATCACAGCAGCCACAAGGCGGTGAGTACAGTGGCTATCATTACAACTTATGGGTGGTGAGGTGGCATTCGGGTGGTGGTTGTGTGTAAGTGGGTGCCCCTAGGCCAGGCCAGACATAGCAGCGTAGTTCCTCTGGAGGCTAAGGGTTGAATGGAAAATACTGGTTACCTAGCTTGTTAGTATTCACTTCTAGGCAGGGCTGCGTGGTTCCCAGCTGTGCTGCAGTTGGCAGTATGTACCCTTTCTCATGCCTTGGTGACTAGCCATTTCACTGGTAGTGCAATGCATAGTGCCTAGGCCTGTTCCCTGTGTGTGAGGGTGCTGTGTATGTCAACAGTGGTGTTGGTGCAGTCATTGATCCAGTGTATAGTTTGTCTCTCTCTCCCCCTTTCTTGTTTTGTCATCCTGTCCTTATGTGCATTAGCATCACCTGGCGGAGGAGCAGCAGCACCGGCAACAGAGGGAGCTGCATCCTACAGGACCCTGGAGGCAGAGTCCACCGATACCGAGGGAACCAGTGGGGCGGAGGGCGAGGGGAGCACCACGGCGGAGACTGGAGGGGACAACACAGACTCTGATACCTCCTCCGATGGGAGCTCCCTGGTAGTGGTGGATGCCTCTGTGACCACCTCAGCTGCAGGTACAGCCGCCACCCCCTGTACCAGCACTGCCCTCCCAGTAGCCCCTCAGCCAGTTGCTCGTGCCCGCTCACCCAGGAGGGTGGGCATCTCCTTCGCCCCAGGCACATCAGGCCCTGCCCCAGTGAGCCCTGCTGCCCTGAGTGAAGAGGCTATTACCTCCTGATATCTATCTCTGTAGGGCAATCAACCATTGTGAATGCCATCCAGGGCTGGCAGCCCAGATGCTGCAATGCAATGCATTCCTGGAGGGCATTCACGGTGGATTGAGGGCCCAACAGAGATTGATTGAGGCTCTGGCCTCCTCTCTGATGGCAGCCATTGTCCCTGTTTCAACCGTCCCCCTCCTCCAATTTCCACTTCCCAGTCCCATTCTCCTCAACCCCAACCCATCCCAAGCACACAGGCAGACGAGCATGCACACAAGACAACACCCAAGAGTGTCACAGGCAAACACAAGCACCACACTTCATCCCAAAGGCACTCACACAAACACCATACAGTTGCAGACATGACAAAATCCACTGCCTTCACTGTCTCCCCCTCCCCCTCCTCCTCCACCTCCCACCCAGTTACGTCCACACTCATACCTGCATGCACTACATCAATATCCACTAATAGCATCATCACCGCAAAGCAGACCTCCCTGGCAGACACCTCCACAACATCCATGCATGCATCCCCTGTGTCCTCTCCCACCGTGTCTGCCCCCTTCCTAAAGGACACAAACGCAAGCACTCAGACACCCAACAGCCATCCACCTAACAACAGCATACAGCCCATGCACCTGTATCCAAATCCAGCAGACATTCACCTCCGACAACCACTCCCTCATCCTCCACTCCCATTACTCCTCCTGCCCCAACGTCCCTAAAAAGCTTTTCCTTTCCCAGATTGACCTCTTCCCTACCCCTCCCCCCGTCTTGCATGTTTGTGGAGGGTACCAAGGACACAGCCCAGCACCTCAGCCAAACAGTCCACAGGGACAGTGGTAGCACCACCTACTTGTGGTGGTAGGGATACCAGACCAACAACACTGAAGGGGAAGGAGCCAGCACAACCTGGGATGAAAGGGAAGAGTCCGGCATCAGCTGTGAGGAAGGGGAAGGAGCCTGCACCACCTGGGATGAAAGGGAAGAGTTCGACACCAGCTGTGAGGAAGGGGAAGGAGCCAGCACCAGCTGTGAAGAAGGGGAAGGAGCCTGCA
The DNA here is from genome assembly GCF_031143425.1 of Pleurodeles waltl. Taxonomy (NCBI): domain Eukaryota; kingdom Metazoa; phylum Chordata; class Amphibia; order Caudata; family Salamandridae; genus Pleurodeles; species Pleurodeles waltl. The sequence goes on along the minus strand of NC_090445.1, from coordinate 212,148,973 downwards.
CTAGCTGTGAGGAAGGGGAAGGAGTCTGCACCACTAGGCAGAGAGAGGAAGAGCCCATTCACCCCTGCCAGGAAGAGTAAGGGATCCCCAACCCATGACCAGGAGGCCAAAAGGCACTCTTCGCCAGCGGAAGCTGTCAGGCAAACACCGCCACCACCAGCAGCTGTCACGGGCCCCCAACCACCAGCCGTGAAAGTGCGCCCATCAGTGAGTGCAGGGGCTGCCCAGGAGCCTCCCCCAACCACCACCAGCATGCAGCCATCACGGCCAGCGGACGCCATGTAGTCCACCCTCCAGAAGCTACTGTGCAGGCTGCCCCCTCCAGAACCAGTGGGCAAGTCACCCACTCAAGAGACTGTGGCCTTGCACTCCCCAGGACAAAGAGCAATGGGCATGTTGCACCCTCCAGAACCAGTGGGCTTGTTCCTGCATCCGCAAGTGCCCCCTCTGCCCCCCTGAGGTGCCTGCCTATTTGCAAACTGATGCCCCTGCATTGTTCTATCCGGATGTTTTTGTAGTGCAGCTGGTTGTGTGTATTGTGTGTGTATGAATGGTGTGTGTGGTGTGTGTGTGTCTCTCGTTTTCCTCCCACCCTCCCTTGTATGCTAGGCGGCTGTACTCACCGTCGTCATCTTCGTCGGCGTTGGTGTTCCAGGTGGAGCATAATGTAGAAGATCATCGGGAAAGCTTGCAGTTCGGGTCCCATGGCGGCGTGGTGCTTCCCTGTATCTCCAATGGTGAGTCATTGCACTTCTGTGCTCTGTTTCCGCCAGGCTTTTGTTGGCGTTGGTACTACCCCGGAAAGGTGGCAGTTTGCAGGGTCTTAGTATGGTGGGCGGAACTTTGACTTCCACCTGGCTGTTGGCGGCTACTGCCGTGGTGGCTGTTGTTTCCGCCCTGGCGGTTGGTGCAGTACATTGGCTGTACATTGGCTGTCTAACGGAGATATCACTGACATGGTCATAATTTGGCAGTACTTACCTCCAGCCTGTTGATGGTATTACCGCCTCTTTATCACCCACCGCCTGGGTCGTAATGAGGGCCTTAGTTTGGTGAGGGCCGGAGAGTCACTAATGTGCGACCATCTTCGGCACTGGCTAGCCACGCCCCAGCCCAGATAATACAATCAACTTTGGCTCAGTGAGTTGCATGTTTGCTGCTGAAATAGGCGGTGCTTTGCAGGTCACAAGTCCTGGAAAGCCAAACTCAATCTTTCAATCTTCTGTCCTTCCACTGGTTAGTAAATTGGGCTGATAGTAGCATCTGTTGTATAGAAACATAAAACCAATAGAAGTGTAGTACAAAGAACTATGTAAAAAAGATGTTATTACTAACATCACTTCATTCTGGTACCATGTGGTTCACCTGATGAAGGAGAGCGCCTATGAGTTATTGGAGCTGAAAGTAAGAATCTGGTAACTAAAAAAGTGAGTCCAACACATTACTCTTTGACAAGACCTTAAGACTTGGACTGACTCATTAAATGCTTGACAGTAAGAGCCGTGGGGATGATTTTTGATGCAGAACGTTCAATTTCTGCCCAAATGAATATAGTGGTCAGGGGAGTCAATCAGCAGCCCTCTCGTCTGTGAATAATCTGCCCACTACTCCATGGGGTGGAGCCGATGAAAGCCTTTGTCATAGCACATCTCAGCTATTGTAATATCATCTAAGCTGTCCTTCGTAAGGTTTATTGCCAGGCTTTCAGAATAGAGAAACAGACAGACAACAGTCAAACCACCATAATAAGCTTGACCATATCAAAATGCCCTCCATTTGCTACCGGTTGATGCAAGGGCCAAGTAAAGGTCCTCTCTACCTTTCATAAAAACATACTGAGTCAAAGGCACAGAATACATGCAGAAACTGGCACTCCATAACATCACATCAAGAAGTCTTTACTCCATATCTATTAATCTGATTAAACAACAGTCTTCAAAGAGGCAGAACCACAGAGGCAATGTATGAGTTCGACTACACACAGGAATGTCTGACATTCAATGCTGAGATCTGAATCAGTTCAGATAGCTCCTAAAATACATGTTGTTCAAACTCCTGCAAGCACATGGTTTGTGATTAAAGAATCAGACAATGTTTCTCCCCTCATCCGACTGCACTCACATGTCCCCTTCCATCACATTCAGCTGTATCTATTGCCATCTTCAGCACTCCTTAGTAACTTGAAGAAATCCGTAGAGTTTTGTGAAATCACTAAATAAACAGTAACACCCAATTTCCCTTCTTCAAGGGACTGAGCAATATGAGCTGGACATCAGTCTTGTTCACTGTTCTGAGATATTAATAGTCTATAAGTAATTAAATATATAATTATGAAAGGGGGAAACATGTTTTATTCTCTCTAGGGTTTTAGGAACGGGAACAATCAAGGTGAAGCTGTTCTCTATTAGATAACATGAAAGCAAGAAGAATTTCCAAAAACGCTCTTGGGAGTTTAAGAAGTCATGCAAACAGTTGAGGACTATGAAATTAACAAAATGTTCTGGTAATACATGAGACCTTTTCTATTTCCAGAGAGACTAGACAGGGCTGCCCGCTGTCACCGCTGCTGATGCCCTATATATGGAACCCTTTGCGGAGAATATATACTGCAAAACCAGGACACCAAGGGTATTCCAATAGGGGGCAGATCTCATTAAATAGCACTGCATGCCGATGATGTTCTGCTGTACTTGACGGAACCGACGATATCACTTGTAGCAGTGATAGATGAACTGCAAACCTTTGGAGGGGTGGCGGGCTTCAAAGCTAATCTGTCTAAATCCTCTATCCTTAACTTGATGGTGCCAGAGGTGGACGCAGAAGCTCTGCGACCCTTCCTACCATTTGTTTGGGCCCAACAAGGAGTGCAATACTTAGGCTTACAAATCCACACCACACCAGCCGCTATAGCGGAACGTAATTATGCCTCCCTGCTGAGCGAGGCACGTGGGGCCCTGGCTAAGTGGAAGGGGTATGGTCTCATGGTTGGGACATATTGCAGCGGTGAAGATGACACTTCTACCTAAAGTGCTGTTCATCATGCAGACCATCGCACTACAACCCCCGCCAAAGTACAAGATGCTATGCAGAGGCTGATATGGGACTTCATCTGGGCAGGAAAAAAGGCGAGAATGGCACGAAAACAGGCATATTTGCCGTAGTCGAAGGTGGGGCTGGGGATCCCCTACCTGGTTGGGTACTATCAAGCTGCCCAGCTGAGATATCTGGTGGAATGGTCTCGTGCAAGCACTGAAAAGCACTGGTGCTTTATAGACCAGGCTATTGCAGGGCTACACATCTGGAAGGCTCCCTAGCTCCTGAGAGCATGCCACCCACCGGGTTTTTATGTATCTCCAGTTCTGCTGGCCACCTTGGAGGTATGGGACAAGTGCAGATACGTACACTGTCCTCGCCCATATCCCCACAAACGCCAATCATTGGTAATCCGGACTTCCCTTTAGCACTCAAGGGGTCCTTGTACCAGTCCTGGCAGGACTCCAATTGTAAAGGAGTTGGGGACTTGTTCGATGCGCAGGGAATCATGGATTTCCCTCAACTCCGAGACGCTTATGCCCTCTCACAAGAAGCTTTGGCAGTATTTGGTGATCAGGCACTGGGTGTTATCTCCGACAGTGCGACCCCATGCAGGTAGAGCCCTCCTCCCCTTTGAGCGCTGGATGCTGACGCGTTCAACAGATAAGAGGTTTATCTTGAATCTCTATGTCTTCCTGACGGTGCCACCAAACTTACCCCGGACGCCTGCGAGGCATAGATGGGAAGCTGAATGTGGCCTTGCCTTCACAGACAAGGAATGGAGCGATGTGCAACACATAGCGCGTGTAACAGCTTGTAATAAGAACACCAAGGAATTATTCTTGAAAATAGCGCACTACTGGTATTACACCCTGGAGTGAGTGGCGGGATGGCGGAAGGGCGCCACGGACCATTGCTGGCAGGAGTGTGGACAGAGGGGTACTACACTCACACATATCCATTGGCCATACCCACGCTTGGCTTCCTTCTAGGAGAACACTTTGAATACTATAGGCAGAATATATGACACAGTGGTACCTCGTTTCCCTAGCTACATCTTATTAAGACTACCGAATCCACAGACCTACCCTCTCAAGGTCCCGAAAGGTAGAGCCATTACACTGGCGATCAGCGCTGCTAAACAGTTGCTATTAGCTTGATGGGGTACAGAGGCGATTCCCTCACATACTGACCTGCTCCAAAGGTTGTGGGACATGTTGGGGATGGAAAAGCTCACGGCAATGGTCACAGGATCCCTGCCCAAATTTGATAAGATATGGGGGCCCTGTATCTCTTACTTCTCGGAGGAGTTCAGGGAGCTTACATGCCCGCGCTACTTCCATGTACTATGCTTGACTAGCTTAGCTAAAGACCTGACCGGGGCGACGGCTACGACATGAGTTAGAAAGGGGGCCTATGAGTGGGGGGGGGGGGCTATAGCAATGTATAGATATAGGTACGGGGGGCTTTATGCTTGGTTTATTGTTTCCTTTTTTATTTCTATATCCACCGGCCTGTGGTTTTAGATGAAATAGTTGTATAAGAGAAAATGTTAATAAACAGATTAAATCCTAAAACATCTGTTACTCTCTGTTTTTCTCTCCCTCCCCCATCTCTTTTTCCCGCTTACCAACCATTAGAGCAATTATGGGTTAATAGCTTCTCCTTTTTAGGTCGAGCCTAGGCAGCTCGCATGCGCTGTCTGCAAGACCTGCGGTATTCAGTAAAAGGACTTTGATCCCGCCTATAGCTTACCATAGGTTCACTGCAGTGTCACTCTTATTTGCTGCCTCCTGACGCAGTCTGTTGTTTGCTCAGACTGTGCTGCCATTATGCTGTGGGGCGGAGGGTTTCATAACTGTAAGGGGCAAAGAAAGGCAGGCTTTATAAACAGCTAGAAATGTTTAATCAACCCTTAGTGCTCTCAGGGTAGCCATGGGACACGTCCTGAACCACGACTCCGGAACAATGAAGTCGTCTACAATGTAAGCGTAACCACGCTTGCCGGAACAATGACTGCCTTTTTTTCTACCCTAACGATGCAGGTGCTGAACAACGCTCATGCGTGTTTCAGGCAGAGTGGATCAGGAGAGGGTGCGGTCAGGTGTGTGGAGTTGGGGTGGGGGTAGTTTTTAGGGGTGGGATTAAGGACTTGTGGCAGGGGTGGGGGGCCAGGGTAGTTTGGTTTTTAGGGGTGGGGGATCGGGTAGTTTGGTCAGGTAGTTGGGGTTGGGGCAGGGTTAGGGGTAGGTTTTAGGGGTGGGGTGGATTAAGGGCTAGGGACGGAGGTGGGAGGGTCGGTGTACCTTGGTTTTTAGGGGTGGGGTTGAGGATCAGGGTAGTTTGGTTTTTAGGGGCGGGGTGGGGAGATTGGGGTAGTTTGGTTTTTAGGGGGAGGGGATCGGGGTAGTCGGGGTAGTTTGGTCAGGTAAGTGGGGTTGGGGCAGGGTTGGGGATATTTTTTAGGGGTGGGGTGGATTAAGGGCTTGGGGCGGGGCAGGGGTTGGAGTAATTTTGTTTTTAGGGGCGGGCGGAGTAGTTTGGTTTTTAGGGGGGACGAGGGGGTCGGTTGTTTTAAGGGTGGGTGGGGGGTCAGGGAAGGTTTTAGGGCTCAGGGTGGGTGGGGGTATCGGGGTAGTTTTGTTTTTAGGGGTGGGGGGACCGGAGTAGTTTTGTTTTTAGAGGCCGGATTGGGGATGTTGGGCTAGTTTGTTTTTTAAGGGCAGAGGTGGCGGGATCGGGTCGTTTGATTTTTAGGGGTGGGGGGATCAGGGTGGTTTTGTTTTTAGGGGCGGGAGTGGGGGTCGGTTGTTTTTAGGGCGGGTGGGGAGGGTCGGGGAAGGTTTTAGGGCTCAGGGTGAGTGGGGGGTGTTGGGGTAGTTTTGTTTTTAGGGGCAGGGTGGTGGGGTCCGGGCTGTTTTGTTGTTAGGGGCAGGGGTGGAATAGTTTTTTACGGTCGGTGGGGGATCGGAGTAGTTTTGTTTTTAGGTGCAGGGTAGGGGGGGTCGGGGAAGTTTAATTTTTAGGGACGGGGTGGGGGAGTCAGGGTAGTTTTGTTTTTAGGGGTGGGGGGTCGGTTGTTTTAGGGCTCAGGGTGGGTGGGGGTGTTGGGGTACTTTTGTTTTTAGGGGTGAGTGTCGGGCAGTTTTAGTATTAGGGGTGGGGTACTTTTGGGCCTTAGTGCGGGTAGGGGGTGGCATGCTAGAACAATGCATGCTGTTTCCACACATGCCTTTGCTAGGCATGCTTTTACAATGAAAAATCATTGTAAGGGCATGAGTGGTAAAAGCATTTGTGGTAACAACGCAGTAGTTGTTCCGACTACATTGTTCAGGCATGCGTGCTTCTCGCATTAGTAGTTCCATCATACATTGGGTAGCAGTACTTTTTTAGGTCTCTTTCCACTATTGATCTTTTATCATCTTCATAGTAACATTACTTGTGACGCGTCTCTCAGCCGCCAAGGTCCACACTGGTGTTTTTGTCTGTGTTTGTTACAAAGTGAAGGCCGTGTACTCGGATCCCTTAAAACAACATGGAAGGGACTTTGGATGCGCCTAGTGTCTGAATTTCGGTTAAAGGAGTGAAGTGTTTGCTGCCCCCTACTAGGGGGATGGGAGTTAGCCCCTATCCTGCTCATGTGACAGTGCTGCTGCCAGCCCTGGCGACCTGCCGCCGCCTCACCCCCTGTGTATTTTTGTTTCAGGCGATTAACTTTTTTTTTAACCACTACAAAATAAAGAAAACTTGTAACGGTATCTGTATTGAGATGGAGGGGAAGGTGGGATACAACTGCCTGCTTATCTTTACTACTTTATGTCGTTAATCTGTCCCTTCTCCTAACTTTTTTGTCTTAGTTCTGTCGTCACAAGTTTTTTTGTTTGCCACTTATGAAGTGACTTGTTTTTTGCTTCTTGCAGATTGTTACCAGAATTGAAGGTGGTATTGACGATGCACTTATCGGGGGAACGCATCGGCATAGTGCACAGAGGTTGAGGGGTCGGATCCAACAATAATCAGCGGTGTTGATATAGTATTGAACCATCGCCTTCAGGATATTGGCTTTACCAAGGAATCGTACAAGCACTATATTAAATACTATATGAAAGCGAAAGTTATTTATAATTACACTTGCAGCAGGACGTGCATGTATAGTTTGTGGTCTGTCACTTACCAAGCTTTATTCTTGTTTGATGTTGTGCCGTGGTCATGGTAATTACTGACACTAATCTTTTGAGTGCATTTATTGATAGACCCTGAGCTACGTACCATTCCTTTGTGGTTGGCACTAAGATGCAAAATCAATTTCTTTGTGCTTTCTGTTTGCAATTTGTGGCAATTCAGATTGAATAAAAGAATACACACGTCAAATACCAGTGTCTGGTTTGGCTGAAATTATGAAGGGGTGGGCGGGTACCTGCTAAGATAACATACATCTTTTTTGACAAACGTTTCTGTATTGTTTTGCAGAATTAAGGCCAAACCTGAAAAGACCAAGCCTTATGGGGTGAAACCATTCATGACTGGAGATGCTGAGAAAGCTAAAGCTATACTCTCTAACTTAAAAAACTATCAGGTAGGTTTTTTGCTGAATATGAAATACCCTAGCCTCTCTTACAGGTGTTTAAACATAACAGCTTTGTTTGTCAAACGTGTTTTTGGTCGATTGTCCTGTCTTAAGCCATCTGAACGTTTTGAAAAGATAAGTACAGCTAAGTGACATGCCTAAGTTGAACCTACTGTTCTAGTCCAAGAAATATCGGCTTCTTTGACATTTGCCTATTGTCTGGCTTGCTTTTCGCCGAAGATTTTTTTTATCTCGGAGGAGCTGCTTTACTTATAGAGGAGCTCTGAATACAATCACATTTAAAATGTGATATTTAGCCAATTGAGAGCAACATTTTCATTTTTGGCTGCAGTTAGAGGAAGAAGGTAAATGTAAGTGCTTTAGTTATGTGCAGGCCCACTGGAATTATGTGGCAGGGAAAGACCAAATTATGAGGCAGCGTTCACCAATTTATGTGGCAAGAAAAGTCCAGTTATCAATTTATGACACCAATAGCTCTAACACAAGCAAATGCGAGACGTACTGCATTGCAAATGCTTGTTTTCTTTTGCTCCCTTCACATTTATGTGCCCTGCAAAGGCTGCCCCATAAGTGTTGGAAAATGGGTTATTGGTAGGGCAGGTAGGTACCTACACCTAGCAACAAGCCACAAACCTCCACAAAAGTACAGTTAGGTCTCAGTAAATTAATCCCAGCTCTACCCTTGGTAGCTTAGCATCGAGCGTCAAGGCTTAACTTAGGAGACAAAGTGTAAAGCATTCAAATATCACAAAACAGTAATTAAATAAAACACAGGAAACAGTTTGAAAATCCAAAACCAATTTATAAAAATAGCTTATATTTTTATCTTTAAAATGACACAAAAACGATTAAAATCGGTTCAGGGGAACCGGAGATATGAATTTTTAAAGTATTATTATTTTCTAGCGCTTAGAAACGAAAAGCGCCAATCGGGTCATCTGGTTGCACCAGGACCGGGGCAAAGTCAAACTTTCAGGCCGACCGCGATGGAGCCCTGCTCGGCTACAAGTCGCGGGAGGCCTCGGTTAAAAAGTTACCTTCTGACTTAGGCCCTCATTCTGACCTTGGCGGTCGGCGGAGGCCGACCGCCAAAGTCCCGCCGTCAGGTTACCGTTCCGCGGTCGAAAGACCGCGGCGGTAATTCTGACTTTCCCGCTGGGCTGGCGGGCGGTCGCCTTCAGACCGCCAGCCAGCCCAGCGGGAAAGAGGCTTCCACGATGAAGCCGGCTCGGAATCGAGCCGGCGGAGTGGAAGCTGTGCGACGGGTGCAGTTGCACCCGTCGCGTATTTCACTGTCTGCGCAGCAGACAGTGAAATACATTTAGGGGCCCTCTTACGGGGGCCCCTGCAATGCCCATGCCAGTGGCATGGGCACTGCAGGGGCCCCCAGGGGCCCCGCGACCCCCCCTACCGCCATCCGGATCTCGGCGGTCCGACCGCCGGGATCTGGATGGCGGTAGGGGGGGTCGGAATCCCCGCGGCGGTGCAGCAAGCTGCGCCGCCGCGGAGGATTCAATGGGGCCGCGGTACACTGGCGGGACCCCGCCAGTGGTGCCGGTCCGACCGCGGCTTTACCGCCGCGGTCGGAATCCCCATTGGAGCACCGCCGGCCTGTCGGCGGTGCTCCCACGGTCCTCCGCCCTGGCGGTCAAAGACCGCCAGGGTCAGAATGACCACCTTAGTCTCTTTTTTGATGTTTTTCTTCCCCGGGACGAACCTGCCAGTTGGATCCGACCTCCTGGAGCCCTTGTCCGGATACGCGAAGTCGGTTTCCTCGGTGGTGATTTTTACCTTCGGACTTAGTCGTTTTTTCGAGATGAAAATCCTTCGACCGAGGTAAACCTGGATCTTGATCCGACGTCCGTGGAGCCCTTCTCGGATACGATGGCTGGAAGGTCCCGGTCAACTTTTTACGTTCGGACTTAGTCTCTTTTTTGGATGTTTTTCTTTACCGGGACGAACCACGAAGTCAGGCCGGGTCGCGGTTGAGGCAAGCCGGCTAGAATTTCCGCGTCGGGTCGGTCACTTTATGGAGCTTTTTTCCAAAATTTCTCCAATCTTTTCCAAACTTCTGGGGCTTCACCCAGATGTTCTTTTAAGGTTCTTTTGGGGTCCACAGCTCACCCCAAGGGTCCAGAAGTTCTGTGATGGTCCTTGGGAAGTGCGGACTTCAACTCCCAGAATGCACCTGGCGCAATCTCCTTTTTGGCCACTGGACAGTGGTCAGCTGGTCACTTTTTCAGGAGTTGGTGCAGGGGACTCTGGTTAGCAATTTTTCACCTGTAGCAAACAGGGAGTCCCTCCTTGAACCAGTGGAAGCCAGGCAAAGTCCTTCTTGTGGTGAAGCCCAAGTGTGCAGCTGGTGCAGTCTTTCTGAGTGCAGGGTCCAGGTGCAGGCCAGGGGTCCAGCAGGGCAGTCCTTCTTCTCCTTGTAGTTCTTTCTTCTTGAAATTTGGTGGGGATCTGAGGCGTGGGTGCAGGTCTGCCAGTTTTATCCTTGCTCCTGGGTGAAAAGCAGGGGGGCCCTGGTTCTCCAATCAGGGACAGGGTCGTCCCCCTGTGATGACCACTTCCTGGGAAGTGTGGCAAAAATCCATCCCAGAAAGCAACAGTCTCTAAAAATCCAAAATGGATTAATCTGATTTTTGGAGGAGAGATCTGGCTGAGCCCACCCACTGGTGTGGCTAAAAATCATAAACACACCCCTCTCCTGCCCTCTCCTAATCTAATCAAGGGGGCACCTAGCTGTCTGGGGTTGCAGGATGTGGGGGTGTTGCTGGGTGCTCCAGATGTCCTTCTCTGCCTTTGAAGACCAGTTTGGCAGCCCTCCCCCTTCCTGCTTCCCCATCTGCTGAGGGGAGATTCTCTCCCCCAAGCACATTCCTTTGTGTGAAGCCAGGCCACTTCACACCTCATTAAAGTGGCCTGGCAGAAGCTGCTGCAGGCTGGCCAATCAGAGCACAGCAGCAAAAACAATGCAGAGCTGAAACTGGCAACTTTTTAGGTAAAGTCTAAACTTTTTACCTGCATTAGTTATATTAAATCCAACAACTGGAAGTTGTGGGATTTATTATAACAATCAATTTGATACCAAATTCTTGGTATGTAACATTTAAGGAGACTTTAAAATTTAAAATAAAGTCTGCCCATTCTAGCCTATGAAGGCCATTTACTTCAATGAGGGAAAAACGAATGTGGCTGTTTTTACCTCACCAGGGCTTATAAATCTATTTTTATAAAGTCCCTGCTTATAGTTACATGGCACGCAGCCCTAGGGGCACATAGGGCACACCTTAGGGGTGACTTATATGTAAAAATAAGGTAGTTTAAGACTTTGGAAGTACCTTTAATTCCAAAGTCGAATTTGCATATAACTTTAATTTAAAAGCAGCCAGCAAGGCAGGCTTGCTTTTAAAATGACACTGGGCACCTCAGCAATGCACCTAGGTGTGCACCACCTATGCTGTGGTCCCTAAACCTACATGCCCTACCATATACTAGGGACTTATAGGTAGGTTAACTTAGCCAATTATAATTAGCCTAATTTGCATATCCATTTTACACAGAGCACTGGCCCTGGGTCTGGTAAGCAGTACCCAGGGCACAGCCAAGAGTCAGTAACCACCAGTACCTATCCAGAAAGAGTGGGGGTGATCAGGCAAAAAAAAAGGACTTTCCTACACTGCCCCCCCCCCAGATGAAAGGTGATGGGTACTAACCTACACCCTGGTAGTCCTCATCAGCTAAGTGGAAAAACCTGGAAAGGCCATCTGCATTGGCATGAGCAGTCCCAGGTCTGTGCTCCACTGTGAAGTCCATCCCCTGTAGGGAAATGGACCACCTTAACAGTTTTGGGTTCTCCCACCTCATCTGCATCAACCATCTGAGAGGTCTGTGGTCAGTTTGTACACGGAAGTGAGTGCCAAACAAGTAAGGCCTCAACTTCTTCAGGGACCAAACCACAGCAAAGGCCTCCCTCTCAATGGCACTCCATTTTTTCTCTCTGGGGAGTAGTCGCCTGCTGATGAAGGCAACTGGGTGATCATGGCCCTCTTCATTAACTTGTGCTAACACTGCCCCAATCCCTTCCTCTGAAGCATCTGTTTGCACTACAAATTCCTTGCTATAGTCAGGGGCCAGTAACACTGGTGCTGAACACATAGCCTGTTTTAGGGTGTCAAAAGCTTTTTGACACTCTGGGGTCCAAATGACCTTCTTGGGTTGTTTCTTGGAGGTAAGCTCAGTCAGAGGGGCCACTGTGGTCCCAAAATTCTGAACAAACCTCCTGTAATACCCAGTCAGGCCAAGAAAGGCCCTGACCTGAGTCTGGGTTTTTGGAGCCTCCCAATCCAGGATAGTCTGGATCTTGGGCTGGAGAGGTTGTACATGGCCTCCACCAACAAGGTGGCCCAGGTACACAACAGAACTTTGCCCTATCTGGCACTTGCTTGCCTTGATAGTCAGGCCTGCTTGAAGCAGGGCCTGAAGCACTTCCTTCAGGTGGACCAGGTGGTCCCTCCAGGTGGAACTAAATACAGCTATATCATCTAGATAAGCTGCACTAAAAGATTCCAACCCAGATAGGACTCTATTCACCAACCGTTGGAAGGTGGCAGGAGCATTTTTCATCCCAAAGGGCATCACCTTGAACTGAAAGTGGCCCTCTGGTGTGGAAAATGCTGACCTCTCCTTAGCTCTTGGACTTAAGGCAATCTGCCAATATCCTGAGGTCAGATCAAATGTGCTCAGGAATTTGGCAGCCCCCAACCTGTCAATGAGCTCATCAGCTCTAGGTATGGGGTGAGCATCAGTCCTAGTGACTGCATTTAGACCTCTGTAGTCCACACAGAATCTTAATTCTTTCTTCCCACCTTGGGGATTAGCTTTGGGTACCAGTACCACTGGACTGGACCAAGGACTATCAGAGGGCTCAATTACCTTCAGGTCCAACATCTTAGCCACTTCAGCTTTGATGTTGGCCTTGACCTGGTCAGACAGCCTGTACAGCTTGTTCTTGACAGGCAAGCTGTCACCAGTGTCAACATCATGGACACACCAATTGGTGAGTCCAGGGGTCAGGGAGAACAGACTAGCAAACTGTCCCAAGACTTGCTTACAGTCTTGTTGTTGCTGATCTGTCAGTTTGGGAGAGAGTACCACTCCCTCCACTGACCCATCTTTTTCCTTTGAGGACAGGAGGTCTGGCAGAGGTTCACCCTCCTCCTCCTTCCCTTCATCAGTGACCATCAGCATGGTCATGTCTGCCCTGTCCTGGTGGGGTTTCATCCTATTAACATGCAGGATCCTGTGAGGATTCCTGGGGGTGCCAAGGTCCACCAAGTAGGTGACCTCACCTTTTTTCTCTAGGATTGGATAGGGCCCAGTCCATTTGGCCTGTAGTGCCCTAGGAGCCATGGGCTCCAAAACCCACACCAGCTGTCCTGGGTGATACTCAGGCATGGTAGCCTTTTGATCATGCCAGAGCTTCATGAGCTCCTGACTGGCCTCCAGGTTTCTGCTTGCCTTCTTCATATACTCAGCCATGCGAGACCGCAGGCCTAGTACATAATCCAGCACATTCTCCTTGGCTTCCTTGAGAGGCTTTTCCCAAGACTCTCTCACCAAGCACAATGGGCCTCTTACAGGGTGCCCAAACAGTAACTCAAAGGGGCTGAATCCAACCCCCTTCTGTGGCACCTCCCTGTAGGCAAACAGCAGGCATGGGAGGAGGACATCCCATCTCCTCCTGAGTTTGTCAGACAAACCCATGATCATGCCCTTCAGGGTCTTATTGAATCTTTCCACCAGACCATTGGTCTGTGGATGGTAGGGTGTGCTGAACTTATAAGTAACACCACACTCCTCCCACATGGCTTTCAGATAGGCTGACATAAAGTTTGTGCCCCTATCTGAGACCACCTCCTTTGGGAATCCCACTCTGGTGAACACACCAAGTAGGGCCCTAGCCACTGTGGGAGCAGTGACTGTCCGGAGGGGTATTGCCTCAGGGTACCTGGTGGCATGGTCCACTACCACCACAATGTACCTGTTACCTGAAGCAGTTGGTGGGTCTAGGGGACCAACAATGTCAATCCCCACCCTCTCAAAGGGAGTCCCAACCACTGGCAGTGGAATCAAGGGAGCCTTTGGTTTGCCCCCTGTCTTGCCACTGGCTTGACAGGTGACACAGGAGCTGCAAAACTCCCTGACTTTTTCTGACATTTCAGGCCAAAAAAAATGGTTGACCAGCCTGCTCCAGGTCTTGGTCTGTCCCAAATGACCAGCTAAGGGGATATCATGGCTTAAGGTAAGGAGGAATTTTCTATACTTTTGGGGGACCACTACTCTCCTAGTAGCCCCTTCTTTAAGGGTCCTAGCCTCAGTGTAGAGAACTCCATCCTCCCAGTAAACCTTGTGGGTCCACTGGTATCCCCTTGTTCTTGCCTGGCAGCAGTCTGCCTCAGGCCCTCAAGAGTGGGACACTCTCTTTGTCCCTGGCACAAATCTTCTCTGGTGGGCCCACCTGCCCCTTGCAGTTCTGCCAAGTCAGGCAGAGTTTGCAGGGAAGGTGTCCCTCCCTCAGAGTTCAGATCCTCCCCCTCAGGGTTGGATTCTTCCTGACCCTCTGTACTTGTTGGGGCTGGTAAGCCAAACCCAGTGCCCTTTCTCTTCTTCTTGGAGGCTTGGCCCATTGTTCCAGGGTCCAAGTGTCCAGCATTTCCCTGTTGTGCTGCCTGTGACCTGGTCACAGCACACACCCATTCAGGGAGGTCCAGCATCTGTGCATGGACCCTTCTCTCCACTTCTGACCATTCAGATGCTTCAAGATCATTTCCCAGCAGACACTCTACTGGGAGGGCAGGAGCTACAGCTACTTTTTTAGGGCCAGTCACACCTCCCCATTCCAGACTCACCATAGCCATGGGATGGAGTTTGGTTCTGCTATCTGCATAAGTCACCTGGTGGAAGACACCAGGTAAGACCTGCTCTGGAGAAACCAGCTTTTCTGTGACCATTGTCACACTGGCTCCTGTATCTCTCAGAGCTTCCACTTCAGTCCCATTGACTTTAGGCCTCTGCCTATACCTCTGCATGATGGGAGGTAAGGTGGCCATAGTTGCAATGTCCACCCCACCCACGGATACTAAGGTGACTTCAGTGTACCCTGATTCCACCCCTGGGCCAACTTCCACCCCCAACCCTACACTAGCAATCCCCTGGGATTGCCCACCAGTGGGGGGCTTCTTGGTGCAGATAGCATCTCCTCTTTTATGTCCTGGCTGATAACAGTCAAAACACTTGCTGGCCTTAGCAAGCTCCTGAAACTTTCCTGCTTTAGCAGGATCAAAATTCTTTCCCTGATACCCTTTCCCTTTAAAAGTGAATTGGCTCGGGGTTCCCCCTCCCTGAGAAGTTTTTGGGGACTCTTGTGAGGACTCTTTGGGTTTTTTGTCATCTTTCCCTTGGTTCTTCCCCTGAGAAGAACCATGTCCTCCCTTTTTCTGATCACCCCCTGGGGGTCTCTGGTTAACCCTAGTTCTTAACCAGTCATCTGCTGCCTCCCCCAGCTCTCTGGGGTTGGTCAACCTAGAGTCTACTAGATACTGGCGGAGCCTCTCTTGGACACAATTAGTTAGAAGGTGCTCCCTCATAATCAAATTGTACAGCCCCTCAAAGGTACTTACCCTGTTGCCCTGTATCCAGCCCTCCAGTGCCTTTACTGAAATGTCCACAAAGTCCACCCAGGACTGGGTGCTTGTCTTTTGGGTGTCCCTAAACTTAAGCCTATACTGCTCTGGGGTTAGACCAAACTTCTTAGTCAAGCAACTCTTCATACTGGGGTATGAGTCTGCATCCTCCCCACTCATGGTTAGGAGCCTATCCCTCCCAGAGTTGGGAACTAACTCCCAAAGGAGTGAACCCCAGTACTGAGGCTTGACTTTCCTAATCTGGAGGGCCCTCTCAAAGGCCCCCAGCCACTTATCTATGTCATCCCCCTCTACATAGGCAGGAACCACCCCTTTGGGTAATCTGGGGGCAAAACCCCCACCCAGGGACACCTCAGTTTCTTTCTCGCTGCTTCCATCTTTTTTTTCTTTGCTTGCCCACTTTTTCTTTTCTAGGGCAAGCTTATCTGCTTCCAAAGCTATGTAGGCTAGCTGGGCTTCCAGCTCTCTCTCCCTGATGGATGGGTTCTCTCCTCCTGAAAGGACCCTCTTCCTACCACTAGCTTTGGGTCTGCGCCTAGTGACTGTGTCCAGTGAGGACCGTTCCTCCTCTTCCTCACTTGGGGTCTGATGCCTTCCCTCCCCTGAGTGGTTAGAGTTAGCATCTTCCTCTTTTTCTTCCTCCTCTGGAGCTTCCTCTGTCTCTACCTCTTGGGCCTCAGCCCATGCTGTCAGGGATTTAATCAGGATTTGCTTCCTGAGATCAGGGGTTGCAGGCAACCCCCTCTCAATACACAACCCCCTAAGCTGGACTACTGTCAGTGTGGGTAGGCTAGCCAGATCAATCTCCATGGTTCCCTAGTTTTGTGTCAACAAAAACTTTTTGCAAAAATTGGAAACAAGAATTTAGAAAAATTTACAAAAATTCAATAATTGAAATGAATCCAAATTAATTAAAAAAAAAAATTAAAATTAAAAATTAAAAACAATTTTTGCACTAGGACAATTTAAAGGATTTTTAATTTGTTTTATCTAAAACTGTAACGTGATATTGAACACAAGTACAGGATCCCGTCGCTGCTTCCAATTATGTTGGAAAATGGGTTATTGGTAGGGCAGGTAGGTACCTACACCTAGCAACAAGCCACAAACCTCCACAAAAGTACAGTTAGGTCTCAGTAAATTAATCCCAGCTCTACCCTTGGTAGCTTGGCATCGAGCGTCAAGGCTTAACTTAGGAGACAAAGTGTAAAGCATTCAAATATCACAAAACAGTAATTAAATAAAACACAGGAAACAGTTTGAAAATCCAAAACCAATTTATAAAAATAGCTTATATTTTTATCTTTAAAATGACACAAAAACGATTAAAATCGGTTCAGGGGAACCGGAGATATGAATTTTTAAAGTATTATTATTTTCTAGCGCTTAGAAACGAAAAGCGCCAATCGGGTCATCTGGTTGCACCAGGACCGGGGCAAAGTCAAACTTTCAGGCCGACCGCGATGGAGCCCTGCTCGGCTACAAGTCGCGGGAGGCCTCGGTTAAAAAGTTACCTTCTGACTTAGTCTCTTTTTTGATGTTTTTCTTCCCCGGGACGAACCTGCCAGTTGGATCCGACCTCCTGGAGCCCTTGTCCGGATACGCGAAGTCGGTTTCCTCGGTGGTGATTTTTACCTTCGGACTTAGTCGTTTTTTCGAGATGAAAATCCTTCGACCGGGGTAAACCTGGATCTTGATCCGACGTCCGTGGAGCCCTTCTCGGATACGATGGCTGGAAGGTCCCGGTCAACTTTTTACGTTCGGACTTAGTCTCTTTTTTGGATGTTTTTCTTTACCGGGACGAACCACGAAGTCAGGCCGGGTCGCGGTTGAGGCAAGCCGGCTAGAATTTCCGCGTCGGGTCGGTCACTTTATGGAGCTTTTTTCCAAAATTTCTCCAATCTTTTCCAAACTTCTGGGGCTTCACCCAGATGTTCTTTTAAGGTTCTTTTGGGGTCCACAGCTCACCCCAAGGGTCCAGAAGTTCTGTGATGGTCCTTGGGAAGTGCGGACTTCAACTCCCAGAATGCACCTGGCGCAATCTCCTTTTTGGCCACTGGACAGTGGTCAGCTGGTCACTTTTTCAGGAGTTGGTGCAGGGGACTCTGGTTAGCAATTTTTCACCTGTAGCAAACAGGGAGTCCCTCCTTGAACCAGTGGAAGCCAGGCAAAGTCCTTCTTGTGGTGAAGCCCAAGTGTGCAGCTGGTGCAGTCTTTCTGAGTGCAGGGTCCAGGTGCAGGCCAGGGGTCCAGCAGGGCAGTCCTTCTTCTCCTTGTAGTTCTTTCTTCTTGAAATTTGGTGGGGATCTGAGGCGTGGGTGCAGGTCTGCCAGTTTTATCCTTGCTCCTGGGTGAAAAGCAGGGGGGCCCTGGTTCTCCAATCAGGGACAGGGTCGTCCCCCTGTGATGACCACTTCCTGGGAAGTGTGGCAAAAATCCATCCCAGAAGGCAACAGTCTCTAAAAATCCAAAATGGATGAATCTGATTTTTGGAGGAGAGATCTGGCTGAGCCCACCCACTGGTGTGGCTAAAAATCATAAACACACCCCTCTCCTGCCCTCTCCTAATCTAATCAAGGGGGCACCTAGCTGTCTGGGGTTGCAGGATGTGGGGGTGTTGCTGGGTGCTCCAGATGTCCTTCTCTGCCTTTGAAGACCAGTTTGGCAGCCCTCCCCCTTCCTGCTTCCCCATCTGCTGAGGGGAGATTCTCTCCCCCAAGCACATTCCTTTGTGTGAAGCCAGGCCACTTCACACCTCATTAAAGTGGCCTGGCAGAAGCTGCTGCAGGCTGGCCAATCAGAGCACAGCAGCAAAAACAATGCAGAGCTGAAATTGGCAACTTTTTAGGTAAAGTCTAAACTTTTTACCTGCATTAGTTATATTAAATCCAACAACTGGAAGTTGTGGGATTTATTATAACAATCAATTTGATACCAAATTCTTGGTATGTAACATTTAAGGAGACTTTAAAATTTAAAATAAAGTCTGCCCATTCTAGCCTATGAAGGCCATTTACTTCAATGAGGGAAAAACGAATTTGGCTGTTTTTACCTCACCAGGGCTTATAAATCTATTTTTATAAAGTCCCTGCTTATAGTTACATGGCACGCAGCCCTAGGGGCACATAGGGCACACCTTAGGGGTGACTTATATGTAAAAATAAGGTAGTTTAAGACTTTGGAAGTACCTTTAATTCCAAAGTCGAATTTGCATATAACTTTAATTTAAAAGCAGCCAGCAAGGCAGGCTTGCTTTTAAAATGACACTGGGCACCTCAGCAATGCACCTAGGTGTGCACCACCTATGCTGTGGTCCCTAAACCTACATGCCCTACCATATACTAGGGACTTATAGGTAGGTTAACTTAGCCAATTATAATTAGCCTAATTTGCATATCCATTTTACACAGAGCACTGGCCCTGGGTCTGGTAAGCAGTACCCAGGGCACAGCCAAGAGTCAGTAACCACCAGTACCTATCCAGAAAGAGTGGGGGTGATCAGGCAAAAAAAAAGGACTTTCCTACACTGCCCCCCCCCCAGATGAAAGGTGATGGGTACTAACCTACACCCTGGTAGTCCTCATCAGCTAAGTGGAAAAACCTGGAAAGGCCATCTGCATTGGCATGAGCAGTCCCAGGTCTGTGCTCCACTGTGAAGTCCATCCCCTGTAGGGAAATGGACCACCTTAACAGTTTTGGGTTCTCCCCCCTCATCTGCATCAACCATCTGAGAGGTCTGTGGTCAGTTTGTACACGGAAGTGAGTGCCAAACAAGTAAGGCCTCAACTTCTTCAGGGACCAAACCACAGCAAAGGCCTCCCTCTCAATGGCACTCCATTTTTTCTCTCTGGGGAGTAGTCGCCTGCTGATGAAGGCAACTGGGTGATCATGGCCCTCTTCATTAACTTGTGCTAACACTGCCCCAATCCCTTCCTCTGAAGCATCTGTTTGCACTACAAATTCCTTGCTATAGTCAGGGGCCAGTAACACTGGTGCTGAACACATAGCCTGTTTTAGGGTGTCAAAAGCTTTTTGACACTCTGGGGTCCAAATGACCTTCTTGGGTTGTTTCTTGGAGGTAAGCTCAGTCAGAGGGGCCACTGTGGTCCCAAAATTCTGAACAAACCTCCTGTAATACCCAGTCAGGCCAAGAAAGGCCCTGACCTGAGTCTGGGTTTTTGGAGCCTCCCAATCCAGGATAGTCTGGATCTTGGGCTGGAGAGGTTGTACATGGCCTCCACCAACAAGGTGGCCCAGGTACACAACAGAACTTTGCCCTATCTGGCACTTGCTTGCCTTGATAGTCAGGCCTGCTTGAAGCAGGGCCTGAAGCACTTCCTTCAGGTGGACCAGGTGGTCCCTCCAGGTGGAACTAAATACAGCTATATCATCTAGATAAGCTGCACTAAAAGATTCCAACCCAGATAGGACTCTATTCACCAACCGTTGGAAGGTGGCAGGAGCATTTTTCATCCCAAAGGGCATCACCTTGAACTGAAAGTGGCCCTCTGGTGTGGAAAATGCTGACCTCTCCTTAGCTCTTGGACTTAAGGCAATCTGCCAATATCCTGAGGTCAGATCAAATGTGCTCAGGAATTTGGCAGCCCCCAACCTGTCAATGAGCTCATCAGCTCTAGGTATGGGGTGAGCATCAGTCCTAGTGACTGCATTTAGACCTCTGTAGTCCACACAGAATCTTAATTCTTTCTTCCCACCTTGGGGATTAGCTTTGGGTACCAGTACCACTGGACTGGACCAAGGACTATCAGAGGGCTCAATTACCTTCAGGTCCAACATCTTAGCCACTTCAGCTTTGATGTTGGCCTTGACCTGGTCAGACAGCCTGTACAGCTTGTTCTTGACAGGCAAGCTGTCACCAGTGTCAACATCATGGACACACCAATTGGTGAGTCCAGGGGTCAGGGAGAACAGACTAGCAAACTGTCCCAAGACTTGCTTACAGTCTTGTTGTTGCTGATCTGTCAGTTTGGGAGAGAGTACCACTCCCTCCACTGACCCATCTTTTTCCTTTGAGGACAGGAGGTCTGGCAGAGGTTCACCCTCCTCCTCCTTCCCTTCATCAGTGACCATCAGCATGGTCATGTCTGCCCTGTCCTGGTGGGGTTTCATCCTATTAACATGCAGGATCCTGTGAGGATTCCTGGGGGTGCCAAGGTCCACCAAGTAGGTGACCTCACCTTTTTTCTCTAGGATTGGATAGGGCCCAGTCCATTTGGCCTGTAGTGCCCTAGGAGCCATGGGCTCCAAAACCCACACCAGCTGTCCTGGGTGATACTCAGGCATGGTAGCCTTTTGATCATGCCAGAGCTTCATGAGCTCCTGACTGGCCTCCAGGTTTCTGCTTGCCTTCTTCATATACTCAGCCATGCGAGACCGCAGGCCTAGTACATAATCCAGCACATTCTCCTTGGCTTCCTTGAGAGGCTTTTCCCAAGACTCTCTCACCAAGCACAATGGGCCTCTTACAGGGTGCCCAAACAGTAACTCAAAGGGGCTGAATCCAACCCCCTTCTGTGGCACCTCCCTGTAGGCAAACAGCAGGCATGGGAGGAGGACATCCCATCTCCTCCTGAGTTTGTCAGACAAACCCATGATCATGCCCTTCAGGGTCTTATTGAATCTTTCCACCAGACCATTGGTCTGTGGATGGTAGGGTGTGCTGAACTTATAAGTAACACCACACTCCTCCCACATGGCTTTCAGATAGGCTGACATAAAGTTTGTGCCCCTATCTGAGACCACCTCCTTTGGGAATCCCACTCTGGTGAACACACCAAGTAGGGCCCTAGCCACTGTGGGAGCAGTGACTGTCCGGAGGGGTATTGCCTCAGGGTACCTGGTGGCATGGTCCACTACCACCACAATGTACCTGTTACCTGAAGCAGTTGGTGGGTCTAGGGGACCAACAATGTCAATCCCCACCCTCTCAAAGGGAGTCCCAACCACTGGCAGTGGAATCAAGGGAGCCTTTGGTTTGCCCCCTGTCTTGCCACTGGCTTGACAGGTGACACAGGAGCTGCAAAACTCCCTGACTTTTTCTGACATTTCAGGCCAAAAAAAATGGTTGACCAGCCTGCTCCAGGTCTTGGTCTGTCCCAAATGACCAGCTAAGGGGATATCATGGCTTAAGGTAAGGAGGAATTTTCTATACTTTTGGGGGACCACTACTCTCCTAGTAGCCCCTTCTTTAAGGGTCCTAGCCTCAGTGTAGAGAACTCCATCCTCCCAGTAAACCTTGTGGGTCCACTGGTATCCCCTTGTTCTTGCCTGGCAGCAGTCTGCCTCAGGCCCTCAAGAGTGGGACACTCTCTTTGTCCCTGGCACAAATCTTCTCTGGTGGGCCCACCTGCCCCTTGCAGTTCTGCCAAGTCAGGCAGAGTTTGCAGGGAAGGTGTCCCTCCCTCAGAGTTCAGATCCTCCCCCTCAGGGTTGGATTCTTCCTGACCCTCTGTACTTGTTGGGGCTGGTAAGCCAGACCCAGTGCCCTTTCTCTTCTTCTTGGAGGCTTGGCCCATTGTTCCAGGGTCCAAGTGTCCAGCATTTCCCTGTTGTGCTGCCTGTGACCTGGTCACAGCACACACCCATTCAGGGAGGTCCAGCATCTGTGCATGGACCCTTCTCTCCACTTCTGACCATTCAGATGCTTCAAGATCATTTCCCAGCAGACACTCTACTGGGAGGGCAGGAGCTACAGCTACTTTTTTAGGGCCAGTCACACCTCCCCATTCCAGACTCACCATAGCCATGGGATGGAGTTTGGTTCTGCTATCTGCATAAGTCACCTGGTGGAAGACACCAGGTAAGACCTGCTCTGGAGAAACCAGCTTTTCTGTGACCATTGTCACACTGGCTCCTGTATCTCTCAGAGCTTCCACTTCAGTCCCATTGACTTTAGGCCTCTGCCTATACCTCTGCATGATGGGAGGTAAGGTGGCCATAGTTGCAATGTCCACCCCACCCACGGATACTAAGGTGACTTCAGTGTACCCTGATTCCACCCCTGGGCCAACTTCCACCCCCAACCCTACACTAGCAATCCCCTGGGATTGCCCACCAGTGGGGGGCTTCTTGGTGCAGATAGCATCTCCTCTTTTATGTCCTGGCTGATAACAGTCAAAACACTTGCTGGCCTTAGCAAGCTCCTGAAACTTTCCTGCTTTAGCAGGATCAAAATTCTTTCCCTGATACCCTTTCCCTTTAAAAGTGAATTGGCTCGGGGTTCCCCCTCCCTGAGAAGTTTTTGGGGACTCTTGTGAGGACTCTTTGGGTTTTTTGTCATCTTTCCCTTGGTTCTTCCCCTGAGAAGAACCATGTCCTCCCTTTTTCTGATCACCCCCTGGGGGTCTCTGGTTAACCCTAGTTCTTAACCAGTCATCTGCTGCCTCCCCCAGCTCTCTGGGGTTGGTCAACCTAGAGTCTACTAGATACTGGCGGAGCCTCTCTTGGACACAATTAGTTAGAAGGTGCTCCCTCATAATCAAATTGTACAGCCCCTCAAAGGTACTTACCCTGTTGCCCTGTATCCAGCCCTCCAGTGCCTTTACTGAAATGTCCACAAAGTCCACCCAGGACTGGGTGCTTGTCTTTTGGGTGTCCCTAAACTTAAGCCTATACTGCTCTGGGGTTAGACCAAACTTCTTAGTCAAGCAACTCTTCATACTGGGGTATGAGTCTGCATCCTCCCCACTCATGGTTAGGAGCCTATCCCTCCCAGAGTTGGGAACTAACTCCCAAAGGAGTGAACCCCAGTACTGAGGCTTGACTTTCCTAATCTGGAGGGCCCTCTCAAAGGCCCCCAGCCACTTATCTATGTCATCCCCCTCTACATAGGCAGGAACCACCCCTTTGGGTAATCTGGGGGCAAAACCCCCACCCAGGGACACCTCAGTTTCTTTCTCGCTGCTTCCATCTTTTTTTTCTTTGCTTGCCCACTTTTTCTTTTCTAGGGCAAGCTTATCTGCTTCCAAAGCTATGTAGGCTAGCTGGGCTTCCAGCTCTCTCTCCCTGATGGATGGGTTCTCTCCTCCTGAAAGGACCCTCTTCCTACCACTAGCTTTGGGTCTGCGCCTAGTGACTGTGTCCAGTGAGGACCGTTCCTCCTCTTCCTCACTTGGGGTCTGATGCCTTCCCTCCCCTGAGTGGTTAGAGTTAGCATCTTCCTCTTTTTCTTCCTCCTCTGGAGCTTCCTCTGTCTCTACCTCTTGGGCCTCAGCCCATGCTGTCAGGGATTTAATCAGGATTTGCTTCCTGAGATCAGGGGTTGCAGGCAACCCCCTCTCAATACACAACCCCCTAAGCTGGACTACTGTCAGTGTGGGTAGGCTAGCCAGATCAATCTCCATGGTTCCCTAGTTTTGTGTCAACAAAAACTTTTTGCAAAAATTGGAAACAAGAATTTAGAAAAATTTACAAAAATTCAATAATTGAAATGAATCCAAATTAATAAAAAAAAAAAATTAAAATTAAAAATTAAAAACAATTTTTGCACTAGGACAATTTAAAGGATTTTTAATTTGTTTTATCTAAAACTGTAACGTGATATTGAACACAAGTACAGGATCCCGTCGCTGCTTCCAATTATGTTGGAAAATGGGTTATTGGTAGGGCAGGTAGGTACCTACACCTAGCAACAAGCCACAAACCTCCACAAAAGTACAGTTAGGTCTCAGTAAATTAATCCCAGCTCTACCCTTGGTAGCTTGGCATCGAGCGTCAAGGCTTAACTTAGGAGACAAAGTGTAAAGCATTCAAATATCACAAAACAGTAATTAAATAAAACACAGGAAACAGTTTGAAAATCCAAAACCAATTTATAAAAATAGCTTATATTTTTATCTTTAAAATGACACAAAAACGATTAAAATCGGTTCAGGGGAACCGGAGATATGAATTTTTAAAGTATTATTATTTTCTAGCGCTTAGAAACGAAAAGCGCCAATCGGGTCATCTGGTTGCACCAGGACCGGGGCAAAGTCAAACTTTCAGGCCGACCGCGATGGAGCCCTGCTCGGCTACAAGTCGCGGGAGGCCTCGGTTAAAAAGTTACCTTCTGACTTAGTCTCTTTTTTGATGTTTTTCTTCCCCGGGACGAACCTGCCAGTTGGATCCGACCTCCTGGAGCCCTTGTCCGGATACGCGAAGTCGGTTTCCTCGGTGGTGATTTTTACCTTCGGACTTAGTCGTTTTTTCGAGATGAAAATCCTTCGACCGGGGTAAACCTGGATCTTGATCCGACGTCCGTGGAGCCCTTCTCGGATACGATGGCTGGAAGGTCCCGGTCAACTTTTTACGTTCGGACTTAGTCTCTTTTTTGGATGTTTTTCTTTACCGGGACGAACCACGAAGTCAGGCCGGGTCGCGGTTGAGGCAAGCCGGCTAGAATTTCCGCGTCGGGTCGGTCACTTTATGGAGCTTTTTTCCAAAATTTCTCCAATCTTTTCCAAACTTCTGGGGCTTCACCCAGATGTTCTTTTAAGGTTCTTTTGGGGTCCACAGCTCACCCCAAGGGTCCAGAAGTTCTGTGATGGTCCTTGGGAAGTGCGGACTTCAACTCCCAGAATGCACCTGGCGCAATCTCCTTTTTGGCCACTGGACAGTGGTCAGCTGGTCACTTTTTCAGGAGTTGGTGCAGGGGACTCTGGTTAGCAATTTTTCACCTGTAGCAAACAGGGAGTCCCTCCTTGAACCAGTGGAAGCCAGGCAAAGTCCTTCTTGTGGTGAAGCCCAAGTGTGCAGCTGGTGCAGTCTTTCTGAGTGCAGGGTCCAGGTGCAGGCCAGGGGTCCAGCAGGGCAGTCCTTCTTCTCCTTGTAGTTCTTTCTTCTTGAAATTTGGTGGGGATCTGAGGCGTGGGTGCAGGTCTGCCAGTTTTATCCTTGCTCCTGGGTGAAAAGCAGGGGGGCCCTGGTTCTCCAATCAGGGACAGGGTCGTCCCCCTGTGATGACCACTTCCTGGGAAGTGTGGCAAAAATCCATCCCAGAAAGCAACAGTCTCTAAAAATCCAAAATGGATTAATCTGATTTTTGGAGGAGAGATCTGGCTGAGCCCACCCACTGGTGTGGCTAAAAATCATAAACACACCCCTCTCCTGCCCTCTCCTAATCTAATCAAGGGGGCACCTAGCTGTCTGGGGTTGCAGGATGTGGGGGTGTTGCTGGGTGCTCCAGATGTCCTTCTCTGCCTTTGAAGACCAGTTTGGCAGCCCTCCCCCTTCCTGCTTCCCCATCTGCTGAGGGGAGATTCTCTCCCCCAAGCACATTCCTTTGTGTGAAGCCAGGCCACTTCACACCTCATTAAAGTGGCCTGGCAGAAGCTGCTGCAGGCTGGCCAATCAGAGCACAGCAGCAAAAACAATGCAGAGCTGAAATTGGCAACTTTTTAGGTAAAGTCTAAACTTTTTACCTGCATTAGTTATATTAAATCCAACAACTGGAAGTTGTGGGATTTATTATAACAATCAATTTGATACCAAATTCTTGGTATGTAACATTTAAGGATACTTTAAAATTTAAAATAAAGTCTGCCCATTCTAGCCTATGAAGGCCATTTACTTCAATGAGGGAAAAACGAATTTGGCTGTTTTTACCTCACCAGGGCTTATAAATCTATTTTTATAAAGTCCCTGCTTATAGTTACATGGCACCCAGCCCTAGGGGCACATAGGGCACACCTTAGGGGTGACTTATATGTAAAAATAAGGTAGTTTAAGACTTTGGAAGTACCTTTAATTCCAAAGTCGAATTTGCATATAACTTTAATTTAAAAGCAGCCAGCAAGGCAGGCTTGCTTTTAAAATGACACTGGGCACCTCAGCAATGCACCTAGGTGTGCACCACCTATGCTGTGGTCCCTAAACCTACATGCCCTACCATATACTAGGGACTTATAGGTAGGTTAACTTAGCCAATTATAATTAGCCTAATTTGCATATCCATTTTACACAGAGCACTGGCCCTGGGACTGGTAAGCAGTACCCAGGGCACAGCCAAGAGTCAGTAACCACCAGTACCTATCCAGAAAGAGTGGGGGTGATCAGGCAAAAAAAAAGGACTTTCCTACAATAAGCCTACTGCATCAGGAAGCTTCTAAGTGCCTTTTGGACAATCAGTCTCTGCCTAGCATGAGAGTCAAGAGCAGAGGGCTTAAAGTCTTCACATGAACAATACCTCAGACCCACTCCCTCTACACCTTGCTGAAGCTCTTGAGGCGTTAAATCTCACCCAATATGTTACTCATGCCGCCTATTCAGCAGTTCTCATTATAGACCTGGTGTTTGACAACTCACTGGGCATCTCCGCCTTTCTCCCATTGCTTCTCCTGTGGACAGACAATGTGGCCATCCCCTTTACTTTGTCTTGCAGCCTGCCTTCACAAACACCCCTTCAAAGACTCCACCCAGACTCTCCAAAGCCTGATGCAGTCACAAGGATGAATCAGAATCTGCTTTTGGGGGTACGTTCTCGCTCCCTAACAGGCAATTTCTCTGCAGACGCTGACAACCTGCGCACTGAAATATGTTACTGAACCACTAGGCAACTAAGTGCAACACGGGTCCCTACTCTTCACTGCTGTGTCACACATAAGGACACTCCCCCATTCCTGGTGCTATTCTAGGTGGAACCCAACGTTCTAGTGCAGGTGCCAACAACTTTCCTTGTAATGTCTGCCTAGAGGCTTGCTCTTGGACGATGGCTTTCCTGCAGTGTGCACGCAGTGCATACTGCTGGAACAGTCTGCCCTGAGGAAGTTGGGAACCCCCTCTCTTAACCTATAATTTGCTCTGCAGCATTGTCAGTGACTCCTGGCCAGTCTGTTGGCTAACTATACCCATGTCTACTCTGCTGTTTCAGACTCTGCTTGTCAAGCCATTTTGGGACTGGCAAACAAAGCACGTGGGCACAACTAACACTCAGCAGGCCACGCTACACTTTGAGCTTTGCCATGGCTTGGCTGACTTGGGTGACTGCAGACACTGAGCATGCTCATCTCCAGACCAGCAGATGCCAGATGATAGCAAGAAATCTTTTCTGCATGTCATGCAGTAGAGTCTCCTTTCAATAGGCTCAAAGAGTAACCAACCCACCCATGAATAAGCTAGAAAAACGTAACAGGAGACTGACTGCAGTGGAGCGGCGAGTATCTTGCAAAATGTGCTGAATGTGATTGCTGCCAAAAAAGAAGACCTAGAAGCAAAGTCATGGTGCAATGCTATCCGAATCTTTAACATACATAAATCAGCCAATTCTGCCAACCTAGAAGACTATCTATAGGGCATGTTACTGACCATCTTCGGCCAGGATGCCTTTCAAACTTACTGGTGGTGAAGAGGGCTCATTGATTTCTTGTGCCAAGACTGCAGTTGGAAGGCCCAGCTCATTCTATCAACACAAGACTCATGAATTGTAAGGATAGAGTTAAAGATCTAAGACTTACACGTGAGAAGTGAACCGTCTCATAAAATGGCTATCAGATCTCATTATCCCCCAACTTCACTCTAGCGGAGCACGAGCAGAGGAGTGTTGGAAAATGGGTTATTGGTAAGGGCAGGTAGGTACCTACACCTAGCAACAACCCACTAACCTCCACTTAGGTCCAGTTAGGTCTCAGTAAATTAACCCCAGCTCAACCCTTGGTAGCTTGGCAACGAGCGTCAAGGCTTAACTTAGGAGACAGTGTGTAAAGCATTCAAATATCACAAAACAGTAATTAAATAAAACACAGGAAACAGTTTAAAAATCCAAAACCTCTTTATAAAAATAGTTTATATTTTTATCTTTAAAATGACACAAAAACGAATAAAATCGGATAAAGGGAACCGGAGATATGAATTTTTAAAGAATTATTATTTTTCTAGCGCTTAGAAACAAAAAGCGCCAATCGGGTCATCTGGTTGCACCTCGACCGGGGCAAAGTCAAAGTTTCAGGCCGACCGCGATGGAGCCCTGCTCGGCTACAGGTCGCGGGAGGCCTCGGTTAAAAAGTTACCTTCTGACTTAGTCTTTATTTTGAAGATTTTCTTCAGCGGGACGAACCTGCCAGTCCTATCCGACCTCCTGGAGCCCTTCTCCGGATACGCGATGCTGGATTCCTCGGTGGAGATTTTTACCTTCGGACTTAGTCGTTTTTTCGAGGTGAAAATCCTTCGACCGGGGTAAACCTGGATCTTGATCCGACGTCCATGTAGCCCTTCTCGGATACGATGGCTGGGAGGTCCCGGTCAACTTTTTACCTTCGGACTTAGTCTCTTTTTCGGAGATTTTTCTTTACCGGGACGAACCACCAGATCATGCCGGGTCGCGGTTGAGGCAAGCCGGCTAGAATTTCCGCGGCGGGTCGGTCCCTCTATGGAGCTTTTTTACAAAAATTCTCAAATCTTCTCCAAACTTCTGGGGCTTCACCCAGATGTTCTTTTAAGGTTCTTTTGGGGTCCACAGCTCACCCCAAGGGTCCAGAAGTTCTGTGATGGTCCTTGGGGGGTGCGGACTACAACTCCCAGAATGCTCCTGGTGCAAACTCCTTTTTGGCCACTGGACAGTGGTCAGCTGGTCACTTTCTTCAGGAGTTGGTGCAGGGGACTCTGGATAGCAATTTTTCACCTGTAGCAAACAGGGAGTCCCTCCTTGAACCAGTTGAAGCCAGGCAAAGTCCTTCTTGTGGTGAAGCCCAAGTGTGCAGCTGGTGCAGTCCTTCTGAGTGCAGGTTCCAGGTGCAGGCCAGGGGTCCAGCAGGGCAGTCCTTCTTCTCCTTTAGTTCTTTTCTTGTTGAAATCTGGTGGGGATCTGAGGTGTGGGTGCAGGTCTGCCAGTTTTATCCTTGCTCCTGGGTGAAAAGCAGGGGGGTCCTGGTTCTCCAATCAGGTACAGGGTCGTCCCCCTGTGATGACCACTTCCTGGGAAGTGTTGCAAAAATCCATCCCAGAAGGCAACATTCTCTAAAAATCCAACATGGCTGAATCTGATTTTTGGAGGTTACATCTGGCTGAGCCCACCCACTGGTGTGGCTAAAAATCATAAACACACCCCTCTCCTGCCCTCTCCTAATCTAATCAAGGGGGCACCTAGTTGTCTGGGGTTGCAGGATGTGGGGGTGTTGCTGGTTGCTCCAAATGTCCTTCTCTGCCTTTGAAGACCAGTTTGGCAGCCCTCCCCCTTCCTGCCTCACCATCTGCTGAGGGGAGATTCTCTCCCACAAGCACATTCCTTTGTGTGAAGCCAGGCCACTTCACACCTCATCAAGGCAGCTTGGCTAAGCTGCTGCAGGCTGGCCAATCAGAGCACAGCAGCAAAAACAATGCAGGGCTGAAATTGGCAACTTTTTAGGTAAAGTCTAAAACTTTTTACCTGAACAAGTTATATTAAATCCCACAACTGGAAGTTGTGGGATTTATTACAACAATTAATTTGATACCAAATTCTTGGTATGCAACATTTAAGGAGACTTTAAAATTTAAAATAAAGTCTCCCCATTCTAGCCTATGAAGGCCATTTACTTCAATGAGGGAAAAACAAATTTGGCTGTTTTTACCTCACCAGGGTTTATAAATCTATTTTTATAAAGTCCCTGCTTATAGTTACATGGCACCCAGCCCTAGGGGCACATAGGGCACACCTTAGGGGTGACTTATATGAAAAAATAAGGTAGTTTAAGACTTTGGAACTACTTTTAATTCCAAAGTCGAATTTGCATATAACTTTAATTTAAAAGCAGCCAGCAAGGCAGGCCTGCCTTTAAAATGACACTGGGCACCTCAGCAGTGCACCTAGGTGTGCACCACCTATGCTGTGGTCCCTAAACCTACATGCCCTACCATATACTAGGGACTTATTAGCCTAATTTGCATATCCATTTTACACAGAGCACTGGCCCTGGGACTGGTAAGCAGTACTCAGGGCACAGCCAAGAGTCAGTAACCACCAGTACCTGTCCAAAAAGTGTGGGGGTGACCAGGGCAAAAAGGAGGACTTTCCTACACTGCCCCCCCCCAGATGAAAGGTGATGGGTACTAACCTACACCCTGGTAGTCCTCATCAGCTAAGTGGAAAAACCTGGAAAGGCCATCTGCATTGGCATGGGCAGTCCCAGGTCTGTGCTCCACTGTGAAGTCCATCCCCTGTAGGGAAATGGACCACCTTAACAGTTTTGGGTTCTCCCCCCTCATCTGCATCAACCATCTGAGAGGTCTGTGGTCAGTTTGTACACGGAAGTGAGTGCCAAACAAGTAAGGCCTCAACTTCTTCAGGGACCAGACCACAGCAAAGGCCTCCCTCTCAATGGCACTCCATTTTTTCTCTCTGGGGAGAAGTCGCCTGCTGATGAAGGCAACTGGGTGATCTTGGCCCTCTTCATTAACTTGTGCTAACACTGCCCCAATCCCTTCCTCTGAAGCATCTGTTTGCACTATAAACTCCTTGCTATAGTCAGGGGCCAGTAACACTGGTGCTGAACACATAGCCTGTTTTAGGGTGTCAAAAGCTTTCTGACACTCTGGGGTCCAAATGACCTTCTTGGGCTGTTTCTTGGAGGTAAGCTCAGTCAGAGGGGCCACTATGGTCCCAAAATTCTGAACAAACCTCCGGTAGTACCCAGTCAGGCCAAGAAAGGCCCTGACCTGAGTCTGGGTTTTAGGAGCCTCCCAATCCAGGATAGTCTGGATCTTGGGCTGGAGAGGTTGTACATGGCCTCCACCAACAAGGTGGCCCAGGTACACAACTGAGCTTTGCCCTATCTGGCACTTGCTTGCCTTGATAGTCAGGCCTGCTTGAAGCAGGGCCTGAAGCACTTCCTTCAGGTGGACCAGGTGGTCCTTCCAGGTGGAACTAAATACAGCTATATCATCCAGATAAGCTGCACTGAAAGATTCCAACCCAGATAGGACTCTATTCACCAACCGTTGGAAGGTGGCAGGAGCATTTTTCATGCCAATGGGCATCACCTTGAACTGAAAGTGGCCCTCTGGTGTGGAAAATGCGGACCTCTCCTTAGCTCCTGGACTTAAGGCAATCTGCCAATATCCTGAGGTCAGATCAAATGTGCTCAGGAATTTGGCAGCCCCCAACCTGTCAATGAGCTCATCAGCTCTAGGTATGGGGTGAGCATCAGTCCTAGTGACTGCGTTTAGACCTCTGTAGTCCACACAAAATCTCAATTCTTTCTTCCCACCTTGGGGATTAGGTTTGGGCACCAGTACCACTGGACTGGACCAAGGACTATCAGAGGGCTCAATTACCTTGAGCTCCAACATCTTAGCCACTTCAGCTTTGATGTTGGCCTTGACCTGGTCAGACAGCCTGTACAGCTTGTTCTTGACAGGCAAGCTGTCACCAGTGTCAACGTCATGGACACTCCAATTGGTGAGTCCAGGGGTCAGGGAGAACAGACTAGCAAACTGTTCCAGAACTTGTTTTCAGTCTTTTTGTTGCT
Source organism: Pleurodeles waltl (assembly GCF_031143425.1). Lineage (NCBI taxonomy): Eukaryota > Metazoa > Chordata > Amphibia > Caudata > Salamandridae > Pleurodeles > Pleurodeles waltl. The sequence continues at coordinate 212,117,204 of NC_090445.1, read as the reverse complement.
GATCTGTCAATTTGGGAGAGAGTACCACTCCCTCCACTGACCCATCTTGTGCCTTTGAGGACAGGAGGTCTGTTAGAGGTTCACCCTCCTCCTCCTTCCCTTCATCAGTGACCATCAGCATGGTCATGTCTGCCCTGTCCTGGTGGGGTTTCATCCTGTTAACATGCAGGATCCTGTGAGGATTCCTGGGGGTGCCAAGGTCCACCAAGTAGGTGACCTCACCTTTTTTCTCCAGAATTGGATAGGGCCCAGTCCATTTGGCCTTAAGTGCCCTAGGAGACATGGGCTACAAAACCCACACCAGCTGTCCTGGGTGATACTCAGGCATGGTAGCCTTCTGATCATGCCAGAGCTTCATGAGCTCCTGGCTGGCCTCCAGGTTTCTGCTTGCCTTCTTCATGTACTCAGCCATGCGTGACCGCAGGCCCAGCACATAATCTAGCACATTCTCCTTGGACTCTTTGAGAGGCTTTTCCCAAGACTCTCTCACCAAGCACAATGGGCCTCTTACAGGGTGCCCAAACAGTAACTCAAAGGGGCTGAATCCAACCCCCTTCTGTGGCACCTCTCTGTAGGCAAACAGCAGGCATGGGAGGAGGATATCCCATCTCCTCCTGAGTTTGTCAGACAAACCCATGATCATGCCCTTCAGGGTCTTATTAAATCTTTCCACCAGACCATTGGTCTGTGGATGATAGGGGGTGGTGAACTTATAAGTAACACCACGCTCATCCCACATGGCTTTCAGATAGGCTGACATAAAGTTTGTGCCCCTATCTGAGACCACCTCCTTTGGGAACCCCACTCTGGTGAACACACCAAGTAGGGCCCTAGCCACTGTGGGAGCAGTGACTGTCCGGAGGGGTATTGCCTCAGGGTACCTGGTGGCATGGTCCACAACCACCACAATGTACCTGTTACCTGAGGCAGTTGGTGGGTCTAGGGGACCAACAATGTCAATCCCCACCCGCTCAAAGGGAGTCCCAACCACTGGCAGTGGTATCAAGGGAGCCTTTGGCTTGCCCCCTGTCTTGCCACTGGCTTGGCAGGTGACACAGGAGCTGCAAAACTCCTTGACTTTTTCTGACATTTGGGGCCAATAAAAATGGTTAACCAGCCTGTTCCAGGTCTTGGTCTGTCCCAAATGTCCAGCTAAGGGGATATCATGGCTTAAGGTAAGGAGGAATTCTCTATACTTCTGGGGGACCACTACTCTCCTGGTAGCCCCTGGTTTGAGGGCCCTTGCCTCAGTGTAGAGAACTCCATCCTCCCAGTAAACCTTGTGGGTCCCACTGGTATCCCCTTGTTCTTGCCTGGCAGCAGTCTGCCTCAGGCCCTCAAGAGTGGGACACTCTCTTTGTCCCTGGCACAAATCTTCTCTGGTGGGCCCACCTGCCCCTTGCAGTTCTGCCAAGTCAGGCAGAGCTTGCAGGGGAAGTGTCCCTCCCTCAGAGTTCAGATCCTCCCCCTCAGGGTTGGATTCTTCCTGACCCTCTGTACTTGTAGGGGCTGGCAAGCCAGACCCAGTGCCCTTTCTCTTCTTCTTGGAGGCTTGGCCCATTGTTCCAGGGTCCAAGTGTCCAGCACTTCCCTGTTGTGCTGCCTGTGACCTGGTCACAGCACACACCCATTCAGGGAGGTCCAGCATCTGTGCATGGACCCTTCTCTCCACTTCTGACCATTCAGATGCTTCAAGATCATTTCCCAGCAGACACTCTACTCGGAGGGCAGGAGCTACAGCTACCTTCTTAGGGCCAGTCACACCTCCCCATTCCAGACTCACCATGGGCATGGGATGGAGTTTGGTTCTGCTATCTGCATAAGTCACTTGGTGGAAGACACCAGGTAAGACCTGTTCTGGAGAAACCAGCTTCTCTGTGACCATTGTCACACTGGCTCCTGTATCTCTCAGAGCTTCCACCTCAGTCCCATTGACTTTAGGCCTCTGCCTATACCTCTCCATGATGGGAGGTAAGGTGGCCATAGTTGCAATGTCCACCCCACCCACGGATACTAAGGTGACCTCTGTGTACCCTGATTCCAGCCCTGGGCCAACTTCCACCCCCAACCCTACACTAGCAATCCCCTGGGATTGCCCACCAGTGGGGGGCTTCTTGGAGCAGATAGCATCTCCTCTTTTGTGTCCAGGTTGATGACACGCAAAACACTTGCCGGCCTTAGCAAGCTCCTGAAACTTTCCTGCTTTAGCAGGATCATAATTCTTTCCCTGATACCCTTTCCCCTTAAAAGTGGAAAGGCTCGGGCTCCCCCACCCTGAGAAGTTTTTGGGGACTCTTGTGAGGACTCTTTGGGCTTTTTATCATCTTTCCCTTGGTTCTTCCCCTGAGAAGAACCATGTCCTTCCTTTTTCTGATCACCCCCTGGGGGTTTCTGGTTAACCCTAGTTCTTAACCAGTCATCTCCTGCCTCCCCCAGCTCTCTGGGGTTGGTCAACTTAGAGTCAACTAGATACTGGCGGAGCTTCTCTTGGACACAATTGGTTAGAAGGTGCTCCCTCATAATCAAATTGTACAGCCCCCCAAAGGTACTTACCTTGTTGCCCTGTATCCAGCCCTCCAGTGCCTTTACTGAAATGTCCACAAAGTCCACCCAGGACTGGGTGCTTGTCTTTTGGGTGTCCCTAAACTTGAGCCTATACTGCTCTGGGGTCAGACCAAACTTTTTAGTCAAGCAACTCTTCATACTGGGGTATGAGTCTGCATCCTCCCCCCTCATGGTTAGGAGCCTATCCCTCCCAGAGTTGGGAACTAACTCCCAAAGAAGTGAACCCCAGTACTGAGGCTTGACTCTCCTCATCTGGAGGGCCCTCTCAAAGGCCCCCAGCCACTTATCTATATCATCCCCCTCTACATAGGCAGGAACCACCCCTTTGGGTAATCTGGGGGAAAAAAACCCACCCAGGGACACCTCAGCTTCTTTATCGCTGCCACCATCTCTTTTCTCCTTGTTTTCCCACTTTTTCTTTTCTAGGGCCAGCTTGTCTGCTTCCAAAGCTATGTATGCTAGCTGGGCCTCCAGCTCTCTTTCCCTGATGGATGGGTTCTCTCCTCCTGAAAGGACCCCCTTCCCACCACTAGCTTTGGGTCTGCCCCTAGTGACTGTATGTACTGAGGACCGTTCTTCCTCATCCTCACTTAGGCTCAGATGCCCTCCCTCCCCTGAGTGGTTAGAGCTAGCATCCTCCCCTGTTTCTTCCTCCTCTGGAGCTTCCCCTAGGTCTACCTCTTGGGCCTCAGCCCATGCTGTCAGGGATTTGATCAGGACTTGCTTCCTGAGGTCAGTGGTTGCAGGCAACCCTCTTTCAGTACACAACCCCCTAAGCTGGACTACTGTCAGTGTGGGTAGGCTAGCCAGATCAAGCTCCATGGTTCCCTGGTTTTGTGTCAACAAAAACTTTTTGCAAAAATTGGAAACAATAATTTAGAAACATTAAAAAAATTCAATAATAGAAATTAATCCAAATTAAAAAATTGTAAAAAATGTAAAAAAACATTTATTTATTTTTAAACATTTTTTTGCACTAAGACAATTTAAAGGATTTTTAATTTGTTTTACTTAAAACTGTAACGTGATACTGAACACAAGTACAGGATCCCACCGCTGCCACCAAAAATGTTGGAAAATGGGTTATTGGTAAGGGCAGGTAGGTACCTACACCTAGCAACAACCCACTAACCTCCACTTAGGTCCAGTTAGGTCTCAGTAAATTAACCCCAGCTCAACCCTTGGTAGCTTGGCAACGAGCGTCAAGGCTTAACTTAGGAGACAGTGTGTAAAGCATTCAAATATCACAAAACAGTAATTAAATAAAACACAGGAAACAGTTTAAAAATCCAAAACCTCTTTATAAAAATAGTTTATATTTTTATCTTTAAAATGACACAAAAACGAATAAAATCGGATAAAGGGAACCGGAGATATGAATTTTTAAAGAATTATTATTTTTCTAGCGCTTAGAAACAAAAAGCGCCAATCGGGTCATCTGGTTGCACCTCGACCGGGGCAAAGTCAAAGTTTCAGGCCGACCGCGATGGAGCCCTGCTCGGCTACAGGTCGCGGGAGGCCTCGGTTAAAAAGTTACCTTCTGACTTAGTCTTTATTTTGAAGATTTTCTTCAGCGGGACGAACCTGCCAGTCCTATCCGACCTCCTGGAGCCCTTCTCCGGATACGCGATGCTGGATTCCTCGGTGGAGATTTTTACCTTCGGACTTAGTCGTTTTTTCGAGGTGAAAATCCTTCGACCGGGGTAAACCTGGATCTTGATCCGACGTCCATGGAGCCCTTCTCGGATACGATGGCTGGGAGGTCCCGGTCAACTTTTTACCTTTGGACTTAGTCTCTTTTTCTGAGATTTTTCTTTACCGGGACGAACCACCAGATCAGGCCGGGTTGCGGTTGAGGCAAGCCGGCTAGAATTTCCACGGCGGGTCGTCCCTCTATGGAGCTTTTTTACAAAAATTCTCAAATCTTCTCCAAACTTCTGGGACTTCACCCAGATGTTCTTTTAAGGTTCTTTTGGGGTCCACAGCTCACCCCAAGGGTCCAGAAGTTCTGTGATGGTCCTTGGGGGGTGCGGACTACAACTCCCAGAATGCTCCTGGCGCAAACTCCTTTTTGGCCACTGGACAGTGGTCAGCTGGTCACTTTCTTCAGGAGTTGGTGCAGGGGACTCTGGATAGCAATTTTTCACCTGTAGCAAACAGGGAGTCCCTCCTTGAACCAGTTGAAGCCAGGCAAAGTCCTTCTTGTGGTGAAGCCCAAGTGTGCAGCTGGTGCAGTCCTTCTGAGTGCAGGTTCCAGGTGCAGGCCAGGGGTCCAGCAGGGCAGTCCTTCTTCTCCTTTAGTTCTTTTCTTGTTGAAATCTGGTGGGGATCTGAGGTGTGGGTGCAGGTCTGCCAGTTTTATCCTTGCTCCTGGGTGAAAAGCAGGGGGGTCCTGGTTCTCCAATCAGGTACAGGGTCGTCCCCCTGTGATGACCACTTCCTGGGAAGTGTAGCAAAAATCCATCCCAGAAGGCAACATTCTCTAAAAATCCAACATGGCTGAATCTGATTTTTGGAGGTTACATCTGGCTGAGCCCACCCACTGGTGTGGCTAAAAATCATAAACACACCCCTCTCCTGCCCTCTCCTAATCTAATCAAGGGGGCACCTAGTTGTCTGGGGTTGCAGGATGTGGGGGTGTTGCTGGTTGCTCCAAATGTCCTTCTCTGCCTTTGAAGACCAGTTTGGCAGCCCTCCCCCTTCCTGCCTCACCATCTGCTGAGGGGAGATTCTCTCCCACAAGCACATTCCTTTGTGTGAAGCCAGGCCACTTCACACCTCATCAAGGCAGCTTGGCTAAGCTGCTGCAGGCTGGCCAACCAGAGCACAGCAGCAAAAACAATGCAGGGCTGAAATTGGCAACTTTTTAGGTAAAGTCTAAAACTTTTTACCTGAACAAGTTATATTAAATCCAACAACTGGAAGTTGTGGGATTTATTACAACAATTAATTTGATACCAAATTCTTGGTATGCAACATTTAAGGAGACTTTAAAATTTAAAATAAAGTCTCCCCATTCTAGCCTATGACGGCCATTTACTTCAATGAGGGAAAAACGAATTTGGCTGTTTTTACCTCACCAGGGTTTATAAATCTATTTTTATAAAGTCCCTGCTTATAGTTACATGGCACCCAGCCCTAGGGGCACATAGGGCACACCTTAGGGGTGACTTATATGTAAAAATAAGGTAGTTTAAGACTTTGGAACTACTTTTAATTCCAAAGTCGAATTTGCATAAAACTTTAATTTAAAAGCAGCCAGCAAGGCAGGCCTGCCTTTAAAATGACACTGGGCACCTCAGCAGTGCACCTAGGTGTGCACCACCTATGCTGTGGTCCCTAAACCTACATGCCCTACCATATACTAGGGACTTATAGGTAAGTTAACTTAGCCAATTATAATTAGCCTAATTTGCATATCCATTTTACACTGAGCACTGGCCCTGGGACTGGTAAGCAGTACCCAGGGCACAGCCAAGAGTCAGTAACCACTAGTACCTGTCCAAAAAGTGCGGGGGTGACCAGGGCAAAAAGGAGGACTTTCCTACAAGGAGCAAATTAATTCCTGTTAGAAAGCAGCTCCTCAAAGAAGGTATTCAGTACTCCATGCTCTACTCAGTTTGTCTGAAGATCAAGCATCAGGGAAAAGTACATCTTCACAACTCTGTAGCAAGCATTGGAATACCTCCAGCATCTGGCAAGGAAAAGCCAAGTGGCGAGGTCTGACTGGCAATCACTTTACATCCTTGAGACTTAGTGACACAGACTAAAGCCCTCATTCCGACCCTGGCGGTTTCAAACCGCCAGGGTGGAGGGCAGAGGAAGCACCGCCAACAGGCTGGCGGTGCTTCCAGGGCCATTCTGACCGCGGCGGTAAAGCCGCGGTCAGAAAAGGGGAACCGGCGGTTTCCCGCCGGTTTTCCCCTGGCCCAGGGAATCCTCCACCGCCAGGAAGAGGATGGCGGCAACGGGTGTCGTGGGGCCCCCTAACAGGGCCCCACAAGGATTTTCAGTGTCTGCTTTGCAGACACTGAAAATCGCGACGGGTGCCACTGCACCCGTCGCACTCCTGCAAATCCGCCGGCTCCATTCGGAGCCGGCTTCCTCTTTGCAGGGGCTCTCCCGCTGGGCCAGCGGGCGATCTTTTGGAGATTGCCCGCCGGCCCAGCGGGAAAGTTGTAATGACCCCCGTGGTCATTTGACCGCAGTGCGGTGTTTTGGAGGTTTCCGCCCGGCGGGCAGCGCCCGCCGCCCGCCGGGGTCGGAATGACCCCCTAAATGCCTTCAACATGCTTTAATCACTGGTAGATCAGGAAAGAGTGCTTTGTGGGGCCTGCATCCTTGTTGGTGATTTATGGCAGGATATTGCATCCACTGCTATGATCATAATTTAGTACTTAGGGGGTCATTCTGACCCCGGCGGGCGGCGGGAGCCGCCCGCCTGGAGGGAACCTCCAAAACACCACACCGCGGTCAAATGACCGCGGCGGCCATTCTGGCTTTCCCGCTGGGCCGGCGGGTGACCGCCAGAAGGCCACCCGCCGGCCCAGCGGGAAACCCCCCTCAACAATGAAGCCGGCTCCAAATGGAGCCGGCGGAGTTGTAGGGGTGCGACGGGTGCAGTGGCACCCGTCGCGACACCCGTTCCCGCCATCCTGGAACAGGATGGCGGGAAGGGGGTCGTAATCCCCATGGCGGCGCTGCAAGCAGCGCCGCCATGGAGGATTCCCTGGGCCAGGGGTAAACCGGCGGGAAACCGCCGGTTGCCCTTTTCTGACCGCAGCTTTACCGCCGCGGTCAGAATGGCCCAGGAAGCACCGCCAGCCTGATGGCGGTGCTTCCGCGGTCGCCGGCCCTGGCGATCATGGACCGCCAGGGTCGGAATGACCCCCTTAATGTGCTAAGGGAGTCTCATGACATGCAGCATCCCCTGTACAGTTCTACACAGGACGTTGCTACTGTCAAACTCCTTAACATAGTGGTGAATGTTTAATCCATCCCTCCAAACCTTTCTAGTGTGTGAGAGGGCAGAAGAGTGGGCTCTCTGACTCAACGCGAGGATAACCCTCCTAGTGGAGATTGTTTTACCTGTTCTCTGCTTTATCCCAGTTGTGTAAGTGGACTCCTTGAGTTGTATTCTTGAGTAGTTTATATCTGGGTACGTGGGTGGGATTCGGGACAGCCAGTTGATTGTTCTTATTTCTCATTGGTTTTCTACATTGCTGAATCAATATGCCTTTATTCTATATCTTAATTGTTCCTTTAGTAATAACGGTTCACACCCCTCACTTCATAAACTGGGAGACACAACCTATGACTCCATATTCCTCCTCACTTGGAATGTAAGGGGTCTCAACAACTCCTGCAAGATCCGACAGGTGTTAACATATCTGGATAAACACTACATTAGCATAGCGCTCCTACAGGAGACACACCTCACCCAAGAAGTCGGAATGCTTGCTTGCTGCTAGATGGGCGCTAATCCATATTGCCTTCACATATTCCTCCTATGCATGAGAGTTTGTGGTTCTTATCAAGAAAGGGATACCATTCAAGCTTCAATTGGATGATCAGGGAAGCTATGTAATTCTTTGTGGCTGACTTGGGGGAACTCTTCTCACAATTGCAAACTATTATTGTCCAAATGCAGACAACACAGGCTTTTTCAGTATTCTTTGGAGTAGGATATATACCACTTAGCCTCAAGCTTTGGTATTGGGGGGAGGGAGGGGCAGAGGTGATTTTAATATCATGTTGAATGGTCTCTTTGACAAACTAACTGGGATGGGGAGGATAAATCGAGGGTGGCATCTTCTCAGAAGCCTATATTGTATGACCATTGTCTGAACATTGACTACTAGATGCTTACCAGCATAGGTATCCTACCTCCAGAGACAGCAACTGCACCAATCTTTCAGTTGTCTAATGTATGTGGTGCCCTCTTGATTTTTAGGCTCGTTAGCCCTGGTGTAGACTCCTGGAACAGAGGAGTCAGGCATCTGGCGACAACCTGCTGAGGCCACTGCTCGGTCCTCCTCCAGCTTCATTTACCCAGGCACTCTCTGGCAAATATGGGCAGCATCAGCTGAGCCCGAAAACTCTACTGGACAAGCTATTCTCTGACAAACAAAAATGGAACTGAGTGAACTAAACATTTTGAAGTCAATGTGCGCTTTGCTGATTGCATGGGGTGATCTGGGAGGCCTTTAAAGTGGTGATTTATGGTAACTGTATCACTAAGAAATGCTGAGTGCTTAAGTCCTTTAACTCATACCTGTCCGGCATTGACTGTGAAATTAAGGTCCTTGAATTCCTGCTCCTGGGGGATCCCCCAAAGTCAGCACTGGATTGCATACTGGATATACTGAAGTAGCAGACAGGGACATCTGTTTTGGGGGAAGTGTTCATGGGTCCACCCGTTGGGTGAAGGTGAACGACCAGGTTTAGGGGATATGATCAAATGTCCATGGGTAGCCAACAGTATCACAATTACATACACCTTGGGGATGCTGCATTATACAACACCGCAGATTTTTATACTTTCTTTACAAACCTTTACTCAGTAGGCAACCGTGCATAACTCACACATCCAATTCACCCTTATTCATAACTTCGACCCTAGTCTGGATGCTGCTGCAACTTTCTGGGATGCCTCCAAAGTCTTTGGTACTCTGGGGTGTGAATATTCTTTCACCATCCTGGGCATGCCAGCTGGGTTCAAAAAATGAATAAGGCTATTGTACAGCTCTCCCCTAGCCTAGAATTGCATCAACAGTTACGTCCCTCTGCCTTTGTCAAAGTTGTCTCCTCCCACCTATTCTTTTTACAATTGCTCTAGATCCCTTAGCTACTAAACTATGTCAACACTGTTCTGGACATGCACTGCAGTACACTACTGGTCAGAAGAGAGGGGAGCTGACATAATATATTCCAGTGAGATCCCAATGGCCTTTTACCCGCTGCCCCCGGTCATGCACGAAACAAGGGTGATCTGCCAAATGTTCATACTTGGACTGATGACATGGGGTAGTTTGTACATAGATAGCAGCTTTAAGTCCCTGGTAGACATAAGAGATAAATACCCATGCTCCCCTCTTAGCATTTTCTTATATTATTGCATGTGAAGCGCTTGTGGTTCTGAACTCCCATTTTGTCCCTCTGAGCCAGCTACTTTCAGAACCCCTGATAAATTCATAGTAAGGTCATCTACAAATCAGCTTGTTTTTCTGCTATATTGTTTGACACAAGATGAGGCCCCTGGTGCTACTTGCTCTTCCATGGTATGCTGGGAAACTGATATGTGAGACACAGTGTTTGGCAAGATTTGACAGCTTGCTCTCCCTGAGCATCAGACTTCGGATTATCCATTTTAATGTTTTTTGGACAACCTCTAACTGATAGGTGTTGTATACCAGAGATGGTTTGTCTACACCTGGCCTGGACATTTGGCCCTGTTCAAGACTTTTGGGGTGGGTTTGTCTCTGCTGTGCCCCACATAATCAGCTGTGTGGTTCTGATTGATCCCAAGATCACTGTCTTTCTCCTTCCCTAATCCACCCAAAAACACTTAAGGCCTGCTGTTGGATCAAAGGCAAGCCAATGGGGAAGGGGCAAAGACCCCGAATTCAAATCATGGCTGGAATCACTCACATTCTCGAATGCCCAACTTGAACGTTACACTGAGCCCCTACCCCTGACATCTAGACCCAGGGATATAAGGTCGTAAAACTGGAGTCAATGCATGGAATGGTTATCTTAAACCCACAAAACTAATCTTGGTAGCCTTTAATAACCAATAATATTGGACTAACCACTAACTTTGGGTTCTGGAGCAGTGTGTTGCCTGACGCCTCGCCAGGGACAGTAAGCAATTTATAAATGCAATTACAATTACAATTAATACAGAGCACAGAGGTAAGAGCTAATTGACTGCTATGTTTTTATGACTTTGGGAGCCTCAATACAACTACAACTTCTGTCCCAGCTGCGGTCATCTATATCCATCCTTGTCTCATTGATAAAGACTATATTTGCCCTCTTGGCTTATAAACCTTATAATGGAGGTGTGCACTGGCTAGCCAGCAAATCTAACTCAATACAAACACTTACTGAATGATTCCAAATTTGCATATCATCATTTAATAGAACGCAATGTGCTGAATTTGACCTGTAATGTAATATATCTGTGCATTATAATGGCTTTTTGTTTATGCCTGTTCATATAATAAATACAAATATTACAAATTTAGTGATTTTAAATAAAACCTAAACTAATTTTAATGTTTAAATTAAAAACATTCTGCTTTATTTTTCTAAATTTAGAAAAACGAAATTCAACAAAAAGTTAATAAATATTTTTTATGCATTAAAAATTATTAAAAGTGATTTATAGATTAATGAAAGGTAATTTAAATATTTTAATATGAGTTATTTTACATTAATATTCTAAAAAAAAATCAAATATTTTCAAATAAAAATTATAAATATGTTACATTTTTAGCTAATTTTTTAACATTAAATTACATGTATTCATATTTTTAAACAGTTTAAATACTTTAACCTTTTTTAACATTACTTCCTAGGGCATTTTATTTTGAACCCATACGTCCATTATTTTCTATGGAAGGCTGTTGCAATACCAGTGGTTGGGAACGTGTGGTGCTGGACTTTCTCCAGCTCTTTGCTGGAGTCCACTATGACTGTTTTGGGTCCTTTCGACTGTAGTAACTATAGAAAGGTAGTTTATGAATAGCAATGGGCTTACTCTTTAGTGGGTGGATGCATGTCCCTTCTTAGCCCCCTCCTTACTCCACCATTAACTCCTGCCCATTAGTAATAAATATTTCCTATTTCCTAACCACTCCCCTCTGTCCCTCCCATAATTACTACTAAAACGTATACTTACAAGCGTGGAGATCTCTGCAGTCAGGGCAGAGATCTCTGCACATAAAAGATAGGAGAGGTGGAGACCACCAGACATAGATACATGAATAGCATTTTGTAGTTATTAGTAGTATTGTAGTACGACAAAATGAAGTTCATGAATAGGCCACATAGTGTGGTGGCCATTCTAGAAACAACATAACTCATCCTTCCATCAGCCAACAAATTTTGCAAAGTGTCAGGTTGGACGGTGGAAGGTTATGCATTTGTTGATGCATGCTGGTCCTTTGTTGTGCATGGTCTTGAATGCGTAGGTCAACATCTTGAACTGGAATCTCTTCTGGATCGGGAGCCAGTGTAGCTTCCTGAGGTGGGGTGTGATGTCGCCCTGTCTGAGGAGGGCGAGGATGAGTCTTGATGGTAAGTTTTGTACTGTCAGTAGCCTCTTCAGTAGGCGTGCAATGATTCCTATGGAGTGTGTTCCCGTAGTCCAGCCTGCTGGCTATGGGGGCCTGTGACGGTCCTTCTGGTGTTGATTGGGATCCACATGAAGATCTTTCGGGGCATGTGTAGGGTGTGGAGGCAGGTGAATGAGACTACGTTTATCTGTTTCTTCATAGATAGCTTGCTGTCGAAGATGATGCTGAGTTTGCGGGCGTGGTCTGTTGGGGTGGTGGGGAGCGGGCTGAGTTCAGCAGGCCACCATGCATCGTTCCATGACAATATGTTCCAGAAGATGAGGACTTCCGTCTTGTCTGTGCTGGGCTTGAGACAGTTGTCCTTCATGCAGTCTGCGACATTCACCATACAACTGTAGAAGTTGGCTCTGGCAGTGGAGGGGTCTTCTGACAGCGAGAGGATCAGCTGGGTGTCGTCAGCATAGATGATCTTAAGTCCGTGCGATGTTACAGTGTTGGCCAAGGTGTCATGTACGTGTCAAAGAGGGTGGGGCTGAGGGCTGATCCTTGGGGGAGGCCAGAGATTATCTTCTTGTGTTTCAAGGTGAACAGTGGGAGACGGATTCTCTGGGTTCTTCCGGTGAGGTATGAGGCTATCTATTTGAGGACGTTTCCCTGGATTCTGATGTGATGGTGTCTGTTGATCAGGATATGGTGGGAGACGGTGTTGAAGGTGGCTGACAGGCAAGGGCGGCTGGCATTAATGGTTGAGATGGGCGTTGCCCTTCCACATTATGAGAGAAAGAAGAGAACACAAAATAAAACTGGGCGGCTGGAAATAAAAAGCATTTGCCTTTGAAAACTGCTTGATACTTTGTTTTTCTGTGGGTGGGAGAGATGAAGGGTTGAATGAATGGCCTGAGACCCTACAATGTGTTGGCCTGCGACGTCTTGCTCGCCCTGCAAGCATAAACTTGACATGTGACGATAATAGTGGTCGGAGTGGTTGTTCATTCGGAGGTGCAGAATTCTTTTTGGCCGTTCTTTGCAAAGGCCCAGGGCGTGTCTGGAGCAGTGCCATTAAAGTAAATGGCCAGGGCGGTGCAGGGCTATGATGACAATGAAAGATGGGGCGTGTCACTGATCTTTGCAACTGCTGCTGCTCATTGTAATTGGTGGGCTGGGGCAACTACGTGGGAGCGTGTAGTGTGCTCTTACTTTTGCTTTTGGAATTTATCTAAGAAAAGAATCCAGCAGCAGGATTTTACCAATGGCCCAGAACAGCAAGTAAGTCGTGATGAAGCGGAAAATGAAGGTTTTGATTTATTAACGCTTAAACGTAGTGCTGAAATAATCATGTGTGACTTTAACCGAACTAATAAAGATTGTACGGGGACAAAATGCGCCCTCAGAGTAGTTTGCCATCATTTATATGCGTGCTTTGTATAACGTGGTGTATTAGAATTGCACTAATCCGACATAATCATAAACGTGTGCTATGATTTGCTTATTTGAAATGCTTTAGCTTAACATTACTTTAGCGGAGGCTTTGGCCTAGTTGCCTGGTCTTGTATTTTTCCACTGTGCTAATAAACGTGTATTTTTGCTTGAAGCTGTACTTTTCCACAGAAACTGTTCACATGCTTATCTTAAAGTTAGTGCCAGCCTGGCATATTTTCTCTTTAATTCAAGGTCGACTTGCAGGTGCGGACAATGGAGGCTCTGAAAGTGAGCTAATTGGGAGACAATGTTGCAACTTGCGTACCCATCTCCAAGGATAATGTATGCTTAAGTAAAAGCTTGAGAACTGTCGTTTTTGATTGGTCAATTTGAAGCTAACCTATGAACCCTCCAATGGAGACCCTACTGGATTCGAACTGTTGTCTATAAAAACCAGGTGCACGAGAGGAATCTCTCTCTATCATCGGACATCCCGCCATTTTGACTTCGTAGCTATTATGGCCCACTTTGCTGCGACGCCATTTTGAAAGAGACTTTGATGCTTTCTCTAATCGAGAGAAAGAGACTTTTAATGATTCTTGCCCTAGAGACTTTAACTTTGACTGATCCCTTTGCATGAAGTAGTAGTTTTACCTTGCCGCCGTGAGGCAATTGCCCCGTCCACCCCTGCCCCTTTGCCCCGTCCCATGCTGATCGAAACGGTACCCATGATGACCGAAGAACGGTACCTGTGAGACGAAGACTTCCTTGTATGCTGATCGTAATTGGTAAATATGAAAGGAAATTGTAAAATTGCATTGTGTTTCTTTTAGGTAACCAACTGCTGATTTTGATAAGGTCCCTAGTTAGGAGTTTTCTAAATTAACGTTGCTAAATTGTTTTTGCATGAAGTCCCACATGCTGATGCTAATTTGAGGTTAGATGAGGATTCCATATGTCGCACGATGCAATTTGAGATCTTGTTATGCTGACTAAATGTATGCCATTAGTTCATTACAGATTATCGTATTAGTGATTTGCATTGCTATTATCGAATGCCTTGTGATTCAAATGCTACATAGATTACACTTGTTTCGCCGTTATGGACAGCTATTAATGTTCATATATGTTTATCATTTGGTGTTGAGACACATCTATATTGTGCTAGCTTTGTTAATATAGGGAAATAAATTCACTAACTTTGCAATAAACTGGTGTGGTTATTCCTGGCTGAAAGGTCAGGGTTCGCCGAAATGTATTCTGGACTAATTGTTAAGTGTTATGTTGTTCAAGGTGTTGCTTATGTTCGTTATTGATCATTGATTTTGATGAGATTGATCGATTAAGAGTACAAAGAGTTCCCACTAAGTCAAAAGATTCATCGGCCTAAAGAGCGTCCGAACACAGGTAAAATTATTACTACGGACCGCTCTATCAGTAGATGGTAGCAGAGGACGGTTTCGTCTTTTGGGACCTTGTACTCTTAAAGTACATGGTGTTGAATTAACGGTTACGCATTTTGAGACCCCATTCGAGAGGTTGAATTAGATTTTTCTTGGATAAAACAGATTGACAGGATGATGATGGGCTAGGTCCACCGCGACTTTCCCGGGATCTCGGAGCTTGCGAATGGAGAGAACGGAGGTGTGGGATCAGCGTTGGCGGTACTAGTGATGGTATGAATGAAGCTAGGGTTTTGCGCTTGCACAGCTTATTGCCGCAGGGTGTGTGAAAAGGTTGCGAGGATTTTCTTTTTTTAAGGATAGCGGAGGTGCGACTCCGAGTAGAAGTAGAGAAGTCGTCGAACTTCATAGAGATAGCGGAGGTGCGGCTCCGAGTGTGAGAGTAGGGAAGTCGTCGAACTTCATGTGCGTGTGGCGCTTTGTGCATAAAAAGGTCCACGTGGTTGTTCTTGTTGAGACGGGCCCTGCGAGGTCAAGAGACTCCGGAGTATGTTGATCCATGTTGTGGTCTGGGCGGTTTAGTAGGTTGATCGGGCGTGGTCAACGAATCGGTACGTGTGTTAGGGAGTGAAAGAAACTTCGACTTCGGGCTTTGACAAGATTCTAAGTGCACTAGAACAGATCATTGACAAGTTGAGAGTAGGTCTGCGGGTCAGATTTGCTTGCGAATGTGGGGACTGAGAAAGACGGAATAGCGGCCAGAGGCTAGTGAAAGGTCCCGAGGCTAGTGAAAGGTCCCTAAGGTCCTGAAGCGACTGTGTTACCCTTCCTGTAGTAAACCGACAGATCTGTTTTATTTTTTGGTAGCTCGCAATATATGCAAGAAGTTGTTACGAGAGGAGGTGAGTGAAGGAAGACTAGCCGCGAGGCTTTGTCAGCCGCAGTGTGTGTGAGTGTGACGTCACTAAGAGCCGCGCTGGGATAGGTTGGTTGCAGAGAAGGGTCGCGCACGGATTGGACGCAGTCCGTGGGACTCGATTGGAAGGGGAAAGGCAGGTGAAGAGTATTCCGGGAATTAAAGTCACCTATTGATTACAATTTTTGTGGAATTAAAGTCACCTATTGATTATAAACTTGGTTAAATAAAAGACGAGAAAAATGAAATTCTTTAAAGCATTTAGGAGTGCGATGAAGGGGGAGTCTTACATTAAAGCGAGCGTAGGAGAGGAGACGCCGCCTGAGGGTACACCAGCTTACATTGTAATGGAAGAGAAGGGGGTAGCTCCGTGCCTTTGGCTAAAGCAATGGCACAAGTTGACAGAGAAACATGGGAGCGTAGCGTTCCCGATACATGGGACATTCAATATAAGGATTTTAGAGAATTTGAGATTCACGATGTACGACATGAAGGTGCCTCCAAGGCCAGCACAGTTTGAGGCTCTAGCAATTTGGGAACTAATGGCCAGACAGCAACAGCAAAAGAAGTTCGAGACCAGAATGAGGAAGGTAGAAAAGACACTAGCGGATGCTAGGTGGGATAATGCACAGAAGGTGTGGAGATCAGATGTATTGCAGGGGATAAAATGATTCCCCGCAATTACTAAGGAAGGAGAGGAGACAGGTAAGAAAGCTACCTGTAAGACGGACAGGAAGTGTTCCAAGGATAGAGAGGACGAGGAAAAGTTGAGAAGAGAAGAGGAGTTAGAGGATGAGGAGTTGATAATGCAATTGCTGAACGACCGTCCACCGCCTTATGCAGAGAATGGACAAGGTCCAAGTACCAGTTCTGCCCCTCCGGCATCGGTACAGAACAGTGAAACCCAGAGTTCAGGAGCGTCATCGGGATCTAAGGACCCGAGTCTGCTGTTCACCCCGCAGATACCGCAGGTTAGGGGAATATATCCAGATGTGCCCGTGTTGAAACCAGCAGAAAATTATCAGCCGCAGATGCCAGGGTACTACAACAGTGATAACAGTGCAGGAATGATTCTAGATCCAACCGTAAGGGGAGTACAGAATGGTTACAACCAAACAATGGCACAAGCTGAATCAACTCAGTTTATGCTGCCCCAGAAGCAGATGCAGGGAGGAAACGCACATGTTCAGATGACGGGGAGCCAGATGGGCATGCCGGCAATGATGACCCATGGTGTGGGAATGAACATGCCTCAGAACATGGGGAATGGACAGAACCCAGACGCGATATCGCTACCCATTACTGTAGGTCCACCGGTACCTCTGTATAGTCAGCCTAACTTGGGTCCGAGCAGTCAGGGATCAATGCTGCAAAATGGGACCGAAAGGAGGTGCATAGAAAACACTCCGGGGATAACTCCGATAGCGACTCAGCCAAATGGGTCTGGGTCCTTGATGGAGTTTAGTCCCATATGTGCTCAGTCAACACTGGTGAGGTCGAGCCCCCCACTGATAATACCCCTAACATCGAATACTGAAAAGTTGCCGCAGCCATCGATGGCAGTCGATGTGAACGCCACCATGATGGGGGTGAATGCGCAACAGCTGACACAGTGGTTCAACAGTCTGAATTCCACACAAAATTCAGCTAGTGGGAAAGGAGAAGACTATATGAATAGGGTCAGATTGAACATGGAAGCACAAGAATTGGTGGAAGGGACTATGGGTGTGAACAGGTTAGAGTCCTACACGGAAGAAGAGCTGAGGTATCTATGTCCCAGGATTACGAAGGAAGTGAACAAGATACATAAGAGTCTGCAGGAAGCAGCTGACAGAAACGGGGTTGACATAGACAAGATGAAACACTTAAGCAGAAGCTACAGGTTAGATTTTGGGGCCACAGATTTTGAACACATGAGGTCAGCAGGCATGAAGACACACCTTAGAGAATTGCTGCAGAGTGCACAAGTGTGGAGGTGCTTAGACAAATGGGAAAGCAGGTGGGTAAAGAGGAAGGAAAAGAGGAGGGACAGTGCTACAGAGCACAATGAGAAAAGACCGCAGAGTAGTGATACAGTAACAATGTTACCAATGAGGTAGACAGCAGGGGGAAAATTAGTACATGTACCATGGCACAGAAGCGACATTCAGTCTTTTACGGACGATTTTCCCAAACTGAGAGGGAAACCAATTGAATGGTACCAACAGACTGATAGGTTTGTGAAGCTTGCAAAATGTCTTTGGGAAGACCTGAACACTCTCTTTGAGATTGTGGTTCCGGCAGATTTGAGGGAGGATTGCAAAAGAGCTGTAGGTTGGCCGACAAGTGAACCAGAGAGAGACAGGGAGACAGGTGCACCATCACCTATGGTGATGAGCTTGTACTATAAGGTGATTGAGCATTTGAAGACTAAAGTACCAGCGAAGAATGTGGATTGGCAGAAGATTGATCGAACTGCCCAAGAGGCCAAAGAATCGATTCATAGTTACTATGAGAGGTTGTTGAAGGCGTTCAAGAATTACAGTGGCACGGAAACAATTGAGGCGAAGGACATGCTCCATTTCGTGTTCAGATTTGTGGAAGGGCTGAGACCAGAAATAAGTCAAATGATAAAGTCGCATTTGATTTGTTGGCAATCGAAACCGATTGACGAAGTCTTGACTTATGCGAAATACTGTAGCGACGAAATTGAAGTGAAACAGAAAAGGCTGAAAGAGAAGGTGATGATGATGCAGCTCAAGGCAGCTCAGACAGGTTTGCAAGGTCTGCAAGGTTTGCAAGGGATGCAAGGGTTCCAACAGCAGGTACCACAGCCGCAGTTGCAGTTGCAGGGAAACATGGCGTTTCAGCCACAGGCCAGAGGCAGAGGCAGAGGAGGTTTTGTGAATAATGGTCCGGATTTGAACACTGTTGTGACGGGTGTGCAGGCAATGAAGAAGGTGATGCCGTGTCACGTGTGCGGAATCGTAGGTCATTGGAAACGCGAGTGCCCGATGGTGGTGCAGGAAGGTGCAGGTGCAGGTGCAGGTGTTGGTCAGCAAAACAATGATGTCAATGCATTTCAGACAATGAGGGGACCGAAAATGAGAGGTCCAAGCCCAAATTTTCAGACCGTAAATCAATTGCAGGGATTACAACCTATGCAGCCGCAGCAGATGCAGATGCCTCGTGTGCAGATGACGCAAATGCAGCCAATGCAACAGCAGTTACCTATGGTACCTAATCAGCAAATGCAAATACCATTGGCACCAATGAGTCAGCAGCAAGTGATGGTTCCTCCACAGGTAACGGGTCAGGTAATGAGTACAAACGGCACAGTACAACAGTTCCCATTACACAGTGAGAGTGGAATAAACAACGTATGGGAGAGTGAAAGTTCAGAAGAAGAAGGAGATTGTGTGCTTGCGGCATCATTGGAAGTTGATCAAAGGGGTCCGTACGTAGAGGGAAGAGTAATGGGGCATCGTGTTTCATTCCTGGTTGACACGGGAGCCACACGTTCAACTGTTAAGAGCAGTGAAGTACCAAATTTGCCACTCTCAGGGAGGACAGTTCAAGTGGTGGGAGTAGCAAACAGACATCTGACGAACCCAATTACAGATCCGGTACCAGTTAGCATCGGTAACTATCAAGGGGTACATCAGTTTGTGGTATGTGACTCAAGCCCGATAGCACTGTTAGGGAGAGACCTATTGTGCAAATTGGGTTGCTCGATAATGTGTTCGAACGAAGGAATAACAATACAGACGAGCAGTGATGGGGAAGAAGAGGACAGTGTAGAGGGGGATGAGATGGAGACGGTAGATGAAGAGTATCCTCTGATTTGTCTTTTCCCGATGATAACTGAAGAAGATATCCCAGCCGAATTACGGGAGACAGTCGGAAAGGAAGTGTGGGACATGACAGGGAAAGAGGTGGGATTGATGAAAGGAGTGGAACCAGTGAAAGTGACTGTAAAGCCCAATGCAATCTTTCCCCAGACCCCACAATACCACATGCCACAAGACACCCTCATGAAAGTTGCTCAACTCATTGACGAATTTGTAAAACAGGGGGTACTGAAAAAAGTGTTAAGCAGTCCATGTAATTCACCAATAATGGGACTAATAAAGCCGAGTGGAAAGGTCCGACTCGTGCAGGATCTGAGGAAAATAAATGACATCATAGTCAAGTGCTGCCCTGTCGTACCGAATCCAGCTGTGATAATGTTTCAAATTCCTTGCGATGCTGAATGGTTCTCAGTCATTGATTTGTCACAAGCATTCTTTTCTGTGCCTCTTCATGAGGACAGCCAATTGCTCTTTTGTTTCAAATTCCTAGACAGAGTGTACAGTTGGTGTCGAATTCCTCAAGGGTTTTCTGAGTCACCGTCAATATTCAATCAGATCTTAAAGAAAGATTTGGAAGAATTAGAATTGCCATTCGAGTCAACCCTAGTACAATACATTGATGACTTACTGGTTGCATCAAAGACAGAGAGTGGCTGCACAGCCGATACCATTGCTCTGTTGAATCATTTGGGAAGGAATGGACATAAAGTGTCCCCTTCCAAATTGCAGTTCTGTCAGAAGAAAGTGAAATGTTTGGGTCACCAAATAGAGAAAGGGTCACGGAGGATAATGAAGGAAAGAATAACGAGTGTACTTCAAATGAGTCCACCAAAGACGAGAAGGGAAGTGAGAAATTTTTTGGGAATGGTGGGATACTGTCGCCAGTGGATTCCCAACTTCTCGACTCTAGCAAAGCCTCTACTGAAATTGACCCAGAAGGATGCCTTGGATGAAATTGAGCTGAAAGGAGATGAGATGGATGCATTTGTTGAACTGAAGGAGTGCATGTGCAGAGCTCCAGCTTTAGGTATGCCTGATTACACAAAGCCTTTCACATTGTTTTGTCATGAACGTGATGCATGTTCTTTGTCTGTCTTGACTCAAGCCCATGGTGGCGTAAACAGACCAGTAGCGTATTTTTCAGCTACTTTGGATCCGGTTGCAGCAGCACTCCCAGGGTGTTTGCGCGCCGTAGCAGCAGTTGGTATCAGCCTCACTCAGAGTGAAGGAATAGTGATGGGACACCCAGTAACAGTCATGGTCCCTCACTCAGTTGAGATACTTTTGACCCGCTCCCGAACGCAGCACATGACTGGAGCAAGACTCACAAGGTATGAAACGATTATTCTGGGCTCACCGAATGTGCAGCTGAAAAGGTGCACTACGTTGAATCCAGCAACCTTGCTTCCTGGAGAAAATGCCGAAATTGAGAACGCTGAAGACGTCGAGCATGACTGCCTTCAGGTGACTGAATTTTGCACAAAACCTCGACCGGACATCAAGGATACTAAACTTGATGAAAATGACCAAATTCTTTTTGTTGATGGTTCCTGTCTAAGAGATGGGATGGGGATTTTGAAAGCAGGATATGCTGTATGCACTGTAACAGGAGTCTTGGAAGCGGGATGGCTTCAGGGAATATATTCTGCACAAGTAGCAGAACTTGTAGCCCTTACCAGAGCATGTCAACTGTCTGCATTGATGAAAGTCACCATTTACACTGATAGTCACTACGGGTTTGGGATTGTGCATGACTTTGGACAACTATGGTCACAGAGAGGGTTCCTGACTTCTTCAGGGTCCCCAGTGAAGAACGGGGAGAGGATAAGGGAATTGTTACACGCCATTCAAGTACCAGCTGAAGTTGCAGTGGTAAAGTGTAGTGCTCACACGAAAGGACAGGACTATGTGTCTCTGGGAAATGCATATGCGGATCAAGTCGCAAAATTTTGTGCCTTGAACTGTATATTACTAAGGGACGAATGGAATACGATAAATGAGCCAGAACTCGAACCAGCTGAAGCATTTGCCTTGAAGGTTGTAGATACAATAGATGAACTAAAAGCATTACAAAATAATGTCAGGGAGGATGAAAGAGATTCCTGGATTAAATCACAATGTATAAAGAGACCAGATGAGTTATGGGTTTCACATGAGGGAAAGTTTGTTTTGCCAAATAGTCTCTTATCACAGCTTGCGCGGTTCTATCATGGGCAAGCTCACATAGGGAGAGATGCCATGATAAGATTGTTCAAAACTGATTGGTTTAACCCCAGATTTCGTCAAGCTGCAGAAGCAGTTTGCCATCGATGTGTCACTTGCCAGCAGATGAACCCAGGGAAGGGAACAGTCGTGAACGCGAGTCACATTGGTAGGGCAAGCGGGCCTTTTAGTCGAATGCAGATGGATTTCATTGAGATGCCTGTGCATGGGGGTCTGAAATATGTGTTGGTGATTGTGTGCATTTTTAGTCACTGGATTGAGGCATACCCCACACGTAGAAATGACAGCCTTACAGTTGCGAAGCTACTGTTGAGGGAATTGATACCACGTTTCGGATTCCCGATCTCTTTAGAATCAGATAGGGGAAGTCACTTCAATAACGAGGTGATAAAGTTACTTTGCGAAGCGCTGAACATTGAGCAAAAACTGCACTGTAGCTATCGCCCTGAAGCCTCAGGACTGGTGGAGCAGATGAATGGTACGCTGAAATCGAGAATGGCAAAAATATGTGCATCGACAAATTTGAAATGGCCTGACGCATTGCCCTTAGTGCTAATGTCAATGAGAAACACTCCTGATAGAAAGACTGGATTGTCTCCGCATGAAATTCTCATGGGCAGGGCTATGAGACTTCCTGCAGTTCCTGCAAACATGCTTTTGAATATTACAGATGATATGGTGTTAGACTACTGCAAAGGACTGGCTGACGTGGTTCGCTCTTTCTCTCACCAGGTGGAAGCGACCACCTTGCCACCGATCCAAGGTCCAGGACACGCACTGAAAGCAGGTGACTGGGTCGTGGTAAAGAAGCACGTGAGAAAATCGTGTCTGGAACCCCGTTGGAAAGGCCCTTTCCAAGTGATCCTGACGACAACTACCGTTGTGAAGTGTGCGGGGGTTCCCAACTGGATTCACGCCAGTCACACAAAGAAGGTGTTGTGTCCCACAGATGAGGAAGTTGAAGCGCTGAAACTACCAGTGCCTGACAAAACAGTGCTGAGTGCTGAGACAGAACAAAACCGAACTGAAGGCGAGCAGGCAGAAACGGGAGAGAAAGAAATATTCTCTGACGACGAAGACACCAACTCGCTTGGGGGAGACCAAGGAGAAAGTTCAGACAGCGACGAAGCAGCTGAAGGTGACAAAGAACCTGAAGCAGCTGAGGGTAGCAAAAAGCCTGAAGCAGCTGAAGGTGACAAGGAGCCTGAAGCAGCTGAAAGTGATAAAGAGCCTGAAGAAAGTAACGGTGACGAAGGGCTCGAAAAAGTTGAAAGGGCAGGAGAGCCTGATCAGAGGAGGGCTTTCCCAGAAGCAGACGATACAGAAAAAGAAAAAGAGAACGTGATCGACTCCCCAGAAGGAGGGGACGAGGCAGAACAGAACAAAAAGGTTCAAGCTTCCACAGAAAAGACTGCAGGTCCATCAAATGGACACGGCGCAAAGAGGAGACTAAGTATTTCACCAATAAAAGAAAGGGGTAAAGAAAGTTTGAACGAAGGAGGGAGGCCGAAAGTGAAAGAGAAAAGAAAGGAAGTGACTGTCGTGGAACAATCGTCAAGTGAGGAAAAAGACTTGACAAAAGAGGAAAGTACCAGCGAGGCAGAGTCGAAAAGAGAAGCAAAATTGAAAAGGAAAAGGATACCGAACAGAAGGTATTCCGGTCCTGAATGGGCATATGCAGTCAATGACGATTGGACTGACGAGTTTGTATCTCTAAGCATCGAGAACGAAGAAGAAGAAGAGATACCAATAGAAAAGAAAAGTTTCATAGACTCTGTCGATTGAAAGGGTAGTAAATGATATTGCTTGCTACAATCTAACGTGAAAGAAACAACCAGCTGAGACATTGTTAAACCGGACGAGACTTGCTAAACTGATAAAGACTGAGTTATTGCCGAATTGAGACAAATGCTGCTAACCGATAAGTGACTGGCCTTTTGAAGAAGACGGTGTGAACATTGCGCTCGTTCAGCTTTGTAACTGAATTGCTAAATAGTTTCTTTTATAGGTGCTTCTAGCTCTCTGATTCTATACAGATCATGACTAGGTACGCTACGCAAAATAATAGAAAGAAATATTGTAAATATGTGTGTATAGGCTTGGTAGTTACATGTGTAATAATAATAATGGCAATTGTGTTTGGAATGCATGGAAAGGGTGAAAGTGAGAATATCGAGGCTTCTACTATTGCTCCTGTTACTGCCACTGAACTAACCACATTGAAAAGACTGGCATTGGATGAGAGACTCTTGCACGATAAGAAAGAGCTTTCGTATAACGTTTTCTATCGCTTACTAACAGAGTATGTTGAGACTATGGATGCGAAGGATTGTTATGTGTGTACACAGATACCGACATCAGTAAAGGAAGGGGTGACTTATCACCACATGCCTCTTACATATGGGATTACATGTAGTATAGTGATGTTTAGGTTTTATGGTCAAACTAACATACAGTATTTTTACTCGAATTATGATGTTACCTTTGCTTATGTTCCTATAATAGCACAGCTGAGCCAGATTGCTAAAGATTGGGATGCTAAAATAATGAGGGAATTTTTCGAGCCAATGCAACCTTTTGAAACGGCTCATGCTCATAGGGAGAACCTGACTTGCTCAGTCTCTGCTGTAGAAATAAGCTTTTTAGATCGCACAGATGATAGAAGGGCACAGATGAAGGCGAAATTAGAAAAAGAGCTGCATAAGAGGACTTCAGTAGATAATTATGATTTTGCTGCTATAAAGACACAAGGGAAAATAGCTTTAGATGCTTGGCATGTAGGGAAATTTTGTATATATCGAGGTGAATCTTATTATGACAATATTTTTGTAGGAGCGAGTGAGTGTAAACATACGTTTATTTTTAAGGCCAAATGGACATTCATGATGAACGGACTTGACCCTGTCATTCCAGGTGTATATTACATTTGTGGGCATAATGCCTATTATCGTCTTCCAAAGGGATGGTGGGGGAGATGTTATTTGGGTATAGTGTTCCCAAAGGTTTATCAACTGGATGACGTATCGATGATTCAAAAGACATCTGGATCCCATCGTATCCAGAAAAGAGAGACCGCAGCTGCTGTGGTAGGTGATATATTCGGAGCCATGATTCCTTCATTAGGAGTCGTGTTGAATTCTATCAAAATAAGAAAGTTGTCTACTATAGTGGATAACATGTTGACAAAGTTTTCAGGTGCTATAATCCTGATAGATGCTGAACTTGCAGCGGAAAGAGCCATGACTCTTCAAAATAGGCTTGCTTTAGACATTCTTTTAGCAAAGGATGGAGGCGTTTGCAAAATGATTGGTGCCCGACACTGCTGTACCTATATACCCGATAATAGTGTGAAAATTAAAACTATGCTTGCTAATCTAACAAAAGAAAGTGCAGATTTGAAGGAATTGAAAGAACCAGGAGTGTGGGAGAAGGTTGGAAAAGGACTTGCTTCAGTGGGACATTGGATTGGGGGAATTTGGAATGGAATATTATTGAAAATAATAGAAGGAATATTAATAGTAATAATTTGTGTGTTTGGAATTTGGGGAATAAAAAGGGGAATAATAATGATTATGGAAAGAATTAAAAGAAGAAAGGAGGAGAAAATAATGAAAAGAATGGCAGAAGAATACAAAGCGCAAACTAGGGGAACTAAAAGGAAAAGGGAACTGACAGAATTTTAATGGAATAAAATTTGTGGGCGTGGTTAGGTGTGATGACAAGTAGTCATCAGAGGAGGGATTGATGAAGCGGAAAATGAAGGTTTTGATTTATTAACGCTTAAACGTAGTGCTGAAATAATCATGTGTGACTTTAACCGAACTAATAAAGATTGTACGGGGACAAAATGCGCCCTCAGAGTAGTTTGCCATCATTTATATGCGTGCTTTGTATAACGTGGTGTATTAGAATTGCACTAATCCGACATAATCATAAACGTGTGCTATGATTTGCTTATTTGAAATGCTTTAGCTTAGCATTACTTTAGCGGAGGCTTTGGCCTAGTTGCCTGGTCTCGTATTTTTCCACTGTGCTAATAAACGTGTATTTTTGCTTGAAGCTGTACTTTTCCACAGAAACTGTTCACATGCTTATCTTAAAGTTAGTGCCAGCCTGGCATATTTTCTCTTTAATTCAAGGTCGACTTGCAGGTGCGGACAATGGAGGCTCTGAAAGTGAGCTAATTGGGAGACAATGTTGCAACTTGCGTACCCATCTCCAAGGATAATGTATGCTTAAGTAAAAGCTTGAGAACTGTCGTTTTTGATTGGTCAATTTGAAGCTAACCTATGAACCCTCCAATGGAGACCCTACTGGATTCGAACTGTTGTCTATAAAAACCAGGTGCACGAGAGGAATCTCTCTCTATCATCGGACATCCCGCCATTTTGACTTCGTAGCTATTATGGCCCACTTTGCTGCGACGCCATTTTGAAAGAGACTTTGATGCTTTCTCTAATCGAGAGAAAGAGACTTTTAATGATTCTTGCCCTAGAGACTTTAACTTTGACTGATCCCTTTGCATGAAGTAGTAGTTTTACCTTGCCGCCGTGAGGCAATTGCCCCGTCCACCCCTGCCCCTTTGCCCCGTCCCATGCTGATCGAAACGGTACCCATGATGACCGAAGAACGGTACCTGTGAGACGAAGATTTCCTTGTATGCTGATCGTAATTGGTAAATATGAAAGGAAATTGTAAAATTGCATTGTGTTTCTTTTAGGTAACCAACTGCTGATTTTGATAAGGTCCCTAGTTAGGAGTTTTCTAAATTAACGTTGCTAAATTGTTTTTGCATGAAGTCCCACATGCTGATGCTAATTTGAGGTTAGATGAGGATTCCATATGTCGCACGATGCAATTTGAGATCTTGTTATGCTGACTAAATGTATGCCATTAGTTCATTACAGATTATCGTATTAGTGATTTGCATTGCTATTATCGAATGCCTTGTGATTCAAATGCTACATAGATTACACTTGTTTCGCCGTTATGGACAGCTATTAATGTTCATATATGTTTATCATTTGGTGTTGAGACACATCTATATTGTGCTAGCTTTGTTAATATAGGGAAATAAATTCACTAACTTTGCAATAAACTGGTGTGGTTATTCCTGGCTGAAAGGTCAGGGTTCGCCGAAATGTATTCTGGACTAATTGTTAAGTGTTATGTTGTTCAAGGTGTTGCTTATGTTCGTTATTGATCATTGATTTTGATGAGATTGATCGATTAAGAGTACAAAGAGTTCCCACTAAGTCAAAAGATTCATCGGCCTAAAGAGCGTCCGAACACAGGTAAAATTATTACTACGGACCGCTCTATCAGTCGCATCCCCTTGAATCGAGCATTTTGCATTGCTGCCCGGGCCTACCACGCTTTCTGTCCTGCCGGCCTCGGTTTTAAATGCCAGCCTGAGCCCTAGTGCCACTGCAGCCACAACAGACTACAAAGTAACGGACCCTCCGACTTCAGACAAGGCGAGCCAGTGCATCGACCCTGACCTACCGCTCCGCCTCATCCTACAAATGAAAGTAGGTTTTATTAGATTTATTGTGCTACATAATTTTTCTGAAACAAAGGAGAGTGGAGCGCTTCACTAAATGAAGATTTTGAATGTGCATGTTATTTGCAGAACTGTCCAAGCTCGACTACGACAGTCACAGTTCTGAAAATAAAATGCACAGATATTTTAAAGAGAAACTTGAAACGCTAACACAAACAAGGCCTGCAGTGTAGACGTGGGCGATCCTGTGTGATATTGCTTAGCCACTGCAGCTATTGTCTTAACCGTGTAACACGGATCTACCAGGTTCAATTTCCGGCCTCAACTCTGCTTCCTGTTATTCTTGGCAACTCTCCCTTTGGTCTGTGTGTGTTGTGCAGCACTTTAATGTTGTTCCGCAAGGTTTGCACTATATATAACTGCAAAAAACGTGGATTCCATGTGTTACCCATTCTATAACCTCTTCCTCCAATAAATAAGGTTAAAGTATTAATTAACCAGTAGCTGAATTGCACAATGTAAAACAGGACAATCTGGGATTAATCCCAGTCTCCCTGCCTCACAAAATGGTGTGATCCTGGGCAAATAGTTATTTCATCAAGCCGCCTTTTTGTTCTTTATCACTTATGATAAGCACTTTGAATTCGTTCAACATGTGCGCTGAGCAAAAACGCTGTGTTTGATCTATTGGTTGCTGGAACAGAAAATACCCTGCATATTACTCTCTGCCTTCTAAGGCTATTCTCGCATGGAAAAAAATTCAGACAAATATACATTTTTTGCATAGGGGCTTAGTATTTACAGGGCTCTGCAGTGCCTTACTGGAACAGGTCAGCACAGACCCACTGCCCATTTCCTCCACGTAGTCTGCCTGGACCTGGAGTGACCTTACTTACCCGGAGGCATGACGCCCAAATGGACAACCACCGCAG
Organism: Pleurodeles waltl; assembly: GCF_031143425.1. Taxonomy (NCBI): domain Eukaryota; kingdom Metazoa; phylum Chordata; class Amphibia; order Caudata; family Salamandridae; genus Pleurodeles; species Pleurodeles waltl. Next base: position 212,089,111 of record NC_090445.1, on the reverse strand, counting down.
GGCCATGCAACGCTCTAGCCTTGCCGTGACTCTCAAGGCTTGTCCTGCCTAGTCCCTAGTGGCCTCCCCCTTCCTGACTTGACCAGGGAGGGACATCTGTCAGGGCATCAGGACTGCTGTAAAATGCCCCATTTGGATCCCGTCCTCTCCGCCCACACACACCCATCTCTTTCAGTACAGGTCACTTGATCTGCTCACTCTCACATTAGATTTAGGCATACAAATTACACCCCACCACTTTTAAAATTCACAAGTCACCGCTGCTGACAGGTCCAGGAGGATGAGGGCTGCTGTTTCGCTGCAGTCCAGGCTTGCCTTTAGCATCAAAGCCCTTTATTAAAAACAACCTGGAGAAAAGCTACATGCTGTCTTCTTCATGTTATACCTCCCTCATTTGCTTCACATTCTAGAACCTAACCAAGGGACAAATTATACAGTTTACAAGCTAAAACACAACAACGGAGCATGAACGTTTTTTAGCAGAAATTGCATTAGCTTATCCTGCTTGTTAGAAACGGTGTCTCTAGTTGGCAGTCGGTTTGCACTCTGTCCAAGTAGGGACCCTCACTCTACTCAGGATAAGGGAGATACCCAGCTCAGATAACCCCTGCTCACCTCCTTGGTAGCTTGGCACGAGCAGTCAGGCTTATCTCAGAAGCAATGTGTAAAGCATTTGCACATAACACACAGTAATACAGTGAAAAGGAAACCACACCAGTTTTAGAAAAATAGCCAAAATGTATCTGTGTAAAACAAGCCCAAGCCAAGAAAAATCCACCACACAGTCAGAAAGGAAAGATTTTTTTTTGCAAGAATTAACTTAAAAATACAATTCCTTGAAGTCAATAGCTCCGTCTGTGGCAATCACGGCATCAGCAACAACAAATCCAACAGTTCAGGCCGGCTGCGGCGTCCTGAGCCAGCTATGGTGTCGAGAAGACCTGCAAACAGTACCTAGGAAATATAGGGCTTTTTGATCCTCGCGATGAGATCCAGAGGGTGGCTTCACTGGCGCCGGTGCGGGGGTCCTCGGGCTCTTGAAGTGACACGTGTTGCAGATCGAACTCCGGGCTGATGATGAGGTCAGAAGCGCTGGTGCGATGGCTTCCGGGCTATGGTGCGAAGCGGGACGATGCGAGGTGTGGGGCAGGCATCGGCTTGGTGGCGGCAACCTGCAGTGTCGGTGAGACCAGGGCTGCGGTGTGAAGCAGGGTGGTGTGACATGCGGTGTCCCCAGGTCACGGCACAGGCAGCAGCGTCATTGTTGCTGAAGTGCGGTCATCAGTAGGTTCAAGGCACCAGTGCGGCACGGGGTAGATTCCGTGTGGCGCCCACTGGTCACGGTGCAGACAGGGGTATCTGTTGATGACACTGGAGGTGATGGCGCTGGCGTCGGTGGACCGGGACAGAGGTGCGGGATGGGAAGGTGCACCGTGTACCTCATGAATGGTGTCCTCAGGCCACGGTGCAGGCAGCAGCGTCGGTGTGAGCATGGAGCGGCATCATCGGGGATACCAAGGCGGCAGTGTGAGCAAGGCGATGTGGAGTGCGGGGCCTACAGGTCATGGTGTAGGTAGCGGCTCAGTGACAGTGTCAGGGGTCGGCGTCGGTGAGACCAGGGTTGCGGTGCGACATTGGCACGGCTCTGTTTGGTATTGTCAGGTCACGGTGCAGGCAGTGGCGTTGTCACAGTGGTTTTTCTTCTGTTGCAGCACAAAACACACAGTTCCCAGTGCAATAGGCAGATGAAGCTAAAGTTTTTGATATCCCTGGGACTTCCAACAGGAGGCAAGCTCTACTTCTAGCCCTTGGAGAAACTTCACAAGCAGGATACACAGGCTTGCCTTTAGCATCAAAGCCCTTTATTAAAAACAACCTGGAGAAAAGCTACATGCTGTCTTCTTCATGTTATACCTCCGTCATTTGCTTCACATTCTAGAACCTAACCAAGGGACAAATTATACAGTTTACAAGCTAAAACACAACAACGGAGCATGAACGTTTTTTAGCAGAAATGGCATTAGCTTATCCTGCTTGTTAGAAACGGTGTCTCTAGTTGGCAGTAGGTTTGCACTCTGTCCAAGTAGGGACCCTCACTCTACTCAGGATAAGGGAGATACCTAGCTCAGATAACCCCTGCTCACCTCCTTGTAGCTTGGCACGAGCAGTCAGGCTTATCTCAGAAGCAATGTGTAAAGCATTTGCACATAACACACAGTAATACAGTGAAAAGGAAACCACACCAGTTTTAGAAAAATAGCCAAAATGTATCTGTGTAAAACAAGCCCAAGCCAAGAAAAATCCACCACACAGTCAGAAAGGAAAGATATTTTTTTTGCAAGAATTAACTTAAAAGTACAATTCCTTGAAGTCAATAGCTCTGTCTGTGGCAATCACGGCATCAGCAACAACAAATCCAACAGTTCAGGCCGGCTGCGGCGTCGTGAGCCAGCTATGGTGTCGAGAAGACCTGCAAACAGTACCTAGGAAATATAGGGCTTTTTGATCCTCGAGATGAGATCCAGAGGGTGGCTTCACTGGCGCCGGTGCGGGGGTCCTCGGGCTCTTGAAGTGACACGTGTTGCAGATCGAACTCCGGGCTGATGATGAGGTCAGAAGCGCTGGTGCAATGGCTTCCGGGCTATGGTGCGGCTATGGTGCGAAGCGGGACGATGCAAGGTGTGGGGCAGGCAGCGGCTTGGTGGTGGCAACCTGCAGTGTCAGTGAGACCAGGGCTGCGGTGTCAAGCAGGGTGGTGTGACATGTGGTGTCCCCAGGTCACGGCACAGGCAGCAGCGTCATTGTTGCTGAAGTGCGGTCATCAGTAGGTTCAAGGCACCAGTGCGGCACGGGGTGGATTCCATGTGGCGCCCACTGGTCACGGTGCAGACAGGGGTATCTGTTGATGACACTGGAGGTGATGGCGCTGGCGTCGGTGGACCGGGACTGAGGTGCGGGATGGGAAGGTGCACCGTGTACCTCATGAATGGTGTCCTCAGGCCACGGTGCAGGCAGCAGCGTCGGTGTGAGCATGGAGCGGCATCATCGGGGATGCCAAGGCGGCGGTGTGAGCAAGGCGATGTGGAGTGCGGGGCCTACAGGTCATGGTGTAGGTAGCGGCTCAGTGACAGTGTCAGGGGTCGGCGTCGGTGAGACCAGGGTTGCGGTGCGACATCGGCACGGCTCTGTTTGGCGTCGTCATGTCACGGTGCAGGCAGTGGCGTTGTCTTCTGTTGCAGCACAAAACACACAGTTCCCAGTGCAATAGGCAGATGAAGCTAAAGTTTTTGATATCCCTGGGACTTCCAACAGGAGGCAAGCTCTACTTCAAGCCCTTGGAGAGCAAGGTCCAGCCTTTGTTATCTTTAAGGCAGAAGCAGCAACTGCAGGCCAACCCAGCAAAGCACACACAGCAAAGGGGCAGTATTCCTCCTCCAGCTCTTCAGCTTTTCCCCTTGACAGAGGCTCCTCTTGATCTAGAAGTGTTCTACCAGTCTGAGATTTTGGGTCTACTAGTTATACCCCTTTCTGCCTTTGAAGTAGGCAAACTTCAAAGGAAAGTCTCTGTCATTCACAGGATCCTGTCGTGGCTAGGCCTGGCCCCAGACAGATATGAGGGGTTTGGAGACTGCTTTGTGTGGGGACAAGCACAGCCCTTTCAGGTGTAAGTGTCAGCTCCTCCCTCCCCACTCTAGCCCAGGAGATTCATCAGGATGTGCAGGCTACACCCCAGCTCTCTTTGTGTCACTGTCTAGAGGGAATTCACAACAGCCCAACTGTCAGTCTGACCCAGACGTGGAATACACAAGCAGGCAGAGGCACAGAATGGTTTAAGCAAGAAAATGGCCACTTTCTAAAAGTGGAATTTTTAAACTGACAATCTAAAAACCAACTTTACCAAATAGGTGTTATTTTAAATTGTGATTTCAGAGACCCCAAACTCCATTTCTCTATCTGCTCCCAATGGGAACTGAACTTAAAAGATATTTAAAGGCAGTCCCCATGTTAACCTATGAGAGAAATAGGCCTTGCAACAGAGAAAACCAAATGTGGCATTATTTCACTGTCAGGACATGTAAAACACATCAGTACATGTCCTACCTTTAACATACACTGCACCCTGCCTATTGGGCTCCCTAGGGCCTATCTTAGGGGTGCCTTAAATGTAGTAAAAGGAAGGTTTGGACCTGGCAAGTGGGTACACTTGCCAGGTCGATTGGCAGTGCAAGACTGCAAACACAGACACTGCAGTGGCAGGTCTGAGACATGTTTACGGGGCTACTCACGTGGGTGGCACAATCAGTGCTGCAGGCCCAGTATAGCAGTTGAGTTACAGGCGGTGGGCACCCATAGTGCACTTTACTAGGGACTTATTAGTAAATCAAATATGCCAGCCATGGATAAACCATCACCAATACAATTTACATAGGGAACACTTGCAATTTAGCACTGCTCAGCAGTGGTAAAGTGCGCAGAGACAATAAACTAGCAAAAACAGAGTCCGGCATACCATAAAAACAGGATGTCAGAGGGCAAAAAGACAGGGGAAACACGCCAAAAGATGCCAGGTCTAACACTGCTGCAGGACTGCAAATGCCATCCAGGATTCCAAAGAGCAATATTTTTGCAACAACAGAGTAACACAAGTCAGTCAAGGAAACTTTATTCAGCCGGGGTTCCAGCCGTAAAAGCACAATGCATAAAAAACAATACAACATTTTTAAAAGCTCATATTCAGAAAAGCAGATTTTAATTATTTCAGGCGTAATCCAGACGGAGGCAGTCCCTCGTAAGGCTTACTGCTGGGGTCGACTAGATTCTCACCTATAGTAGTAACGGTCTGCTTTTAATTCTATCCTCTATGTAGTCTGCTCCAAGTTCCAGATGGCATGCATTAGTAGAGCAGGACTGTGGGAACTGCCAACAAATTACGCAGGAACTTGTTTTTTGAGTATCTGGAAGGAATCTTCCTTTTTGTAGCCCACACTCCTGCTCCATAGGTCGCTATTACACATTTGGCATTATAGATTTTAGTAAGTTCCTTCACCGGTTTTTGCCCTAGCCTTCTCACAAAATTTAAAACAAAGTCAATTCTATGAAAATGAAGGTGATCTACATAAAAAGTCTCAACTCATCTTGGCATCAAACTAAATTCCCAAAAGAGTAAAAACTAATTCTACTTTGACTATCTCAGAACCACGTAGTTGAAACCTCACAGTTTTTGTTCTTTTAGGGCCCACTATCATGGCAAAGATTAACCTATGTTTGTTTTCAGGCCAAACATGTCCATTAAGTGTTTGAATCCATCTAAGAAGGATTACAGCACCATAGCGGTTCATGCAATCAGCACAGCATTATTTGCATATAACAGTACTGGTATTGATAGTTTCTTAATTTTAGGTGTGCCTTTCCAAGCCGCCCTCCCGTCCTGGACCTGGTTTCTGGAGAGAGTTCTCCGTTTATCCAATACTTGATTTTCACCTTGGTGTCTGAATGCATCCTATACAGCAAGTTTATTAATGGCTTGTCGAACCCTAGTTTGTCCATTATGGACCACAGACTGGGGCGATTTACCATGTCAAATGCGCTGGAGAGATCCATGAACGCTAGGTGAACGATTCCCTCCCTTTGCATTGACATACTTCCCCAGAATACGCTGGAGGTTTAGGCATTGGTGAATAGTGCCGGCTCCTTTGCGGAACCCATATTGTGCCCCAGAGAGTAACTGCTTCTCTTCAATCCAGGTCTCCCATTTGTTTACAGTAACCCTGTCCAGACTCTTACATGAGCTACCAAAAGGGAGGGAGGTTGGTAGCAACTAGGCAGTTTTTTCCCCCTTTATTAAAAATCGGTACTACCTCTTTCCAAGATGGGATTAACTGACCTGTGACAGCGGCCCTGAAAACATTAGCTAAAATAGGTGCCTAAAACATAACATTGGGTTTAAAGAGGTCCACAGGGACCCAGCCTGGGCCAGGAGCTTTCCCAGATCGGCTTTAATTAATTGCTGCTACTACATCCTTAACCTGCATTGACTGACTAAGTGAGTAGAGTTCTTCTTGACTCGTTACCCAAGAATGGACAGTGATGTTAGTGCCAACACTGGGTTTAATATATCCTGAAAAGAAGGGTTTGTTCACAATTTTTCAAAAACGTACACTGTCCTTTAAAATAGTTGCCTTCTCCACGCCCTCCCATGCTTCCCTTCTAATCCCAACTTTCCCTTGCTCTAAAGCCTTCCTATAAGTAATCCCACAGGATGTAAGTTTTTCCTGAGAGTGGGGTTTTTCCATAAGGGTCCATTTGAGTTGTTTATGTGCCAAAGTATACGTTTGATTAAACCAGCCCTTCAGAGGATCATTTCCTTTGGGTTTATTACTTTACATCTTGACAGAAATAGATGACCATACATCACCAAAGGCTTCAAAGACTCTGGTGGGTAGTTCTTCACTAGAAATTATAACTGGAGTAGCACCTTTATTCTCCTTGATAATATCATGTATAAATTTATCCTTATCAATCATTCCCCATATGCACAAGTCACACCAACAGATATGCAACAAAATGAGGTAGACAACAAGGCTAGCAGATGGGGAACCGAGAGGAAACTGTTAACTAACAAAAATGCTTTTCTCACATGACACACAACACTGTCCCACCTTCCAGAGTTTCCACCCCTGACTTTGATGATAATGGGTATAGTTTGCACTATGTTCCCTGTTTGGATCTGTGAATAAATCCTGACACAGGCTTCCCTGGCTCCTGGCCCCTGCACTGGTGTATGTGTCCTCCTCGGACTGAGCCTTATCTACTGCACTTTTCGGAAGATCAATTTTAGGAGTGTCTCCTTGTAGCATATTGAAGGTTAGTCAGAACTGTGCCCACCATTTCCACTGCCACAAGATCACTCAAGGCATGTAGTTTATAGCTAGGTTTGTCTTCAGAAGCACCTCAATTCCTTCAATCTCGGCTCTCACTCTGCACACATCATCAGGCTCTGCTGCTTCAAAAAGTGTAATAATTCAGGAAATACTGTACCTCCATGCAGAACCAGAGTGGGAAGGTAAGTGTGGGCCACAGTTCAACCCCTCTTTATGGGCCATAGTCTCGGAAGTAGAACTTTTGTTTTTATCCAGATTACTAGTGTAGAACTCATGGAGCAGGGGAGAGGCCTGGGGAATGGAAGTCTGCTCCAATAATCCCTCCCCAGGGCCAAATCCTTTCCAATCTACTAAATATTCTAACTATTTGTGCATCTAGAAATTTATGTATTTCATTTTTTCAACGTCTAACTGAACTAGAGCAGGATATGGAGGAAGACGTATTTTTGTAGAACATGGTTTTTACAAGGATACATGAAACTCGGGATAAAGTTTAATGAACATGGCAATTTTAACTGTGTACAGGGTTTACAATATGTTCAATGTTGTATAAACCAATAAGTTGGGTTGCAACTTGAAAACTTTATTCAAATGTCAGTTTGTAGTTAGTAAGCAGACTGTTCCACCTACTAAATACTTAGGTGCCTGAATTCTTTTTCAATCAGCTTGTAGGTAGCCTTGGCATTTTCTAATGCCTCCTGTGGATTTATTTAAGTTCTGTTAAATATTCTTATACTGAGAGGACTGATTGTAATACTCTAGATTGATGTCCATTCATACAAAAGAAGGGTGTCATTTTGATGGCAGATTGTTTAGTATCGTTGCAAGTTAAATCTGCCAACCACAACCTTTCACTCCAATTTGCTTCTTGTAAAAAGCCACAAGTGCAGTTAAACACATTGATTTTATCACTCTGTGTGTCTTGTCTGCTGAGGAGTGTAACTAGTAGACCTTACGGACTTCCATGACTTGTTCTTTACATAATATAGACCAGCATTTAGAGGTAAGTTGAGAACCCTGTCAGTTATCAAAACTTGTAGTATTCCATGTAACTGACTAATATGGTGTGCAAAGATATGAGCTAGTGATGTAGAGGAGAGCAATCCAGTAATTGAAATAAAATGCCCCCTCCTTATTATGCTGTCAGTCACTTACTAGGAGGGCAGTACAGTCTTGACTCTGAGGTAACTACTGTAATGTCCATAAATACTGTATGTTACGTTTTAGGTGGAACAAGCAATGTTTCAAAAGATCCAGGAGCTTGTAAGGGGAACCCTGACATTGAACACAAATTGAATATGACTAAACATACTATTTTACATCTGCAAAATGTAATTGACCACCACAAATATTTTCTAACTGCTACTAGGGTTTTAGCTATTCCAGGATGTCCAGCAGTTTTAGAATGGTGAAGCCAACTCATAGACAGTTGTCTTAACTAATCGGAAAGTAAATACCAAGCCTCTCTGTGATACAATAACATCCTTCACACTTCTACCTTCTTTTCCTCTGAGCCAGGCTTCATTGGCAAGAGACTAATTTTCTTAGACATATATCAAAATTGATCACAACTACAGAATGACTGTTTTGAATGTCACAAGGAAAAAAATTAATGGAGGTCTGTTAAGTACCTATTTTCATTTTCAGGTTGGTTATTCTGGCATTAGGCACCAGCCTTGCCAATATTTGGACCAGGTTTATAGTTTATCTCACTAAATCATAATCAGAAAAGAACAAGGCCCATCTAAGCTGTCAAGGTGTCAGTGCTCTAGCTGACTATAAACCCTACAGAGTTCTGTGATCGCTGTAAATGTTTACTGTGTGTTTGGCTACTAATAAATAATGCTTCCATTCTTGAAAATAATCATTAATTACTAACAGTTCTTTGTGTAGTGACATTTATTTCTGCTTGGGAAATGTTTTGATCCACCTGTTCAGCTGCTAGATTCCTCTAAGACAACACCTCTCTCATAGCATGATATGAGGCATCTGTTACAACAATAAATAGAATTTAAAAATTTGAGTGTTGTAAAATAGGGGCAAAAGATTTTTTTTTTTACAACTAATACAAAGCTTGATCAGCCTTTTTGAACCGTACAAATGACAACTCTTGTTGGGAGACGTTTTGTAATGGGTCTTACAATTTCAGAGATTTGATAATTGATTCTCCCATAAAAAATAGCAAATCCTAGGAAACACTACACAGCTTTTACAGAGAATGGTGTGGGTCATTGTATTACTGCTGAGGTCTTCTTCCTGTCCATCTGAATACCCTGGGGTTTGATTACATACCTTTAAAATTCTATTGAAGTGGTTTTAAACACTTATCTAGCCAAGCAAAAAGACAGTAATCTGTGAAATACTGCTTTAACATTTTTTACATGTGCTTTCAGGACATCTGGTGTCATTTAGGTACCCAATACAGAAAGCATTTAAAAGACTTTCTAGGATTTAATTAAAAATGCAGAACAGAACCTGCAGAGTGAAATGGATATGAAATGCAGTTTTGCATTAATTGCCTGACTAAATGATTTGCTCCACAAAGATCAAGTTTGGGAAACAATTTTAGGTTTTTAATGTAATCTAGAAGGGCAGACATTAAGGCCAATGGATATCTATTTGTAACTGTGAGCCTGTTGATTACCCTGTAATCTATACATATTCTTACCTCACCTCCTTCCTCAAGCACAAACAAAATGAGGGAGGCCCTAGAGACAAAATAGAGTTATTTACCACCATAATCTCATTGGAAACTTTCTTCTTAATCACAAGGATCTTTAAGGATTTAGCAAACCTAATGTTCATATCATTCCCTGATGATCCTTAATCTTAAATCCTGAAACAGTCTTTTCCTGTGAATCTGGAAAAGTCAGTTTCAAAGGTAATATCACATGAACAACTGCTGACTGCATGGTACTCACTACCCAATTAAGAACTGACTTAGGGCCTCATTTTGAGTTTGGCGGTTCCACTACAGGACCGCCAGACTCACAGGGAGGACACCACCACCATAGCGGTGATGTCGCCCCCGAGCGTATTACAATTTTTACACCGGGCTGACCAGCTGGAACATTGCAATACGCATTCCCTTACGGGAGCCGAGGCCAATATCTTAACACTTTAACACCCTCTGAATGCGCACCGTCAAAGCAGACATTGCGCATTCCGAGGGTGCAGGGCAGGGGGCGTCTCTGCACTGCCCATGCCCAAGCAGGGCTCCCCCATGGCCACTGGTACTGGCTTTCCGCCAGACTTTTCATGGCGGGTCCCTGCCATGAAAAGGCTGGTGGAAAGTGGGGTTGTAATCAGCCAGGCAGCGTTGAGTTCAGCGCTGCCATGGCTGATTACAAGCCCAACCACCGTCACCCCGTCGGGATCAATGATTCTGGCGGGGACGGAGGCCTGCAGGCGGGTCTGCCTGCCAAAGTCAGAATTTGGCGGTCAGACTGCCACAGCCGCGACGGTCCGACCTCCACCGCGAGTTTGACGGTCTCATGACCACCAAACTCGTAATGAGGCCCCTCAGTTTCTTCACTCAACAATGCAGCTCCTTTCATCAAGGAATCCAGTTTTTCACCAGCTGTGTCTTTGTCAATGTTGAGGGATCCAATTTCTGTCACGTGTTATTGCTAGATGTGACGCTATGGATGCTTGACTCTAGAGAATTTTAGATTTACTTTAACAGTCTTTAACAAAATGTCCCCATTTACCACAATAAATACATAAAATGTATACAAGTCTTCCTTCTCTTTCTTCCTTAGCAGGAAGACCTTTCACACCACCTAGCTGCCTGTGTTCAGGAAAAATCTAAATTACAACTGAATTAGAATTTTGGGCATAGTATAGACGCTTTAATCTCAGCTTCATTTTACTCTGTACGACACTCAGCCTAAGCAATGATGTAACTGCACTACCAGACCTATGAGCTCAGCATACTTACTGGTGGGACAATCTGTGCAGGTACATCTTTTAATTCACTTCTTAAAGCCAAGTTGAGTAATGCTGATCATAACGTCTTCAGGTCAACCAGTCTTAAATTATGAAGAATTACACATGGTTATATAGCTTACTATGGGCCACATTTAGATTTTGGCAGATGGGTTAATCCGTCACAACAGTGACGGCTATTCCATCTGCCAAAATCTAAATCGCAGAGGAAATAATGTGATTTAGATTTTGGCGGACAGGATAGCTGTTGTGACGGAGTAACCCATCCGCCAATATCTAAATCAGGCCCTATGTCTTGATTGCCATGTTTCAAATTAAACAAATCATGATTTAGACAGAGAGTTATCAGAGTTCCTAATTATAGGGTTTTTAGTTCTGATTTCATTCACTTAATCTCCTGTTGTAGCTTGGTTACTAAATCTAGGACTAGAGGCAAAGTGATATCAAAATCCATCGCTCATTTTGGGATGATAAAGTGGGTGTTGAGATTGAAAGGAATTCTGAGAAAGAGAGTCTCACTATAATTACCATCCTGGTGGTCAGCCTTGCTGCTGTATGAAAATTTAGGACATTACTCATGACAAGAGACATTAAAGAGTGAAGTACACACAGAAGACCTGGGGAATAAGGAATCCAGCCTCATGTTTGAAACTGTACTAATAGATTGCATGCAAAAGTGTTGACTCCGTTCCTTTTCCATCACTGTGTCTTTGCTGGTTAGTAAGGTTTTCCCTGTTAAAGACAGGGCAGGGGTATCACTTCCCTATTGAATGGCACAAACAGTATATGAACATCTCAAACCAAAACCTCTTTGTCTGGCAACTGTCATCCTGCTGGGCTCCTTTGCTGCTGTACCAGTTCACGCCTAGATTTTCGCAGTGTGCATGTTTTTCTGTTTTTTTCGCATTCTCTACGAGTACCTCTTTGCTTTTCTTCTAAACATTCCACCTGTTCCACTTTCTCCACCTTCTGAGGTTGTATTGCTCCGTCCTGTTTCACCTTTTCTGGGTCCGCTACTGAAGTACTCTTACTTAGATTGTGGGTGACACTCTAAGCTAGCCTACACAAAATAGTCACAGGGTTTGATCCTACAAGGCTTATTTGGGGGAGGGATCCAGAAATATGATGTTTAGCCATAGATCCAACATTAATCAATTCATCACAGCATAAATCCAACTTCTGTGTGCCAATAAATCTTCTATAAAACTTCAGTATTATTTAACTATATTTGATTTAGCACTCACAAAAAATTAATGTGACACCTAAATAAAAGAGAACAAATTAAACTCTATACGTCCAAATCTCATAATTACAGGTCACGTTTTTTGTACAAACATCAAGCAGTGACACATATCTAAATAATAAAAATAAGGAAACAGAGTTTTAGTCTCCTTATATGCATAAACCTCAATGAATCAAGAATATACACAAGACAATTACACACATATAATTTTGAACACATATAACTTTCCAGTATTGGAGGAGTGTCCAGAATAGATTGTATCACAGTTCATTTCTCTGGGTGGCCATAAACACTCAGTACTATTTCAAGAGTGAGGAGGGGGAGGTGCGTTCACAAAATCGTTTCCACATTAAAAAAATATATATTCCCGAAGTTTATCACTTCTTTCTGGAGAGTTTACTAAAACTTTTTTCAGAGATAGGAAACTTCTCCATTCTCCTTTCATTAAATGTTGCCAATGCGTTTTGACCTCAACATGGATGGGGCGTTACTTATAATGAGGTAATCATCCGGGCCATTTAGACACATTTGAATTTTTTCTCAAATGTAATTGGCTGGAAGAGACACCATCTTACGTAGCAGGGTCCCCTCTTCCCGCATTTTATGAAGAGTCTTAGGGCCAGATGTATCATCACGGCCCATTGCGATTCGGTAATAGCGATTTTTAAGAAATCGCTATTACCGACTCGCAAAGGGCCATGTATCACATTTGCCAATCAGTAATAGCGATTTCTTAAAAATCGCAAATGCTATTACCGAATCACAAATTGCGATACCGGCCCCATTCGCAGCTATGGGCCTGTTGGCCCATAGCTGCGAATTTTTTGCATTTCCAAAATTGCGATTTCTGAACCAGAAATCGCAATTTGGGAAATGCAAAAGGCCAGGGTGCTGGGGGCCTAAGGCCCGCTCTCGTGCACCCCAAAATAATTTTTTTAAACATGTATGGTACACACATGCCAAAAGGGCATGTGTGCTTTACATGTTGAATTTAAAAATGCAGTTTTACTGCATTTTTTAATTTTGCACCAGGTTACCACCTGGTTGCATATCATGGTATTTTGCAAGTGCAAAATGCCATTTTTGGAAAAATCGCAATTTGCAATTTTTTCCAGCATAGCCTTGCGACCTGGAAATTGCGAATCGCAAATTGCGACTCGAAATTTCCAGGTCGCAACGCAAGAAATCGCAATTTTTGCGATTTCTTATTTGTGGTCTGCGAATGCATTTCATGCATCGCAGACCACTGTTTTGCACTCGCAAATGGCCAAATTTACCGATTCACACCGTTTGCGAGTGCAAAACTTTTTAATACATCTGGCCCTTAGTTCAGACAAGATTTGTTGATTTTACACTCAGATATGCAGTCAGGGTTTACTTGAGGGATCTGGCTATGCTCATGTCATTTACCTTCTATAACTCTTTCATCTTGTTAACGCTACCCTTCCCTGAACCCTTTTACACTCTTAATACCCCATAACAGTACCTTTCCCTGTTTGCTACAAACACATTACAACCCCTAAAAACTAAGCTTCCCTAAACCCTAAAAACCCCTTAATACCCTTTAATGCTACCCTTCCTGTATTTGTATTTCTTATAAAGCGCATTCTGACCAGTGATATCGAAGCGCTGAGCCAGTAAGAAGAAGCTGATGCAAATCCAAACATCTAGAGTGAAAACAACCAAGTCTTGAATTGCTTGCGGAATGGAAGCAGGGATGAAAAACCTCTAATTTTGAATGAGAGAGAATTCCATAACTTAACAGCTGCTATTGAGAAAGCCCTGTCTCCCCATTTTACTCTTTTTCTCCTCAAGGTTCGTGCCATCTTGAGATCTGATGATCTTAATGCGCGACTAGGAATGTACCAATTGATTGCTGTTTGTAAATATCCTGAGCCTTGAGAATGAAGGGCCTTGTGAGCCAAACATAGCACCTTGAAGATGATTTGTTTCCTAATTGGAAGCCAGTGCAGCTCCCTCATGCCCTCCTTGGTTTATGTAAACTTGGATAACCCAAGCACCACTCGGGCGACTGAATTCTGGACAAGTTGCAGCTTGTTCAGGGATAGTTGATTAATATTAAGTTTGAGGGCATTACAATAGCCCAGTCTGGACACAATGAGGGCCAGAACCACTGTCACTCTAAGCTCCTGTGGGATAAATGGAAGGACCTTCCTCAGAATTTTGATCAGCCTTGAATAGGTGTTGGTGACTCTGTTTACTGGGGCATCAAAAGTTAAAGCTGAGTCACAAATAACCCCATGGTTCTTAACTGCGGGTTAGGTGTGGGTAAGGTCCCACATGTCTCGGGCCACCAGTTTGTATTTCAGATAGAGGTATTTGCACTGAAAATAATAACATTGGTTTTGTCCCCAATCATTTTTAACCAAATTTGGTGCATCTACTTATTGACTTCTCTCATACAGGTTTGAAACCTGTCGGCTGTAATGGGAACCTTGTCTTGAAATGAAACAATTATTTGGGTGTCATCAGCATTTGAGGACACCTTGAAGTCAAAAGATCGAACCAGTTCAGCTAGGGGGGCAACATACAGATTAAAAAGGGTCAGGCTCAATGAGGACCACTGGGGAACTCTGCAGAGGAGCTGGAAAGGAGCTGAACTAAAGTCCCCGCACTTGACTGACAAAGTTCTGTGTCGGAGAAATGTCTCCAGAATGCTCAGAGCCGAGCCCCTCTAACCTGCCTGATATAGGTTCTGTGTCAATATCTGGGGGTGAAATGGTGTCAAATGCTGCTGACAAATCCAGCAGGATTAGAATAGCACCACCTCCCTGATCTACCTTTTTTCTAATAGTATCTGTAGTAGCAATCACGGCGGACTTCGTACTGTGATTTTTCCGGAATCCGTGTTGGGAGATATCCAACCAATCATCAGGTAGGTGGCAAGTTCTTGGCTAGCATAGGCAGGAGAGCAATTGGGCGTACATTTTTGAGGTTTCCTGGATCACCTCCTGTTTTTTTTTTTAATAGGCATAGTGACGGTCTCTTTCTAACTGGCAGGAAGGAAACACTTCTAATTCCAATACTTCTGCATACATCATTGCTAATTGCTCCGCAATGGAATTGCTGACCATTTGCAATACTCTGGTGGGGGGGGTGGGGTAGGCAGGGGTCATTTGGGGACCCTGAATGAATCCTGGATAAAAGGGACTTGATTTTGTCAGTTACTAAAGGTACAAACTTTGCCAAGATTGTGCCCCCAACCACTCCGCCATTGGGACCAGCGTCCTGTTCCCATAGAGCTGGATGGGAGGCTAAGAACTCAGAGTGAATCTTTAAATTCTTATCTTTGAAGAAATCGGCTACAGTATTGCAGAAAGTCTGCAAGTTTTCTAGTTCCTGAGAAGGAGTGGGGGCGGCTAGGGCCTTTACTACTTTGAACAGTTCTTTCGTGGCATTACCTGCACTTCTGATTTTCTGTGAGTAACAGCATGATTTATCCTGTTTAATCGCGCTTTTTTATAGTCCCCATAGTTCCCTGAGCTTTGTACTTTCTAGTGGTCCAGGGTCAAGTTTCCATTTTCTTTCCTGTCTTCCACATGACCTCTGGAGTACCTTAAGCTCTTCGGTGTACCATGGGGCAAGGACTTTTTTCCCAGTCTTGAATTTGACTTCCCTCAACGGGGCCACACCCTCAATTGCATCCCTGACCCAAGAATCAAAATCCACCACTCGCGACCCTAGACTTCCCGTAGGCCTCCCCTGGTGCCCCTCTAGAGCTAGAGTGAGATCCTCTCTGTAGGGTCCCAGTTTCTGAAAAAAGTGGTGAGAGTCTGCTTGGGTCCCTTCTGTCTCCTGTATCTTAATTCAGAGGGGATCAAGCTGTGATCTGTCCAATCCAGCTGCCTGCACTCCCCTACTGTAATTAATTCATGTGTGGAGAAAATGCCATCCAATGCGTGGTCTGCTATATAAATGTTCGAGGTAACCACTTGAGTCCAACCAAAGCACATCATAAAGTCCAAGAGGGTAAGGGTGTCACCATCTTCTCTATCCTCCAAATGGAAGTTAAAATCTCCAAGGATTAAACTATGATCTGTGGAGGTCAGAGGTTCAGTAATTTGGGCCCTATTTCTTATTAGGTCTGGGTGGACAATAAACCAGGAGGCCTTCCATACTTAGCAAATTCCCGTGCTTCAGCTTGAAATAGCCACCTTTGCAGGTTTCTGAAATAGCCATTAATGGATCCATACTACAGCACAGGCTATTTTTCAAAATGATCGCCACACCAATACCCCTCCTGTCATGCCTATCTATCCTTTCTACACCATAACCCAGGGGAAAAGCTGTAACAAAGTCTGGGTCAGAATCTGCTCTGGCCCTGGTCTCCCTCAGTTTAAATTCCAGAGTGACTTCCCTTATTTCCAAACTATGCTTCATTAGGGACCGGGCGTTAATTAGCCCACATCTTAAAAAGTCATGAGTGTCCATTCCCTCTCTCCCAGATGGATCACTCTTCAGAATTCCCATGGGACCGGCTACACGGTCAGTGTTAAGACATTCCCCAGGTTCCCAAGTACAATGCCTGCAGCTCCATCCATCAGCTGGAGGGAGAGGAAGAAAAGCTGCCTCCCCTATCTTGCTGCAAATTTTGGGCATAAAACCCCTAAGCTGTGCCCCTGTGTATTGTATCCGGGTAATGTTTTCCTTAGGGTCAGAAGCATTTCTGGCTCATGGGTCCAGTTGGGCACGGCCGGGCTTGCCTTAGCCATGCCATAGGCCCGTCCTGTCTAAATGCTGTCTGTCAGCACATGTGGTGAAGAGGGGGTGTGGCACCAGAAAGAAAGACTGATCCGACTTCCCCTATCACCAGATGTCATTCAAATATGGCTGACACTACAGAGTCTGGATTCGGGCTCTAACAGGTCCATTTACCCCCAGTAAAGTGCTCGTAATGAGCAAGGTAGCCTGCAGGGAAGTCCTCCATTTCCCACCTTTCTCCCCAGCCGGAATTCAAATAAAAGCACCAGTTTAAAAAGAAAACACAATATTATAAATTTAAAATCATTAAAAATTAACAACCTAGTATATTGACAGTATTTTGTTTCTTCGTTAAAAAAAATTAGAGGATCAGGAATTTGGCGTCAATGTTCTTACCTGCGTCCGGCGTCCTGGAACCCTAACAACCCATTAGGATTTCTTAACGCTACCCTTCCCTGAAACCTAAAAAACCCTTAATACCCTGTAACGCTACCCTTTCCTAAACACGAAAAACTCCTTACTACTCCTTAACAATATTCCTTCAATGGAGGCAAAGGTGCAGGGACGCAGTGGGGAGTCCAGCACATGTCCAGGTCTACGCACAGAAGGACTCACTCAGATGCCCACTCATGGCTACACTCAGGGATCGTAAAACTACAACAGATACAAAAGAGCACTGATGTAGTGAGGTGGCCAGCACAAGTCCAGGACTCAAGCCCACGTCTGTTCATACCTTCACTCACTCACATGCACTCTCATAGCTGCAACCAATGGAGTCATGCAGAAGGGGGTCCAACACAAGTCCTGGTCTTCGCACATTGCCACTCACTCATATGACCACTGAGGGCTGCACTAAGAATAAGAACATGCCAACAGAGGCAAAAGAGTAGTAATGCAGTGAGTGGTTCCACACAGGTCCACGTTTGTGCACATTGGCACTCACTGAAAAGCCTACTATGGGTTAGACTCAGAGATCCAAATAGTGCAATAAAGGGAAAGACACCGTAACGCAGTGGTGTGTCTAACAAGGTCCAGGCCTACTAACACCATCTCTCACTCAGATACCTAATTAGGGCTACACTCAGGAATTGGAACAATGCAACAGAGGCAAAGGTGCAGTAATACTGTAGGGTGCCAAACACAGGTCCAGATCTGCCCACACCACCACTCACCCGGATGTCCACTCAGGACTATAGTCAGGGATCGAAGCACACCAATGAAGGCAAAAGTGCAGTGACGCAGTGGGCTGACAAACACAGGTCCAAGTCTGTGCAAATTCCTACTCACTTAGATGCCCACTCAGGGCTTCACTCATTGCTAGTACTGTGCTCTTTACATGTACATTTCCCCATACACATTCCAGCAGACATCATGGGACCAGAAAAGTCTAATTTTTTACCTCACATGAGCCATCATAAGATACCATGTTTAGCGGAACCGCTACATACAAGGGGCCACTTTGAAGGACATTTGTATTTGTTAGCTATGATGAATGTTACATGGCCCAAGCTTAAGCAGAGAATAAAGATAGTTGTGGACTTTCGGCATTATCTGCCTTAGATTAAATGTTGTTTCTACTACAGATCTGGGTATTACCTGACTATTACTTATTGGGAATGTTTTCTTCCTAAAATGCTATATGGGTGTAAATGACTCAATGGAGATGCAGGACACATACAAGTTTGTTCTTGTTACTGCTGCATTTCTAGCCCATGACTATTGTCTTTAGGATAAGAAAGTTACATCTATTATTCTGAGCTGTGTCCTGGACCACAATAAATTTATCATAGCCACATTCATAAGACTGCGTAGTACTGGGCTTTTTTTGGTACATAGTGGGTGTCAAACTCCAGGTTAATAAAGAGCAGGAAGCCGATATAAAATTCAGAGGAAGTTTATTTCCATAAACAACTAGCATTCATATAAAGTGCCCACGAAGAGCAAGTTCTTTCACAAGAAATGTACACTTCTCCCTCGTACCGTCATGCCTTTATCACCCAAAATATGTAAAACATTCTCTAAAGTGGCATTATGTTCAATGATACTCCTTCCATAGATCATAATGTCATCCTGGAAAGCTTGTACACCTTTGACGCTCTTAAACAATTGAGTCCATTAGCTTCTGAAACACTCTAGCAGCAGATACTAATCCAAATGGTAGTCTCAGAAATGTAAAGGTGCCAAAAGTCTAACAAAGGTAGTGAGTTCTTGTCACCTCATTGAAAGCGCCACCTACTGGCTGTTACATGTGGAATAGTACTGCTGAAAAATAAGTGCGCTTGTGTACACATGTTTACCTTTGAGCTCCTCAAACTGTATTCCTGGGTAGCACGCACTCCTTGATTCACTGGAATCCTGATGTATTTGCTTTTGTATATGGGTAGCGAGGACCGGAATGCAGGGAGGCAGTAAAAGGGGTGGGAAGTAACGCTATCATCAGGTGCTTAGAGATGATCTTACTGTTTGTCATTATGCTCTGCAAATAAAATATGTGAAGAATTGCAACCTCTGTAGCTCTACTGGTTGTCTTTATTGAACTCTGGTACACTGGTGATGAGGATGGGAAATAATACTTAATCGCCTAAATATTGTGGAACTCTACTACTTATCGGTATTTTGGATTACTGGAGATTTGGATCCCCTTGAGGTTCTCCTTAGCTTCTTTGGTTGTTCTGGCTTCTAATGTTACTGGAGTTGGCTTTCTTCTTCTGGAGTTGTGTGCTGCGTACAAGCTGCTGAAGGTATATCGGTTCCTGTACATCCCTGTTACGTGATGTACTCATCGGACGTTAGATGAGGTGTGCGCTCTATTTCAAGTGCTCATCTTTGATTGGGTTATGGCACTGAAACGGCTGTTGAGATTGCTCATTGAATCTCCATTTCCCTGTCACATTTGCATACATAAAAGAAGGACTAGTGCTTTAATCGGGGATGTGCATCAGTTTCCTCAAGACGTCAAGTCAAAAGATTTGGAATAGGCATATGTTTTGTGTCTACATATATAAGTTATCACAGGAATTTTCATAAGCATACATCGCACATCTTCTTATCACAGTGATGTGCACATTCACAAGTGGTTACACTACGGTGACCACTTTATTTATTTTACCTTAATGTGTAATATGTTAAACTGTGTATAATCTTACTGTACAATACGGCTGGTATTGTGACTCCTCCTTCTTTTCTTCCAGCACCATGGGAACCAACTATGGACTTGGAAATTTGGGAATCAGTATTTTTAGCTTATGTGGAGGTATTGGACAGAGATGAGTGTGGGCCGCAGAGGAAATTGGCTTTATTTAAACATTGTTTGGGAGGTTTTGGTTTGAAGGAATATATTAAGTTACCTATCCTAATTAATCTGGATGTGTATCAATATGCTTCTAGACAGATGAGTAAAAAATATGGTAAGAAACAAATATTTTTATGGAAAGGTTTAAGTTCTATTCCAGGAAACAGGGAGTGAATGAATCTGTGGAGGAGTATGTTTCTGCTTTAAGGTCTCTAGCATCTACTTGTGACTTTGAACATATAAATTACGAACAAGTGTTACGAGACCAGATTTTGATAAAGACCAATAACAAAAAAATACAAGAGTGGTTATGGACCAGAACTGATATGTCACTACATGCTGCCATTGAAATAGCAAAAACTATAGAACACTTAGAATCTTTAGACACATAGGCCCTCATTACAACTTTGGCGGGCGGTTGTAACCGCCGTGCGTCCGGTGCGTCAATGCGGCCGCACTCCCGCGGTGGCCATTTCGACATCATCGCTGGGCCAGCGGGCGGAAACTGAGTTACCGTCCGCTGGCCCAGCGGGGATGACGGCCGCAACATGGGAGCCGGCTCCAAATGGAGCCGGCGGTGCGACGGGTGCAGTTGCACCCATCGCGCTTTTCACTGTCTGCTGTGCAGACAGTGAAAAGCTTCATGGAGCTGTGCCAGGGAGCTGTGCCCAAGGCATGGGCAGTGCAGGGGCCCCGCGACTCCCCTTTCCGCCAGCCTTTTCATGGCGGTTCCTACAGCCATGAAAAGGCTGGCGGGAGGGGGACTCGTAATCCGCTCGGCAGCGCTGCAAGCAGCGCTGCCCTGGAGGATCAAATCTGCTGGGACCAACGTGGCGGAAAACCGCCGGTCCCAGCGGTGCGACAGCGGTGCGACAGCGGTGCGACAGCGGCGCTTCCGCCGCGGTCGTAATTCCAAAGATTGCACCGCCAGCCTGTTGGCGGTGCAATCGACAAAACAGCCCTGGCGGTGAGGGCCTTAGAATCTTTAGACAATGATATACACATTGTTTCTAAAAATGCTGGAGATAGGTTTAAGAAGCCAGTCTCTCACAGAAATATACAAAATTACCAATGTCATGTTATACATGTGTTGGCACATTCCATATAGGAAATTCTAAATATTATCTAGCTATGGACAAAGTATGTTCTAAATATAATAAAAAAGGATGTTTTAGCAGGGTGTGTAAGTCTTATTCCATAAGAGTGAATTTGATTGATGATACTGTTGAAAAATCGTTTGAATTTGAATGTTCTATCCAAGATCCTAATACCATTTTTAGTATGGGGGTATAGTATAGTATCTTGTGTGTGAATGATGGCAAGAAAAAAAAGAATCTCCTTCTTGTGAAATTACTATTGATGGAAAGTGGGTCAACGTATTGGTTGATTCCTGTGCATGGTATTCAATCATTGGTCAAAATATTTTTGAGAAAAGATGGCCATAGGGAATTATTATCTCCAGATATATCTCCAGGTGGGTATACCATCCTAAAATCGATCTGGTTGGATATTTTGGGGACAACTTGATTTTGAGCGATGCCATACAGTCTGGAAGGTATACGTGGCCAGAAATGGCCAATCAAGAAGAAATGGAGGTGAAGTTAGATCCAACATCAAAACCCCTGTCTACATTGTTGACATTCTGGAAGCACAAGTGAATCACAGTGAAGCATCTGATAGCTATGTGTTGAATTAAAAAAAACACAGCAGTGTTTTTAGTGAAAAATTAGGAGAGTATTGTGGGTTTAAATACTGTATAATATTTAAGGAGGATGCTATACCTATATGTCATAGGGTCAGAAATGTACCACTTACATACAGAGAAAAACTTAAAAACATGTTGAAAAGGCTCTGTGATGAAAAGATAATTGAACAGGTAGAATCCTTTCCATGGGTTTGTCTGTTAGTGATTTCTGTTAAGTCTTCTGGAGAATTGAGACTTTGTGTGGACTTGAGCAGTTTGAACAGTGCAATTTGCATTGACTCACATCCTCTTCCTGTGAAATTAAATGGTGACCACGCTGGCAGGGGCAAGAGAATTTTCCATTCTGGACTTAGCCAGTGCTTACCATCAAGTTGTACTTGATGATGAGTCCAAGATTCTGATATACTTTATCACCCCTGAAGGACTATTTAGATTTTGAAGATTGCCATTTGGACTAGCCAGTGCATCATCTGTGTTCCAAAGGTTGATGAAAGAAACAATTGAAGGACTGGTTGGTGCAATGGCATTTCAGGGCAATATTTTGTTTTTTGTACACGATGCTGAAAAACATGATAAGAATTTGGAAAATGTTTTGATAGTGTTGGCCAATAAAGGTCTTACTTTAAAAATGAACAAATGCAGATTTAGGAGAAATGAAGAAGAGTATTTAGGCCATTTAATAACTGGATTGGGCATTAAAGCAAAACGTACACATGGTAAAAGCATCTTAGAAGCTCCTGTTCCAGAAAATAAAGAACAATTGATAGCATTTTTGGGATTGACAGAATTTTATGCAAAATTCATTCAAAATGATGCTACCAGGGTAGAAACTTTGGAATGCTTGTTAAAAAGCTCGGTTTGAATGAACAGAAAGTATGACTCAGGCTTTTAAACATTTGAAACAGTACATTGTTGAGGCATCCTGGTTGAAACCATTTATTATAGGAGAAGAGTGCATTGTAGCAGTTCATGCAAGCAATTGTGGCCTAGGAAGAGTACTTATGCAAAGAGAGAAGGGGAAGAAATGGATTGTTGCATATGCATAAAGAGCACTTCGCGAGGCAGAGAAACACTACTCCGTTAATTGAAAGGGAGCTACTTGCATCCGTTTGGGGTGTGGAGCATTTTAGAACATTTCTTTGGGGTACCAGGTTCACCAAAAAATTATCACAGACTATTGGTACATATGTTATCATCTGGTGGGGAATGCACTAAGGCTTCCAGATTGTCTAAGCTGGCATCTAAGTTGCAAGCCTTCCAGTGTAACATTGAATAGGTACCAGGTAGAAATAATGTTCATGCTGACTGCATGTCCAGATTACCTGTCATGGAGAAAGAGTGTACAGAGGATGATCTCAATCAGTGTGAGGTGGCTTACACCCTGAGTGACAATTTAATTAGTGCCAGACCAACTTTTCAGGAATCAATGTTGTAAGGAAATGCCTCCTTAGCATGGTTACCCCCTGACTTTTTGACTTTTGCTGATGCCAGTTATGATTGAAAGTGTGCTGGGGCCCTGCTAACCAGACCCCAGCACCAGTGTTCTTTCCCTAAACTATACCTTTGCTTCCACAATTGGCACAGCCCTAGCACTCAGATAAGTCCCTTGTAAATGGTACCCCTGGTACCAAGGGCCCTGATGCCAGGGAAGGTCTCTAAGGGCTGCAGCATGTCTTGTGCCACCCTGGGGACCCCTCACTCAGCACATGCACACTGCCTCACAGCTTGTGTGTGCTGGTGGGGAGCAAATGACTAAGTCGACATGGCCCTCTATTCAGAGTGCCATGCCAACCTCACACTGCCTGTGGCATAGGTAAGTCACCCCTCTTGCAGGCCTTACAGGCCTAAGGCAGGGTGCACTATACCACAGGTGAGGGCATATGTGCATGAGCACTATGCCCCTACAGTGTCTAAGCAAAGCCTTAGACATTGTAAGTGCAGGGTAGCCATAAAGAGTATATGGTCTTGGAGTTTGTCAAACACGAACTCCACAGTTCCATAATGGCTACACAGAAATCTGGGATGTTTGGTATCAAACTTCTCAGCACAATAAATGCACACTGATGTCAGTGTGGAATTGATTGTAAAATGCACCCAGAGGGCATCTTAGAGATGCCCCCTGAATACCAGTCCAACTCCTAGTGCTAGGCTGACCAGTTTCTGCCAGCCTGTCACAACCAGATGAGTTTCTGGCCACATGGGGACAGTTCCTTTGTCACTATGTGGCCAGGAACAAAGCCTGTACTGGGTGGAGGTGCTTCTCACCTCCCCCTGCAGGAACTGTAACACCTGGTGGTGAGCCTCAAAGGCTCATCCCTTTTGTTACAGCGCCACAGGGCATCCCAGCTAGTGGAGATGCCCACCCCTCCGGCCACTGCCCCCACTTTTGGCGGCAAGGCTGGAAGAGATAATGAGAAAAACAAGGAGTCACCTACCAGTCAGGACATCCCCTAAGGTGCCCTGAGCTGAGGTGACCCCTGCCCTTAGAAATCATCCATCTTAAGTTTGGGGGATTACCCCAATAGGATTAGGGATGTGCCCCCCCTCCTCTCAGGGAGGAGGCACAAAGAGGGTGTAGCCACTCTCCAGGACAGTAGCCATTGGTTACTGCCCCCCAGACCTAACCACACCCCTAAATTTAGTATTTAGGGGCACCCAAGAACCCAGGAAATCAGATTCCTGCAACCAGAAATAAGAAGAAGGACTGCTGGCCTGAAAGCCCTGCAGAGATGACGGAGACGACAACTGCTTTGGCCCCAGCCCTACTGGCCTGTCTCCCGACTCAAAGAAAACTGCAACAGCGACGCATCCGACAGGGACCAGCGACCTCTAAAGAGGACTACCCTGAACCAAAGGACCAAGAAACTCCCTTGAGCAGCGGCTCTGCTCAACAACAGCAACAACTTTGCAACTTTCTTGCAACTTCTAAAGACTTCACTCTTCCCGCCAGAAGCGTGGGACTTCACCCTCTGCATCCGACGCCCCTGGCTGGAGCTCCAGAGAACCAACACCACACAGAGGACTCCCAGGTGTCTGCGACCTCGTGAGTAGCCTGAGACGACCCACCTGGGCCCCCACAGCGACGCATGCAGAGAGAATCCAGAGGCTCCCCCTGACCGCGACAGCCTGTAACAAGGAACACGACGCCTTGGACCAAGCACTGCACCCGCAGCCCCCAGGACCAGAAGGAACCGAACCTCAGTGCAGGAGTGACCCTCAGACGACCCTCTGCCTTGCCCAGTCGGTGACTGACACGAGTAGCCCCCCTGTGTCCTGCCTGCAACGCCAGATTGACCCCTGAGTCCCTCCATTGAATCCAATACAAAACCCGATGCCTGCTTTGCATACTGCACCCGGCCGCCCCTGTGCCGCTGAGGATGTGTTATGTGTGCCTACTTGTGTCCCCCCCAGTGCTCTACAAAACCCCCTTGGTCTGCCCTCCGAGAACACGGGTACTTACCTGCTGGCAGACTGGAGCCGGAGCACCCCTGTTCTTTATAGGCGCCTATGTGTTTTGGGCACCTCTTTGACCTCTGCACCTGACCGGCCCTGAGCTGCTGGTGTGGTAACTTTGGGGTTGCCTTGAACCCCCAACGGTGGGCTGCCTATGCCCAGGAACTGAGACTTGTAAGTGTCCTACTTATCTGACAAACTAATCATTACTTACCTCCCCCAGGAACTGTTGATTTTTTAAATGTGTCCACTTCTAATTTAAAATAGCTTATTGCCATTTTTACTAAAAATGTGTATGCTATTGCTCTAATTCAAAGTTCCTAACTTATCTGTGTGGAGTACCTTGCATTTTATATATTTATTTCAAATCTTGAACTTGTGGTTCTAAAAATAAATTAAGAAAATATATTTTTCTATATAAAAACTATTGGCCTGGAGTTAAGTCTTTTGAGTGTGTGTTCCTAATTTATTGCCTGTGTTTGTACAACAAATGCTTAACACTACCCTCTGATAAGCCAACTGCTCGACCACACTACCACAAAATAGAGCATTAGAATGATCTGATTTTGTCACTATTTTACCTCTAAGGGGAACCCTTGGCCTCTGTGCACACCATCTCTTACTTTGAGATAGTATATCCAACTTCCTACAAATGTGGAATGAAGAGATAAAGGTGGATGCTGATGAGAATCAAGTCGTGAAATTCATTGAGAATGGGTGGCCTGAGCTAGCAAGTATTTTCAAGATACATGAGGAACTGGTGATTGAAAATGGTATTGTTGTCAGAAGTGATAAATTTGTGCCACCATTTGGGTTAAGGAGAAAAATTATTGACTGCTCATAAGGGGCATATGAGAATTTCAGGTACTAGGAGGCAGGTCTGAGAAACGTTTTGGTGGCCAGACATTGATGTAATGATGGAACATCATGTTAGATCGTGTGAGATATGTGCTTCTACTGATAAATCAGCTTTAGTCCTAGTTGCTGATCCCCATTCCGTTGAGTTACCCAGTGGAGCGTGGAGAAAAATAGGCAGTGATATCATTGGTCCATTCACTGTTATGTCTAAACATGAGGCTTTTGGCATTGTCAGAGTGGAATACTTCTACAAATGGCCGGAAATTAGGATGGTGAAGGATGCCACATCAGAAGTTGTGGTATTTATCGATGATGTATTTTGTAGAGAAGGTATTGCACAGGAAGTAGTAACTGATAATGGATCGCAATTTGTTAGTAAATATACTCAAGATTATTTGCAACTTTGTGGTATTGCACTCAGGAAAACCTTAGTGTTCCACCCTGCATCCAATGTTCAAGTTCAGAGGTACAATAGAGTAGCAAAGGATGCTATTCAACTAGCCCTTAAGGGAAAACTGGATTTAGAAGACTTTGCAATTCACGCTTTTAGCCTATACAACTATCCATAATTCCATAACATCAGTCCCTCTTATGAGCTACTTAGAGGACGTAAACCATGTTCCAATTTTGTTCCATGGTGTTTGAAAGAAAAAAAAGAGAAGATGTAGAAGTAGATTTTCAGAGGATGCAGAAGGTAGTGGAAGACTACAAGAACAAAATGAAATGTGTAATGAGCGAAAAGAGGGGTGTTTCTAGTAAATAATGTGTAAGAATTAGGGTTTTGGTTGTGTCAAGGAGGGGAAAAGTTTAGGTTAGGGGTTAGCATCTTGATTTGATGATGTATGTGTAACTGAAGTATTTAAGAAGGCTGCAAGGATAGAAAGTGGAACTGTATGGAACTTCAATTGCATCTTACCATTCAAAGGAAATTTGTCTAGTACGGGTAACGGTATAGAAGAAAAGAGCAATGTGTTTCTGGATGTACTGAAACACTTAACTTGAGATGTGGTAGGCCAGCCACTGCAAGAGGTGATCAAAATGTTACCTCAAATTCTGTCACTCGTGTGAATAATTTACATAGTGAACAAGGAAGGATAGGTAGCGTAAGCTACCTGTCAGATACCAACATTATGAAGAGACTCTTCCTTTATTGTGTGTGTGTGTGTGTGTGTATATATATATATATATATACACGTATATATATATATATATATATACATTTATATATATTTTTTTTCCTTCCTTCCTAGTTGTTGTCTTGGGAAAAAAAAATAAAGGAGGAAAGATGTGCTACATGTGGAATAGTACAGCTGGAAAATGTGTGCGCTTGCGCACACATGTTTATCTATGATCTTCTCAAACTGTGTTCCTGGGTAGCGTGCGCTCCTTGATTTAATGGAATTCCGATGTCTTTCCTTTTTTACAGGGGTCATGGGGATTGGAACGAAGGGAGGCAAATAAAGGGAGTGGACAAGTAACAGTATCATCAGTTGCTTGGAGTTGGTCTTACTGTTCTGTTGTTAAGCTATGCAAATAAAATATATGAAGAATTGCCACCTCCGTGGCTCTACTGGTCGTCTTTAGCCAACTTTGGTACAATGGTATGCTGATTTAAGGTCAGTTATAGAAAATAACTTCTCACCCCCAATTGCAAACAACATTTTCGGGATTTTTGTAAATGGGTGACAATTTACAACAATATTATTGTTAAGTGACCTCAAATCAGCACACAGACATAATTTGCTATTTTTCTTCTTGGCTAAAACTATAGCTGAAACCCATTCTGATGAATCATTAGGTTGCATGATGCCATCCATACATAACTCACCCAAACAAATGTTTATGTCGTCCTTTACACTGAGGGGAACTGATCTGACTTTGTGCTTAACTGGCACTGCAACATTTTCAGTTTACAACCATGAATCATGCCCTTGACACAACTCTCTTTTGCATTAAAGATATCTAGGTATTTCTCAAGAATTTCATTGATCTCACATACAGCCTTATTATCAACCAAATCAACAGTTGCAATGGGCATTTCACCTACCACAAGTGGCTGATCACTGTTGGGTTTGAGTATGATGCCCATTTTTGCTAAATCACACCAACCTACTATATCATGTCCTCTTTCTGCGACTTATATTTTTGTTACTATTTTACTTCCTAACAAACTCAATGTCCACAAAGTAACCCAACATATCTATGCCTTGACCACCAAAGGCTTCCTAGTCAACACCTGTATTTGTCAATTTCTTATTGAACTGCTTAGAATAAAATGTAACATCAGATACAATGAAAATGGGTGAACCTGAATTTGCCATTACTTCCAGCTCCATATCATTAATGTATGCAACCCCTAAAAGAAGAAGGTGTGACATTATCATATATGATTACTAATCATATCATCCTGTAACTCAACAATCGTTGAATCAACTGCGTTGAACCTTACAGATGTAGTGTTAGATTTGGTATTAGATCTACATACACCTTGGAAGTATCCTTGTATTTTTGCATTTATTACATCTTTTGTTAATGGCTGGACAGCTCATGTTGTTTCCCAGATGTTGTCCTGACCCATATCTATAACATAATAGTTTTTTAGCATTTCTAGAACTATTTTTTCCTTTGTAATTATCCTGTTGCCAGTTTTAGTTTGGCAATGCACAAATAGCATCATTGCTGAGATTACTGTTAAGTCAGACTCCACATGTAGTAAGGAAGTTCAACAGCTTTCTTCTGGACTCAAACCCTGGCATCTCATACACCGCTTCCCTATACACCACTTTTTCTTCGCTTCACCTCCCAACTGTCGCCCATTCCTTCTGCTTCCCCACATTCCATAGTTCTATTCTATGTACATTCTAATAACATAAACGTTCCAGTAACAACCTCAGATCCTGCGTGCCCTGCATGCAAATCCTATATAACATATTTCCCAGCTTTAATAAAAAAACTTTAAAGGTAAAGCTTCTAACTATATTATATATAAAGAACACAACATATAAATATATATATATATATATATATATATATATATATATATATATGATAAGACAGGATTTTGCAACTGAATATTATGCAAGTAAAATATAGTCTGAATAAGTGATAAGGCTAAAATACATTACTACTCAGTACAAATTGTTACAAAATCTTCAAAATGTTTGAGTTTCACCATAGATCTACCTATCCTAGATATGTTAGGTTCAGATTCCATAAGTTCAGATTCAAAGTCATATATCTCTTTCCCTGGTTCTCGCATTGAGAATCATGTATCTCTTCCTCCTGGTCTTCACTAGACAATGAGGTTTCTGAATCATGAATCTTTTCTGTTGTGGATTTGTTATGACCTGCAGAATGTACTTTTTTTCTTTGGATCTCTCCTAAGTGAGGTTTTCGTGATGTGTCCTGTAATAGATGAGAATTCTTTCCACCAGAGCAATCATCATCAATCCAATCATACTTGTGTGAACTGTGTTTCCTTCTTGTTTTGTATTCAAGATTAAATTTGTCACTTTTGAACAATGATCTTCTTTTGGCATACCAAACATTTCCATCACTCAACAAAGCAGAATTGCACAAATTTTTCTCAGCTCGTAAAGGCTCTGAAAACTCGCACTCCCCTTTTCTGACTAACCTCCCTTTTTTAATCTTTACAAAATCTCCCACCTTGAGATTAACCTTCTTCACACCACGTGAAAAATCATATCTGGTTTTATATTTCATTTGATTCATTTTCATCCGCTTCCTTATACTTATAGGTGACCAATTTATTATTTTTGTCTTTGTTGACCAACCCATATTGTCTTTGGTACAAGGAGTTCGACCCAGCATCAATTCAAATGGACTATGAGCAGTAGAGTCACACTGAGTAAACCTATAAGCTCCTACTGATTTTATTATGACTCACTAAATTTTTTGATAACCCTTCTCTACAAAAAACGTCCTCTAAGAATTTCACCACAGCTTCTGCATCTGCTTATTGTACAGTTTTGAATTCAGGTCATTTCGAAAAATGGTCTATAGCTTCTGTAATGAGTTTGTGTACACCATATGAATCTTGTACAGGACCAAATATATCCACACCTATCTTCTCCCAAAGGCATGTGAGGAACTTCCACAGGATGTAAAGGTGGATTGAATGTGACCTTAGTTTTGTCTGAGTTCACACATTGTATACACTCTCTCACAGTCCTTTCAATTTCGTTCTCAGCACCTGGCCACCAATAAGATTGTTTAACTCTAGTTGTCGTCTTCACAATCACTAGGTGTCCGTCATGACACAATTTGATTACCTTAAAATTCTGGGTGAAATTAGCCTTCCCCCTCTCAAAAGGAAACCTTCTTCCACTGATTATTCACTTCTTATCTCACAGTGAGTAGTGAGCTCCTTCTCCAACACTTTTTCCCAAGCCACCCTTCCTTGACATATTCCATAAGTTAGAATATTATTTTGTTCCTGAAATGTTAACCATATCTTAGTATCAATGCACTGTAACTCTTCTGGAAACACCGGTGTCACATTCAGTCATCCCATTCATTGCAAATCTTTTTTACATTAGCTAATGGTAATCTACTACAAAAATCTGCAATTATTATTACGAGCTCCTGGTACATAGTGAACCTCATAAACATAATCTAGCAATTACATAGACAATCTAGTTATTCTCTTGGAAATATTGTCCTCGCGAGGTGAGTACTTTGGTTAATGGTTTAAGATCAATTCTCACCACTACTTTTGTTCTCTAAATTAATTGTCTAAAGTGTTTGAGACCACCAACACACATCCCAGAGTTTCTTTTTCAATAACAGAGTATTTTTACTCCACAGGGGTAAGTGCTTGTGAAGCGAATGCAACCGCTTGTTCAGTACCATCCACCTGAACCTGGGATAATACTGCTCCAAGTCCTCTACCACTGGCATCAGTGGTGATAATACTTTTACAACTATGATCAAATCCTTGCAGCACTGGGGCAGTATGTATATCCTCCTTAATTTTGTTGAAAGCATTTTGACATTCAATTGACCATACAAATGTACTACCTTTTTTAAGTAACTCTCTGCTATGGTACATTTTTTCCCAAAAATTACACACAAATTTAGAGTAAAATTCTGCTAGTCCTAAATAAGTCCTAAATAAGAACAGGCTTCATCTTTATTTTAGGTACGGGGGCTTTTTTATGGCTTCAACTAAATCTGTTTTAGGAGTGATGTATTTATAGCTAATCTCCTGCCTCAAATATGTTACATTGCTTTTAGCAAATTTGCATTTAGACCTCTGCTGTAAAACCATTTTCTTCTAAAATCTTTAAAACATGTTCAGTCTTGTTCTTATCCATTATTAAAATTTGGTCTTGGAAAAATATGATTTCATCTTTCTTTTAAAACTACTGGTACATTAATCTCTGAAACTTTACAGCAGCAGATGCTAAACCAAATGGTACTCTCTTAAATTGGAAACATCCAATGGGCATAATAAAGGCAGTGAGGTGCCTGCTATCTTCATGTAAGAGTACCTGGTGGTATGCTGAAGTGAGCTCTATAGAAACCCTTTCGTTTCTGAAAGAAGCTTATTAATATGGGGCAAAAAAACATGTTAACACAGATGTTCTTATGTAATTGTCCATTCGCCTTCTGTGCCACTACCAAAGGGGCTAACCTAAAAGACATTTCAAGGCAATCCCCATGCTATCCTGTGGGAGAGATAGGCCTTGCAATAGTCAAAACCGAAATTTGTATTTCAGGACATGTAAAACACACCATTACATGTCCTACCTTTTTAATACTCGGTACCATGCCCAGGCGGCTTCCTTGGGCCTACCTTAGGGGTAACTTACAGGTAATAAAAGGGAGGGTTGGGGCCTGGAAAGTGGGTGCACTTGCCAGGTCAAAAAGGCAGTTTAAAACTATATACACAGACACTGCAGTGGCAGGCCTGAGACACATTTAGAGGGCTACTCATGTGGGTGGTATGATTAGTTCTGCAGGCCCACTAGTAGCATTTGATTTACAGGCCCTGGGCACACACCGTGCACTTTACTAGGGACTTACTAGTTACTCAAATATGCCAATCCTGGAGAAACCAATCACCAATACATTTTAGACAAAGAGCAAATGCACTTTAGCACTAGTTAGCAGTGGTAACGTGCCCAAGGTCCTAAAGCCAAGAAAAACAGGTCCGAAAAAAAAAATAGGAAGAAAAAGGGAAAAACGTTTGGGGATAACCCTGCAAAAAGTGACAGGTCACCATTTGGGGGTCACAAGCTTTTCTCCCCATTTAGAGAGGTGCAGCCACTCTTCTTGTTGTGGCGCTCTAAGCTCTGATGACCAGTATGTCGGGTCAACTATGCATATACAGAATATCCTAGAGGCGACCCATGGTAGACCTCAGCTGTTTCTTTATGAGAGTTGTGTCCTTTCCAATATGGCCGCCATTTTGCTTCTTGGTTATTGTCATCTACAGGAATGGTGTGTGTAAGATTCCTCCACTTATTGGGGTCACGTGTTCTTACTCTACTCTAGATAGGCGCAGCCATTTTCGTCAGTTGTGGTGTTCTAAGCCTTTTCGCATGTATGGCACGTCCGGCGTTCGCGAGAATTAGTCATGTCGACAATTCCCGAGTTCAGGTAAGGCAAACAGTAAGTAAGATTAATCTCTATATGTGGATATATTGAATGCGTTTGGTATGAGATGCTGCTGACAGGAGTGTTCATTTTGGTTTTTCTGTTAGAGTCATTTGGGGAACTGCGTTTATATTTTGTTCTCGACCCAAGGCAGCAAGTTGGCCTGCCAGTTGTAACGGTCAAGTTCCATCATATGTATCCTGGTGAGCATGCAGCTCTAGGTATGTTGCTTACCTTAAGTTGTTTTATATTCGGTTAGTGAGTATTCTCATAATATTGGACTATAGGCCTACAGCCGTTGCTAGTACATTGCATTACTGATAGTAAGCTGTTGGTTTTACATAGCGGTCTGTATTAAGGTATTCCATGTTGTAGTCATCTTTGTGGGCTGTCCATCTGCTCCTAATTTTAGTTGGAAGGAACATTGTTTATTTATTCTTCTATTGCTGTTTTCAGTTTGGTGAATTTACTTCACTACAAGGAAACTGTGGTATTAATATCTAGTGTATTAGTTAGTTCGTGCACTAGCTAGTCTCAGTCTATCTTTGCCCTTCTCCTGTTAGCCGCAGTCATTTTTTGTGTCCCTTGAAATAGTATGTATTACAGCTTACTAGTTTCTGTAGGAGACTTAGAAGGCGATTGGTACACATTGTTGTGCTCATATATTCTATTTTTGTCACATTTTGTTTTATATTTTATTGTAAGCATCCAATGACAGTCTTCCTGTTATTTGGAGCAGTTTGCTGGTTCAAAGCCTGTGTCTCCCACACAAGTTGCCTATGTCTGATGAAAGCTTATGGTGGGTGAGACAGTTCGTGTGCAAATGATCTATGCATGGAAACACCATCACAGTCTGCATGACTTGTTACGCACATGAGTATGCATGATCAGTTATGCACATATGAATATGCGTTTTTTCTAGAGGGGTCACTATTTCTTGGTGTCTGTGTTTTGGTGTGTCACAGGTGTGGTGATGGCTTCCGGTAGTAGTCATGATACAAATAAACTGTTACAGTGTATCTGTTGTTCGGTTGCATATGGTGGATGGCATCTTTTTGTCGAACAGGCTACAAATAAAAGGATTATGATGTTCTATTTTTTATTTTACTCTTCGTAAAGGTGTGGCTTCCAATGAAGTATTTTTGTGATTTCAGATTTAATTATAGGGTGTTTTTCCTGAAGAAGGTGCATGAGCGCCAAAACGCGCTTCAAGAGCCAGCCATTGATGGCATCAGAACATCCCTTTATTGACATATTCAACACAAATGTGTATTGTATTTTAGAAACTCAGTATCTGACTATCAGTATATTTGTCTCAATGTATATCCAATTGCATTATGCAATGGATTCCAAAGAAATGTATATTCAAAATCATTGTGTATTAATTTCCAAGAGAGGAGATAGATACTGCTACATACAAAGACGCATTGAGTTATTTTTTTGTTGTTTTCATTGTTGAGAATATGTGATTATAACTTTTGGTTATTGGATTTATTGGGGAGAATACATCTATTCTGTTCCATCATTTGTGCTTTTTATTTGTGTTTTTATTTGTAGAGAGTGTATGGATGTGTGTATGTAGATATGAAAGGCATATGATTCCTGTAAGGTTTGAATTTGGTTGTTTCTTTTTTTTTACTATTTGCACTAATGCTAAGAATTTACATGTGATTTAATAAAATATATCTTGTGTTTATCAAGGTGTAGTCTCTTGGTTGCCCCTTACCAGTACTAGTGATGAATCATCATTTGTAATAGGTTTTAGAGCTGCCATAGGATTTAGTTCACTCAAAAGGGCCAGGTCCAGGTCCAACATCACTTCAGAGTTCCATAACCATATATAGGAGCAAGGCCGAATGTTGAGTTCCTTTATAAGGTCATGAAACTCTAAAGAGACTTGCAATATCCTTCTCATGTATCCAACGGGGCACTTTATCCCATTTAATACATTAGTCACACCATCACCGTTCCCACAAACCACTTCAAGCTTTGGTATGTAGCTCTTTCATATGAAAGAGCAAGCATGTTTGCAAACATGAAGAATAAAAATAAAAACTCTAGTGCAAAATTAAAAACATCATAAACTTATTAGTTATTTGTTGCAAACAGATGTTAGAAACAGTTCGAAAGGAGTCAGTTTAAAAAAAAAAGCTGCAATAGATCAGAATGTGTAGAAACATGCAAAAAGATTCTAGTTTTTTTCTATCTAAGGAGTGCAAAATATAAACGTTCTCTCTGCCTGTCGTAAGATAAAAATAGAGCAGATAAAAGAAAAGCAACCTACCCTTTTCATTGCTTTAAACAGCTGCTTCAATTATGCTCCATGACCTGACCTGCCTTTCATCTAGGCTGCTGGCTCTGGCAGAAGACACTGTGACTGCAGAACTCGACTGTAATAACGTCTGTTCTGACGTCTTTTTCTTATAATCGGTGACTGGGTGTGTCACAAGTCGCTGATTATAAAGAAATTAGATACTGGTGTTTATATAGGGATTACGCAATCCCATGTATTATAAGGCCTATGAAGGCAGCTGGGATAGGGAAGGACAGACTGGCATAGTGCATGGAAAAGCCTGTGCTGGTCTTGCCACATGTTGACCAATGTATTAAGAAAGGACCTAGGGCTGGTGTATAACCCACTAGTGTAACAAAGCCCCCTGCATACCCTGCAGTGTAGGGGGCCCCAATCTCTAAGATGCCCCCTCCACACAGTACCCAGGCCTGGTTGCTCCTGAGTAAGTCCAGAGGGGGACCCTCCATGTACTTTGCAGGGGGCCCCCTCAAATTTCGTTACGCCACTGATATAATCCCCAACTGGCACAGCTACAGGGAACTCACGCTTGTTACAGTAACCATTCCCAGGTAACAACAGCACTCTGAGTTATACATCTGTATAACTAGGTCCATCTAGATAAATTAGAAACAGAACAATTGATCCTTGGATGTGAAAACCAAGGCTACAGAAGCATCACCTCTCGACAACACATCGCCAAAAAAGAAAACAATCAAATGAAAGAGGGAAAGGGCGCTTGGGTAGATACAGATCAGCATCCAGTAGATAGAACGCCTCAGGCACACAGAAAACAGGGAGCAGGTATTCATACTCATTGCAAGAAAGAGTGGATAAAATATTTTCTTAAAGGGCTAGCACTGTTGTCTGTATCCTCTGATGACGAATGCAGATGAAGAGTTGTAGATATCTAGCCGCTGTGCAGCAATGAAAGCTATGCACAAGGCTCGGGGACTCAACCCTGATTTTATATTGAAGGACCGAGGTGAAAAGAAGGTAAGATCAGAAACAAGGACCGAGGTGAAAAGAAGGTAAGATCAGAAACAAAGAAGGTTTCGAAGCTCAAAGTTCAAATGAGAGTTTCGGGGACAGCTAACTGGTCAGCAACAGTCTTTGACGGGGAAAAGTTAAGTGTGGAGGGGCAATTGCTACAATAAATTCCACATGTGTGATCTCCAAAGGACCTTCTTTATTTAACACGGTAGGCAGCAAGTCCACAACAAGGAAGCATCCGCTCAGTTCCGAGGACTGCAAGCAAATGACCCTTGCGGTTCCAAGAACTTGCCCAGTGTTCTAAGAACCCACAAGCACATCATCATGCGAGAGACAGGTGTTGTGCACAAATCAGTGAATCCACTTATACAATCTACTTGTAACATTAAAAGAAGTTGGGATCAGAAACAAAGAAGCTCTGAAAGCTCAAAGTTCAAATGAGAGATTCGGTGAAAGCTAACTGGTCAGCAACAGTCTTGTACGATGAAAAGACAGGGTGGAGTGTCATGGAAAAGGTCGCAAGGCCAGCTGACGGAATGTGAGGCTACCATTCTGGGGTTAAAAAACAGGGAGTTATGGATTTTAAAGCCAGTGGGGCACATCTGCAGCTTCAATTATCTCATCAGACTCTGGAAGAAATGGAAAAAGTACCACAAGCGTGAGATTGTTATAAAGGATTTGGCTCAGGTTTAAGAAAATACATGTACAATACTAGTGGGAGAAGAGGTTGCCACTAACATCAGCCTTTCATGGGGCTGGCTGAGAACTGACAAGGCTCTTGAAAAATAGCCAGTGAACTCAGGTTGCAAAGTGTAGCTTTGAAGCCTATGCCGAAATGACTGATGAAGATACAACAAAGCATTACTCACAAAATGACCAAAATTGTCATTGATTTTTTGACATTACACTACAGAAAGAATGATTTCCAGTTACAAAAAAGTGTAAGGATTGTGTGAAAGGATTATTGAGAAATGTAAAAATGTACAGGTGAGTCCCAACACACTGAAATGTCTGATGGGGCTGCTAAATGCTGTCTTGGTGGTGAAATGATATAGGGAACTTGACAATGTATTGGCAACCAGACAGCAAGAATCATTATACATATTTTATTTTTTGTAATAATATTTTTGTTGCCACACAGAAATGTCAATGGATCTAGGCCATGCCCAATTCAATATGACCCTCTTTAATATACGGTTCTCTGGCATTACAGTTTTTATCTAATGAGTTATTCTCTCATACTCTTTCTGGTGTACTACATTGTCATATCATATTTATTGCCATATTCTCCGAGTAGGATCCATAGTGTCAGTAATAGTAAAATACAGATGAATGCCATCTTACTTATCTCAATTTTTGTCACGTTCACTTCTTCTTTACAATTACTTTTATGACTCATTGCTGCAACATAAAAATAAATGAACAAATCATAAATATTGAAACCTGTTAATGATTGATGAAGTATTCGCTGGCAATTCCTTTAGTCGAATGAACCCCCTTTTTTCCCTAAAGTATTTCGTTTTGCCATGTGAAGTGCAAAGGTCATCTCAAAAAATTTCGGTCATGTTGAGGGTAGTAAAGGGTTAACTATAACTTTCTTCCAATTATGTCAAGACCGACTCAGAAAATGGGTTTCATTTTGGACCTGGTATATCACTCAGATTCAATGGGAATTAAAAAATTAAAATACAATGCACTTTGGCCATAACCTGATGCACCCAACATGGTATTAATTTTTGCAATCCCCCCTCACTCTCTGCACAAATGTCTAAGGATCCATGTTTAATCCCCTAAAGGAAATTAGGGACTTGAATTAGAAGACTTGGTGTAACTATCCTAGGGGTGTTTAACCCCATGTTGTGTCTATTCTGCTATATCTGTGAATAGAAAATAATTTATTGGAACAAGACTGCTAAAGGTAGGGAATTTCCCTGTTATTGTACGGTCCTTCAAGCTATATCCCCAGACATGTGAGGGATACACAGAATTTCGTCCAACTCCCCTCACCCCGTCCCCCCAGGTGTCATGCTTCATCATCGGCCACACCTCATTCCCCAAAGAACCATACAATGGTGATTGAGCTCTTCACAGTGATGAGGAGCAGTTTATGGAATGGTGGATGAAGGTGGAAGCAGGATCTAGACTTAGTAAAAATCCCTGTATCTAATCCCAAGTTTTTTTTCGTTTATTGAGGGTAGATCTAAGGGATGTTTAAAAACTAAACTGTCGCCTGGGATTAGTTAGTATTGCTGCATATGTGGGTTCAACATGTCTCTGGCTATGAACTGGCCCTCAAGTGGGTCCCAGGCTTTCATCAGGACACCAGTACTAAACAGTGACCCTCCAGAGGGTTCACTGATAAATCATAGGTGCAACAGAGAGGTAATACCTTGGACAAATGTGTGACTATAAGGATTCCCCCATGAACCACTCAATGGGGCCCTTGAGTAATAGAGGCAATGGACTCATAAGGCACATGATTCCAGGGTAAGCTGGTGTACATTACCATACTAACTGGTATTGAGTGCTTGGTGATGCATGAATTTCAATGAACTGAAAGGCTGCAGGGGCATTACAGAGGCAAAATAGCATCACTAAATATTCAGATAAACCAAACTTAGTACAGAAAGCAGTCTTCCATTTGTCCCCCTCTCTAACTCGTGCCAAATGATAAGCTCCTCTAAGTTCGATTAACACAGTAGCATTTTTTTCTTCATCCAATAAGAACGAAATAAGAGGTCAGGTATCTATCTTTTATTGTCACATGTTTGAGAGCTCTATCATCAATGCAAGTTCATAGCTCTCCTATCTTCTTTAAGACAAAAAAACAGAGGAGAAGAAACTGGGGAACGAGAGGGATGAATAAACTCAATCTCAAGAAGTACATCCAGATATTTGCAGATACCTATTTTCTTTTTCGGTAAGAGTGTTGATCCTGCTGCATGGCAATTGGGCCTCTGTTTGTAGGTCTTTTCTACAATCATAAGGTTTATGTGGGGGAAACACAAAAGCCTTTTGTTGTCAAAACATTCAAAATCCTCAATGTTCTTTGGGAACCATTACACTCAACATCTCTAATGCACCTACAGATTGTTGTACAAGTCCAAAAAGGGCTCTTTTACAATATTATTGACAATATGAAGATGGATAAGTAAGAGAACATTTCACCCAATCCACAATAGGGTTGTGTTGATACAGTCACACTAGTCCTAGAATGATCAGGAATTGCGGAGCAGTTATAAAATCAAAGTTTGTTAGTTCGTAATGTCCATTTTTTATAGAGACTCTTAAGTGGGACTGTACAAAATTTCACAGGACCAGACAATATTTCTCTTCCATCAGTTGTACTAATACTCTCTACGATGGATCTCGATACAACAGAAATAACTAATCTGCGAGGAAATTCAACATCTCTAGAGTTGCCTGTAGCCCCAGAGTCTATCAAAATGTTGATTGTTACCTTGGAATTGGGTTCCCATTCTAAACTCACTGGAATGTGAAAATGCTTAATTGGATATTATCCATTGGTGTTACCTAAATCAAAGACTTTCATGCAAACAGAAACCGGCAATTTGGTCTCCTCAGTTTTCAGGTTTATGTGTTTCCTGATGACTTGGGAGAAGAGAGTGGTGCTATAACTCCATCTTTAGGTATATTGCGACAATCTTTTACAAAGTGACCTGCTTTTCCACAATATATACATAATCCCTTGTCTCTTTGTCGTTGCCATTCTTTGGAGGATAGGGGGCCATGAAGACCTTCTATTTGCATTGGTTCAAACTCAGCCACTAATTTATTTTTTGCCCATTTTTCTCTGGGGACTAATAATCTTGATTCACTTCTTTATTTATCTGACTTTCTTTCATCTGATCTATTGCCTAATGGCACCCCCAAATCAAGTAATTAATCACAATCCTCGAGTGGCTCCACTACTTGGGCTAATAATGAAAAATTTCCTAGCTATCGTAACGGAAAGTTTCAATTCTATTAAGGACTCGGAGGCGAGGATTATGCCTTGCTTTCTTCACTTTAATAAATGAGCAGCCAAGTAATTAATACAAACTACAAATCCCATGAACAGTTGGGAAAATGAGTACAGTAATAACCAATAAACAGTAAGAATTTTGTCCAATCAACAGAAGGTAGTCCATAACATAGTCCCTTGTTTGTGTTCAGTCTTCCTCTTTCGAAGCGCGAGCCAGTCAAGGACGATCATGAAGCCTCTTGTTTTGTCGTATCAGATCCTATGAACAATAAAATAGATTAAGGAAAAAACGTTCATTCTGAAAACTATTTAATTTTATTAAATTAATACAGTTTTTTTTTTTAAAATGCATTGTAAGTATGAGAAACATGAAATATAAGAGAGAGTTTACTTACTAAATACGGGGTGGGTCCACCTAAACTTTGTAGTATTATAAAGGTGATCAGGGTGGGATAATCCTCGCCTCCGAGTCCTTAATAGAATTGAAACTTTCCGTTACGATAGCTAGGAAATTTTTCATTCTATGTCAGGACCGGAGGCGAGGATTATGCTAGTTTAAAGCTCATCGACAACCAGCTGTGCTATGTTCAGAACGGGTTTGAAGTAAAACCTTTTGAAGGTAGAATCTGACGACCAGTCAGCTGCATTAATGATGTCTTCCAGACGAGCACCTAAATGGAATGCTTTGGAGGCCATAGCCCCACGAGCAGAATGTGCACCAAAGAGGGAAAGATCAATGCCCGCTTCATGCATGACCCAACGAACCCAGCGAACAATAGTAGGAGAAGAAACAGTTCTATGAGTTTTACGTAATGAGATAAGGAGTTGATCTTCACCAGGAGGACGGAGTTCGGAGGACATGTCCTCGTATGCTTTAAGGCATTGAACCACACATAATTTTGGAGCGTCAGGAAAAGCCGGATAGGATATAACTCTGGTATTAGTTTTTGTGCGTCTTCCTACTGTAAACGAAACCCCTGAAGGAGAAAAGGATCTATGGGAAACGTCGAGAGCACGAACATCAGAGACCCTTCTGCAAGAAACGAGACAAAGTAACATGGCTAGTTTAGCCGACAGCTCCTTTCTGGAAAGATAGTGATTATGTTGGCAAGATAGGAAGAGATTCAGAACTTGATTAACGTCCCAGAGGAAAGAATAACGGGGTTCCGGAGGTAAAGAAAGTCTTATACCCCGAAGAAGACGACACACCAGTTTATGTTCGCCGACAGGGAGACCATCAACTCCTACGTGTCCAGCTGAAATCGCGGATCGATAAGTATTAATAGAACGATAAGCTAGACCTTTGGAAGCAAGGTCAGCAAGGAAGTTCAGGATATGAACTATATTTGTCTCCACGGGATTAAAACCCCTTCGCAAACACCAACGGGACCATCTTCCCCACGCAGATCTGTAGCGTTTACAAGTGCTGGGAGCCCATGCCTTGGATAATAATTCCTCAGCCTGTTGCGAAAGTCCTGACACCGACCAGCGACCCCGGAAATCCGCCACGCCATCAAGGTTAGAGAACCTTCGAGGACCATCTGATGAGGGGCACCATTCGGACTGAGAAGAAGCGAGGGAAACAGGGGGAGTCGGATTGGAAAATCCCAGGAAAGTTCCAGAACCGGAAACCACACTTGAGACCTCCAGATTGGAGTTATGATCGCAATGGATGCCGATTGACGACGTACCTGTGCGGATGTTCGAGTAATCATCGCAAAGGGAGGGAAAGCATAAGCTTTCTCCTGACTCCAATCTTGTAGAAATGCATCCGTAGCTGTCGCCAAAGGGTCTGGCCTCCAGCTGAAGAATCTGGGAATCTGGTGATCCAACCTCGAAGCAAAGAGGTCGATCGAGAACGGTCCCCAAGGATGGGACAGAGAGGAAAAAACTTCCGGATGGAGCTTCCATAGACTGGAATCCTTGAGATGTCGAGAATGAAAGTCCGCAATCTGATTCTGGCTTCCCGGAAGATACTGTGCTGTCACAGAAACCTGATGGTCCAGGCAATACTGCCAAAAACTGGACGCCAGATTGGAAAGCGTTTCGGAACGAGAGCCACCTAGATGATTGATATACCGGACCGCCGAAATATTGTCCATCTTCAAGAGGACGTTCGACTTGATAGAATCCTTGGTCCAGCATTTTACTGCAAATGAGCCGGCTAGCAATTCGAGACAATTTATATGTAAGTTCTGTTCCTGTAGTGACCACGTCCCTCCGGTAGAAAAATTGCCACATCGAGCACCCCAGCCTACTCTGCTGGCGTCCGACTCTATAACCAAATCTGAAGCCGAGCCGAAAATAGCTCTGCCGTTCCAGGCTTCCATATGTGAAAGCCACCAGCGAATTTCTTCTACCGCTTCTTGTGAAAGAATCACTTTTTGGGAATACGAAAGGCATTTGCGCAGGTGAGCTGCCTTGAGTCGTTGAAGAGCGCGGTAATGCAGTGGACCCGGGAAAATTGCCTGAATAGAAGAGGAGAGAAGTCCTATGAGGCGGGCAATCTGGCGTAGAGAGACTTTGTGTTTGACCAAGGTACGGCGAAGTTCGTGACGTATTTTTGTCATCTTGCGTGAGGGAAGACTTAAAGTCGCGGATACCGAATCGATAGTGAAACCTAGAAAAACCAGTTTCTGAGAAGGGATTAAAAGAGACTTGGTCTCGTTTATGATGAACCCTAGGTTTTGCAGCAAGTTGACGGTTGTCTGTAGATGCGTTGAAAGTTGTTTGGGGCACTGGGCGAGAAGTAAAATATCGTTGAGGTAAACAATTAACCGAATTCCCTGAGCCCTGAGGTGTTCCACCACCGGTTTGAGGACCTTGGTGAAACACCACGGGGCTGAGGAAAGACCGAATGGAAGGGTAGTGAATTCGAAGGTTTGATCTCCCCAGAAAAACTGAAGAAAACGTCTGTGGGGTGGATAGACCGGAATAGTAAGGTAGGCGTCTTTTAAATCGAGACGAGCCATCCAATCTAGGGGGCGTAAAACGTCTCGAAGAAGGTGGATTCCTTCCATTTTGAAGTGGCGATATACCAGCCACTCGTTGAACTCTTTTAGATTGATGACTGGTCGGCGACCGCCATCCGTCTTGTCCACTAAAAAGATGTTGCTTATGAAACCCCTCGGATGTAGGGTTGTTGGGCAAATGGCTTGTTTGCGTAGTAAATCCGAAATTTCGGTGTCTACTAAAAGGGAGTCCTGCGAAGAGAACACCAGGGGTTTTGGGAGTGAAACCTGTGTGGGAGTTCCTACAAATTCTATATGGAAACCTTGAATAGTTTGTAGGACCCATGCATCTTGTGTAATTTGATTCCATTCGTGGATAAAATTCGCCAAACGACCCCCTACTTTTAGAAGGGAAGAAGGGAGAACACTTACCGTAAGAGGTCGTTGCTGAAGATCCTCTGCCACCACGATGCCTGAAACGTCTGGCTCTTGTCGGGTAGAAGTTGGCAAATCGATTGTGATCTTGGAACTGATTCTGCCTGGAGCCTTGCCCCCTGAAGGAGTTGGTTGATTGTGGGCGGCCGGACGAGTGGCCCCTTCCTCGACCGGCCCCATGGAAAATCCGGGTGGGAAAAACCTTTTTCATTGAAGAGTGTGCCTTGTCCAGGGACGTGAAAGTATTAACAAACTTCCCTAACTCCTTTATGAAAGGTTCACCAAACAAACCTCCTTGCGCTATCGGACCTGCTTCAGAATCAGCCAGATCCCCTAGTTTGGGATCCACTTTAATTAATAAAGAACGTCTGCGTTCGGTGGAAAGAGCGCAGTTAGCATTTCCCAAAAAAATAATAGCGCGTTGTGCCCAACCTGAGAGAATCTCAGGAGAAATTATAGCATCAGAGGATTTAGCATTTTCTGCCATGTCTAAAATCTTTGTCAAGGGTCCTAAGACATCCAGAAGTTTGTCTTGACATGCTCTCCAGGACCTATCAATTCCTTTCTTAGGGTCTTTTATAAATTTCTGCAGAAAGGTAGACATCTTGGGGTCTAAATCTGGAGTGATGGCTACC
Source organism: Pleurodeles waltl (assembly GCF_031143425.1). Taxonomy (NCBI): domain Eukaryota; kingdom Metazoa; phylum Chordata; class Amphibia; order Caudata; family Salamandridae; genus Pleurodeles; species Pleurodeles waltl. The sequence goes on along the minus strand of NC_090445.1, from coordinate 212,045,099 downwards.
TTGTCCGCCAAAGATGGTCGTGGACACTCTGCTCGAAGGCAATTACGAGAATCCTTCTCCAACGGCTTTCTTATACGTAACGCAACATAAGCTGCCACCTTGTCAGATGGCGCCCATTCAGACGATCTAGGATGGATAATATCATCGGGATCCAACATGTCTGAGATTTGAGGAGCAGATTGCGATCCAGAAGGAAGCCAAGATCTGGATGGACTGGCGTCCGCTTCCTGATCCCCCGACGAATCACTGTGAGGGAGAGTTGGTGACTGAGGTCTTGAGGAGACTAGAGGAAAAGAAGAATCTGAGAGAGTACTCAGAGAATTTCTAACTCTATCGAAGAGGTCCACATCAAACCCTGAGTCACGAGGACGCTTAGCTGGAGGCACGTCTGCAAAGGTATCATTAGATGCAGGGGGGGCGGAAGGAATAACAGGAGGGGATGAGAATTTTGCGCATTCGCGCGCTATCTGTTGCGATAGTCTGTCCTCAAGGGGACCAATTGCTTCCGAGACGGCCCTATAAATGGATGCGTCCACAGCATCAAAGAATTCCTCCTCCTCGTTAGGATCCATATCCATTTTAGAAAAATATATAGGAACAATAAAGAACAATAATATTAAACAATAAAATAGTTTCAGAAGTTCCTTCTTTCTTCTTTTTTTCTTTTTTTTTTTTTAATTAGTATATATTTATATATATACCTATATCTGTATACAACTGGGCGTCAGTTGATAAAGAAAGAGTGTCTGAGCACTCAAGTTCAAGAGGCTAAAGCCAGGGACAACTACACCCCAGTGCACCAAAAATGAATAAAAGGGGTTAATAGCAACCTTCGTTGCTTGCCTGGGAGAATGTCCCAAAAAAAGGCTGTTTAATAATAACCCAAAGGGTTAAGTATGAAGAAAAAATATATATAATGGAATACTGACCCCTGTAAAAGGAGCGTCAAAGCCTTTCTTTTTCTGTTCCCTTTTTTAGTAATTACTGACCCAGCAGGGCGTCGCTCTCCAGGCAGAAGAAATGTGTTTAATTTGGCTGAAAAAACGAACGAGCGCGTCGAGGAAAAACACCTCGCTGCGCTCTGAGAAGAGAAATACGTGTGTCTAGTTCAGCGCGTCTCTCTGTTCGTTGCCACGGTTACCTTCCCGACAAGCGCCCTCTGACGGTTGCTGGGAAGGTATGTGCACCACAACAAAAAGACGCTCGCGAAGGGGCGAAAAACGCTCCCGCGAGGCAGTGAATATTAAATAAATAGCATACATACAAAATACAACGAAAATGAGCATAAGCATACAAATAAATGTAAAAAGTACAGAGAGCAGGAAAAAAATGACTTATCTCGGCTGCGAGCAGCGAAGAAAGAGGAAGACTGAACACAAACAAGGGACTATGTTATGGACTACCTTCTGTTGATTGGACAAAATTCTTACTGTATATTGGTTATTACTGTACTCATTTTCCCAACGGTTCATGGGATTTGTAGTTTGTATTAATTACTTGGCTGCTCATTTATTAAAGTGAAGAAAGCAAGGCATAATCCTCGCCTCCGGTCCTGACATAGAATTTCTTTCATTTAGCTTTCAAGCCTCTGTAAAACCGAGGTGCTCTTTTTACCTTAGGTCAACCAAACTCTGCTACCAGTCAATAACAGGTGGTCAAGTAAGTGATTAGATCTTTACTGCCTTGCTTTTGATTTAACAACTTTGTGCATAAAAGTATGTCTTTCAAATAACTTTCACATTTCTAATTTGAATTTGTTATCATCACAAAACATAGGATCATTTCTCTCCACAAAAGGTATAGACCATGTGGTTGAGGTTCCCCCAAATATGAAAACACAAACTCCACCTTTGATTGATAATCTGGGAAACAATTAGGTTTGCACATAAAGTGTAACCGGCACTGGTTAAGAAATTTACCAAATTTAGATGACTCCCCAAATAAACGCTTAGGTGGAGCCAACCGAACATTTTGGGAAATGACTTCTAGCACTACTGACTCACTGATACATCCCTACCAGAGACTCCCTTTTCTAGTTCTAACCCTTGCGACTCAGTGTAACAAAAGAGGGAGGCTTTAACAACTGTTTTTAGTTCCCTTCTCAGCAGACAATTTTTAAGGTTGTGCACTTGAATCAACAGTGCCCCTCTGTAATTTGTCTAATCGCCATGTTCATGTCTGAGTTTCACTTTGAGATTGCTGAACTGCCTGTCTCAGGACCCTAGTCTCACTTTGTAATGCTACAAGTACTGCAATGACTTCAGACAATGATGGGTTTTGGGACTCCATGTTGCTTGGACAAGAATAGTATTAAAAATACACATGATATAGCTCCCAAAAGTACCTTATGATAATAATAAGTAACTTACGTCTTACCAGGATTGGTGAAAGTTTGCTGCTGGTGATTATTTTCATACTTTTGTCTTTGCAGAACAAGCTGCGCAAAATCAGATGAACCAGGAGAAATTAGCTGCTTCTAGCCACCTTCAAAATTGAGATAATTTTAAAGACACAAAATGGACGCCCAGGACTAAACGAGGAATCAGGAAAAAATAAACAAGCTTCCCATGAACGGTGGAACACCCTGCTGATTTCTTATTGCAGGTGATAGATGCAGACTTCTGAGCGTGCTCTTTATCCTGTACCTGAGGAGCCCATAATGCACCAACCGAAACATTCAAGAAGGTGGGGCCAACGTGCGAGGCCGAGGAGCGCTAGAGTGCGTTCTCAGACTCCCAGCAACACACGCTGGCAGGCACGTCAGCTGCAGTGAACACCTGATACTGGATCATTGGGTAGTAGGCGCTACAAACATCCTGCAAGAGAATAGTTCTACGAATATAAACAGGAGTACTTTTACAAGTATTGGTAAAGTCAAAAGGTCTCACCTTTGGGACCTACTGGCTTTGTCCATGACTTTTTGATGATGCTATTCAGTATGGGGAATCAAGGCATTGCCCGCTGTGGAATTGTACTGGGCATACAATTCTGTACTGTTAAAATGTTCATGCCTGAAGAAATCACACCACCTTTTTCCAGGAGTACACCTGGAAACCTGAAACTGGCACAATATTAAAAGCATATGCCTGGAAAGTTTTGTTCATTGGAAGGAAGCGCTAGAGTATGTTTTAATGGAGTAGTATTTCATATTTTCACACTTTTATTTGTAAATCAGGCCCTATATTTCCCATCCTAGATTTCAAGTTGACAAACTAATAACTTCAGGCGTATTAGTCCAATGTGTTCAGTTGAAGTAAAGGGAGATTACAACTCCCAGAATGCAATATTTCTTTAAATGATAGTTCATGAATATAAACATGGTATCCTATTAGGAACAATGTGCCTAACATATATGGTAATGCATCTAAGGTTGGTTCATGGGGAGTAGGGTACAAAGCATGGCAAATTTTCACAATAGACATGTGGTCACTTTACATACACTGAATCTGATTGGAACAGCCAGACACAAACCAATACTGGACAACCTACAAACAAGCCAAATGTGAGCTGTGTTGAAGGATCAATAGATACTTTTACTGAAGAGGCAATCTGGCACCTTCCAAAAAACACTGTCTCTGGCACAGTGCAGGGGCTCTATGGTAGCATGGGTGCACATGTGCACATATCCCAACATTCAGGATGATTCCAGGATGGTGTAACTTTTTCCATAAAGTTATTTTTTTTCAGAACTCCTGCGAGCCATGTGAGCCACCACATGTTTGAAAGAGTCAAATGTGGGAAAGTAGAATATTACTTGTATCTACTTGGTTACTGCAGGTTTTCAGCACAATATTTTGTTTCCCAAAACATGCGTACAGTTGTGTAACTCCATGAAAAAAACTTTGCACATGTGTATTTTTCAGAATTGTGTTGTGGTCGTCAGTATTCAAGTTAGTTTTAAAAAGAGTGTGAACTGTAGATCTGTTGTATGTATGTTCTGGGCTGTGACATCTAGCGATGATAGCATTCTGCATTACTGAGATCCTGCTAGTGAAATCTTGATTTACTGTAGGCTTGGCTGGAGAGCTGTGGCTAGTCAACTCAAGCTCTGAAGTAGGTTCTGACTAGTGCGATCTAGGTCTGTTGTAGGTCCTATTCAATGAGAGTTAGCTTTGCAGCTCAGCTGAAGGTTCTGGAAAGCTCATACGTGTTATATTAATAAAAAACTGAGCCTCCCTTTAGGGGTTGTAGACTGTAAAGATATATTACCAGGTCAGTTAAGCATTACTCTATACAGTTACCAGTTAAATAAATCAAACTATTATTTTTACAAAAAATGCAATTGTTATTAGTATAGTTAATGGAGTGTGAGGGAAATGGAGATGTGACCTGTTTCTGATTAAACATATATATTTTTTTCTTTTTTTGTAGCTAGGTAGAGCGATCCAGGTTCTCGCATATTTATATCCTTTTAAGCAAGTAAGTGAAGGCATAACATTAGATACAAAACAATGGAGAAAGAATGAATACCTTACTACACAAAAACAATAATTAGAAGCTTTTTCCTGTTTCTAAGTGCACTGCAGAATGCAGCACACTTAGAAAGAGAAAAAAAGAAGGAGAAATAAAGATATCTGGGGATGCCTCATCATACATGGGTGGATGCGTAGAACAACCACCCTCCACCTGTGCACAGCCTTCCCGGTGCAGAGTAATACAAGGCAGCAACTTGCAATGCTTTATGTTACTCTAGGTTTAATCTGGAGAGTAGGGCCATGCAAGGTGGTTTAGCAAATCTCAATGAAGCCCTTGTGCTGGCTTGCGCCGACTTGTCTAACGTACTGGCAATGCAAGAGTTTCGTAAATCTGCCCCTAAATGTTCAATTCTAAAAGAGTTTGCTTACTCGCTTACCTCTTCATCCTCTGAAGGTCTGCAAAAAGAGTAAGGAGTGACTTAGGTAACACTAATCGACCAATTGTTTAATAAAAAAATCCAGTCATTCATGTTTAGAACAGTCAAAAATACTGTTTTGTTATTTAGATTTTTTTAAACTGACAACCAGATAAATAACTCCTCTCTGGATATATGTAATAGTGGGGGATGAGTAAGCCTGTCACATTTTTTTCTGTTGCCGTCACAGAGCGCAAGTAATGAATAGGGGCCCGATCACAGGTGACCTCATTAAAATCGTACAAAGTTGTAATTGTGTGGGGTCCACAAATTAGCATGTGCACAATTTGTACTCTTTGTATCTAGAGGACCTTAGAATGGAGAGTACCTTGTGAACAACTCTTGTTATTACCCCTTTCGTATGTGCCCAGAACAGCAGGTGTGCAATATTTGCGCAAGATTTCACCAACTGCAAATGATGTCGGCAATAAACCACAATGCACGCAACTGGCATAATACCATTTTGGGTTCACACGGGAGTTTGCGCTCAAAGTCTCGATCGTGATGACCCGCTGTGACACTCTGCAAACGTTTGTAAAAAAATGAACCCTTTCACGCAGAAGTTTTTTCGAAAAACAATTTTAACATAAATTGTTACTTTTGGAAGCCATCAGAAAACCACCAGCACGGCCTATCCTTCATTTCTAAAAAATTATTGAAATATTTCCAGGTAACCTTCTTAGCAATGTGTTTGATACTGGAATGCAGACATGCGAAAGCTTCACAAACAAGTATAGGCAAAACCAATAAGTCTTGCCTTTCAAACCTGTTGGCTTTGTCAATGGCCTTTAGCCATACTGTAACAGCATCTTTTATGCACATATTTACAAAATGAGGCGGCTGCTTTTTTTCTTTTTATTTGCCTTTCCGAGGTCGGTTGGTATGGTACGGTATGGTATGGCCTGTTGTATACTGTGGTATGGTATTCTATGTCAGGACTGGAGGCTTCTAATACGTTTCTCTTTCCATGCTTTATTTTTCTCAGCAGCCAATAAAAGGAAAAGTTTATTAAACAGTACACTTCCCAAGAAACCCTATCAGTCACACGACCAACCACACTGACTGTAGAACGCTTCTTATTTCTTTTCTGCTCCACAACCAGTTAAGTACATCTCCTGTACTAATAGATAATGGATGTTCTTGATTTGCCCTCAATGTTTATATTGATGTGGCTTGTTGATGTGTCATGTTTTATTGTACACGTAATCTTTCTGATCTGAAATATTTTAATTGCATTGCGTATGTGTAGACTGCGCGCACCAGCACCTGTCTGGATTGATGCGTGGATTATTGTAGAGTTACTATCCTGTGTTAGCATAACCCTTCAGGACCGTTTTTCCCTGTATTAGCATTTCCCGTCAGGAGCAGTTTTTCCCTCCGAGCGGGGCGGCACGGTGCAATCATCTCTGATGATTAAGTGGGTTTCAGGGAGCCAGTACGACGGGGCCCTCAGCCGTACAGTCCCTTTTCTATTACCACCTGCAGGAATACAGTGTGCACGCGTGAAGCAGCTTTCAGCCATAGAGGGTCTTTTTGCACGTGAGGCTAGACACGTTCCTTTTTAGGCATCAATTCCTGCAGAACCGAGCTCCCAGCCACGCCTTGTCGAGACTGAGTTACACAGGGTTGTAAACTCTGCAGAAGCTCTGCTTAGAGTGTTTTGCCCAGGCCCTTCCTCCACTATGTAACTCAATTCATAAAGCTTTATTCGGCACATATAAATGACCATAAAAGCATGAACAAAGAAGAGAAAAAAAAGACAACAGTACATATTTACAAAGACATTGCAATTAAAACTTACAGTTATTAATTATAGTTAATGGCTCATTGAGTAATACATATGGTCATTCATAGATATATAAAATGAATAATAAAATACATTAAAAACTCATACTTTTCCTGGAATTGATGCACTGATTTAAAAAGGTGGCAGTATAAAAACAAATATCTGCCGATTGCAGATTAAAAATTAAAGCCATGGCATGTTTAACTGTACGTGTTCCGTATTTAACAAACAGAGGTTTCAAAAATACTATACGAAAACATGTATACAGTTTACAGAACAGCAGAAGGTGCACAGTGCTCTGTGTAGATACATTATCGCACCTACATGGCCCAATCGGGTGTTTCTTAATGTTTGGATGGGCTACTAAACAATGTGCCATCCCAAATCTTAGTCTGGTTAGCACAAATTTATGTGAATTCCTAGTCCTTAGGTAGGATGGAAAACCCTCCATTAGATTGTATCTATTATAAAAAATGACGGAGGACAATGATCCGGCTATAGTTGCTCGTTTCCTTTCTGCATAAGTTAGAAATATACTTTTCATTTCTGATTTGGAGATCGTGGTTGCTGCACTAGGATTATTTAAAATATTCAGATTAAAAATGTCTGAAAAACAGACAACAACATATTTAACCCAGGGAATATCTCGATATTTATCCAAACGTAGGCAATCCTCAACAATAGTTCTGTTAAGTAGCTTCTCATCGGCAAGCCAAAAAGACCGCCAGATCATCAATGGTTTAAGTGATATCAGATCAGTTAAATAATTAATGGCTAATTCGCGATGGCTTAATTCAGTTGAGGCAGAGATGGGCAAAAACAGGAGCTTTTTTAAAAACATATTTTCCTCCAACTGTAAGTTGTAGGTACAGCTATAACCCCATACTCCTGCCCCATACAGAGCAATAGTCACACATCTAGCTTGGTAAATCTTGAGCATATCCCTGGTTCGACGATCCCCAACTTTTGCAGCAAATCTATAAATACCATAAGCATTTTTTGCCATTTTATTCCGGATGTTATTAAATTCATTGTTTCATTTCCTGTCGTTAGAGAAGGTAATACCTAGATAACAAAATTTATCCACCTGTTGCACCTTTTCGCCGTCTATAAAGAAGGCATTTAACGTTTTGGCTTTAGCTCCGCAGGTCATGGTATGCGTTTTTCCCTTATTAATTACTAGTTTTCTATCTTTAATAAAGGAGGAAAAACTATCCATTAGTCGTTGTAATCCGACAGGTGTTCGAGAGAGTAAAACAGCGTCGTCGGCATATAGTAACACCGGCACCGGAACACCGTTGATCTGAGGAGCATCAGCATTAACCTTTTTTAATATATCATCAATTCCATTAATAAATAAAATAAATAAGAGAGGTGCCAAAACACAACCCTGTCTAATTCCTCGTGTAACACAGATTTTTGGAGTACATTCTCCTCTGGTTCCAAAACGTACGTTGGTTTTCAATTTCTCGTATAACTTAGCGAGGAAAAAGATTATGCCTTCTGGGGCTCCTAAATTTAACAGAGTTGGCCATAAAATGGAATGATCTACCATATCGAATGCGCTGCTCAGATCAGCAAAACAAAGATACAGGGAACCGGGTTTCGCTTCAGTATACTTCCCGATCAGTAGATCAAGATTGATACACTGGTCGAGCGTACCTCGTCCCTTCCTGAAACCATACTGGCTGTCAGCCAGTATGCTATCCTGCTCAGCCCATTCCTCTAATCTTACTAACATCACTCTACTCATAACCTTGACTGAAGAGTCAAGGAGAGAGATCGGGCGGTAATTCTTAGCATCAGATCTACTTCCCTTTTTATGAATTGGCACAATGATTGATTCACCCCAAGTTACAGGGGCCTCGGCACACACGGCAACATTAAAAACAATGGTTAAAAGGGGGCCCCAGACATCTGGCGCAGCTTTATAAACGTCTATAGGTACCCCGTCCGGGCCCTGAGCTTTCCCTCCTTTGCTAGCCCGTATACCATATTTGACCTCACTAACGGATATATCCAAAGGCAGAGTAGGCCACTTATTGGGACTAGGATCATTGTCTTTATCAGAGTCAAAAATGCTGGAGAAATGTGCAATCCAACCCTCGCTAGAAACATTAGAAGTCAACTGTGGTGTTTTTTCATCCCTTAAAAAAGGCGAGTTGACCGTGGCCCAAAATAATGTACAATTTGATAATTCAGCAGCTTGGTTGAGGGAATCCCAAGCCTGTTGCTGCAGTTCACCCTTCCTCTGTTTAAGCGCACATTTATATTCCATTCTTAATTTATTTACCAGTTTATTGTCCCTGGGCCTCGCTGCTAAAGCCTGCTTGAGGCCAGTTAGTGCGGAAGTGCAAAGGTGATTAAACCATCTCGGTCTGTTCCTACTTTGCCTACTATTGCGACTGGTAAACTTGGCATCAATAGCTTTATTAATTTGGTTAAAACAATATAAAACCCTCTAAGAGTCAGAACTATTTTTTAAAATAGAAGCAATGTCCAGCAGGCTCTCATTAATTATGGAGCTAGTTAAATCATCGGCTCTTTCACCAATCCATCTTAGCCTTACACCGTTAGTCCTATGTGGTTCTACATTAGAAATAATAATTCCCACATCCACCGAACTACCGGCCCAAAGGGTAGTGTCCAGAATAATACGGTTGTGGTCACTTAAGGTAGTTACTTCAATTCTTGGTGGATCACAGTAAGAACTAATATTAGAAGATGTGATCACATGGTCAATGACCGAGCTGGTGTGCCAATTTTTAAAAGTGGGAATGGGTAAACCATTAACATCTTTACAGCACTCCACTATTTCCAGGTCATAGCAGCCCATGAACTTATGCAGTGCTTCCCCATAACTATTATGTCCAAAATGCGGGACATCCCAGCCGGCACTGTTAGTAACCCCACAAACCCTTTGTGTAGACAAATCGCACAAAGTAGTATTGAAATCCCCTACCCAAATGAAGTCAAATACAACATTCTGTTCCGGACATAGATTTTCGACAGCGCCGGCTAAGTCTGTTACTACTTTGACCCGGGTAACATCAAAAATGTTATTATAATAGTTAATCAATAAAACATTATGGTCTTTGTCATCCACAAGCCAGAGGATCTGCACAAGGTCCCCTACAGGTATATACTTTTTAACCACAATAGGACGACAGATCGTTACAAGTATAAGGAGACCGCCTTTCGCTCTACCTATACCACCTCCCAACGCCGGTAAATTGTAAGAAACGAATCCCTCATAGTTAACTTCATCTTTACACCATGTTTCTTGAAGACATAAAATGTCATGGGCATTAACAAACGTTAACCATCCCGGATCCCTCTCCTTCGATTTCAGCCCTGCCACATTCCAACAAACAATAGTAATAGTATCCTTACCCCTAACACAATTACTATCAGGCACCATACCATTGTTTCGTCCCCAATTCACATTCTGGTTTGAATTGCTTATGTCCCCACAATCGGGCGGTGCCCTTATATCCACCGCCAATTCAATTTCTGTGTTGTTGGGCATCTCTTGGGCCATGGTATTATCTATACCGATATCCACACAGGGAATAATAATCACCTGGGGTAAGAGCTGCCCTCCCTCATTAAGTCAATCATTTGCATCCAGAGAACTTAGGGGTTGAAACCGGTTTTGCATTGAAATATCAGGGTATAGCCTGTGTGTAGCAGGGCATAATCTACTTCCTCTACTCCCATAAGGGGCATTATTATGATGGCTGTAAAAAAAAGCAAGCGAGCGGGCACACACATTATTATCAGTAATTGGTAATGAGGCAGCTCTTAATAATACAGTGGCAGCATGTTGAGGGTGTTTAAAGTTTATAATGACACAGTCACCACTAAAACTTTTCTTAGAGCTCCCTATCCAATTTACCCTTCTGGTAGTCAGAACTTGATCTGAGAGTTCAGTTGGGAATCCACAATGCCTGTGCATCCAGGAAACGGTTTTATTTTTTAAAGACTCGTGGGTTTCCTGATGATTCCCCTTTGCAACAGGGGGAACATTAACTAAAACTACCACATATGGTGCGCAGTCAGGAGGGAGATTAATGGCGCGCCTTCGCCTTACCTCAGTCCAATCCTCTTTTCTATCAGGTATTAAAACAACCTGGCTATCATTACAGGCTAAGGACTGTACTGTCGGGTAGTTCTGTACAACACTCCTACTAATATCTAAACCTGTAACATCACCGGGAGGAGCAACCTGAGTATCATGATTGCTTATTGTTATTGGGGCTGACACACTATCTGCTTCCACCAGTGTTTTTTTGAGGAGATCGCCTAATCTATTGACTTCCGCGGTTAGCTGATCAATTTTTACCATAAGAGGTTTGACAATACCCTTAATCTTTAAGTCAATAATACTTACTAAGTTTTTTGTTTTTTCTGCATCTAGTTTAACGTCGTCGATATTTGCCGTATTATCCTCATCCTTATCTGGATTCTTGAGGGGGCTAACTAATCTTTTTTTTGCGGGCCAAGCACCCCCACGTTTAGTCTGGGTCTTTCTACATGCTCTAACCACTCTGGGTAGTGGGGTGGGTGGATGTTGGACTATGGGATCAGTAGAAACCTCTAGATCGGCTAAGGTAGAAGTATTCTGCATAATCATTTCCCTATCAGGAACACCGGAATTAGTGCAGACACTACTACTGTCATCCAGAGCCAATGGAGCAGGTGAAAGTTGCACGCTAGATAATGGGGGGGGGCTGCTAAGCCCTAGGGATTGTCTCCTCTCGCAGTTAATTTTACTAACAATCTTCACTAAATAAGTATCCAATGTCTGGGGTATAGAGGGGACTTTTTGCTTTGACATGCTTAACAGTCACAAATTATCACTTTAAAATCGAATAAGGCTTTTCCAAATTACACACGAATAATAAGATAATAAGGGCTGCTTGAAAACAAAATGTGATATACACAACCTACATACAGTCCCAAAAAAAAAAACACTTAATGAACTCTCACAGTGTACAGATATACAGGTCACAAAGGTCAGCAGCCTGTATAAACCAGAACCTCGTCACAAACTGTCCGCCCTTTATCCGGGCTTCGTCCTGGGCGCAGCTGTAGGCTACCTGCAATATAGGGAGTCAACAACCAATAAGCAATAAGCAGATGGACGTACACGGCTGAGACTCCCCATGCGCTCCCCATGCGCTCCTGGGAGCTGTAGTCCCGTGCAGCGCCTCACCAGCTCCTTCCCAGCAGTCTCCAACAATCGCACCCCCTCCAGGGACTACGGCGACACAGATATCGAGATGCCTCCAAAGCGCTCTGTCCTTTGCCGCCCACCTCAGCTGCTTCCTCACTCTATGCGGCTGTCTCAACAGTACACAGACACCGACAGAGCCCGCTCTCGACGGCACACAAACACCGACTGAGCCCGCCGCACAGACACCGAAAGAGCCTGGTCTCGGCAGTGTACAAACACCGACAGTGCCCCTTGCTCTGCTCCGTCTCTGCTCCGTCTTTGCCTCCACACCTCGTCACTGTCTCGCCTCCCCTGCTCGGAACCCGCGATCCTCGCAGCCGGCGGCGCGGAAACAACTTGTTGGTCTTCTGAATGAAAGCCAGACAGAAAAGGACAGACCAGCCCCGCAGCTCTAGGCTGGTTTTGCGTGCTGGGGCAAAGCTCCCTCGTTCACGTATGCGAAGAATTTTAATTAATTCCAATCCTTTTACCCCTTATCTACTTTATTCTATTTATTCCTGTGACCTTACTCCAGGCAGACCAGTTTTCTATTGCAAAAGTTAGTGATCCACCAGGATCTAGGGCGGTACTGGGTGCGTTTTTTTCCTGTTACACGCTCTGGGTGAAAAACAGCTCAGTCCAAAAACAGTCCACAAACCTCAGGCACCCATTCTGTAGTACTGCATACCGGCTGTGGCACAGCACGCAAAGGGCTAAACAAGGTAGAACCGAGTGAGGGAAGGCAGAGCTGGGCCCAAAAGAAAAAAAAAAAAGATACAGAGAATAGAAAAAGAATGGGCCCAGTAATGAACAACAGTATCTAAAAGTCAAATAACAAGCTCTCTTTGGGCCCCAACACTCCCGGCACTCATGCCCTGCTAATCTGGATACTTTGCACTGCTGGTTCCTGAATACTTCCACCTGTGCTGATCAGGTAGCTTCCCTTGTGTGCATGAAGGAGGGGGGGGATGGGGCTGGATTTCTCTCCTTCTTTTCCACACCCAGGACTCCCCGGTTTCCCCTATTCCAAGGGTTGAGATGGACGAGGGGGCGCAAACGTCCTTCCTGTAAAGACTCGTGGCTTTTCTCCACAACTGCTAGTCTTTTCCAAGAATGAGAGAAGAGAAGGGAGCGACTGACCTTCTCACGTTGCTGCACCCTGCGGCGTCTTCCTTGCGTCTTCCTCGCGGCACCACCGCGGGCGCGTCCTTCTCTCTGCCGCCACTTGCTGCTCTCTCTTTCCCCTTAGCACTCTGAGGGGGGGAACAAGTGCCCCCGCGACGATTCCGCGGCTCACGGTTACTCCGGAACCCCTGCAGCCCACAGCCGCTGCTGCGATGTTCCGCTCTTCCTCCGCCCCCGCCTCGCTTCTCACTCCTGTGTCCTCCTGCGTCCTCACGTCACACGCACTCAGCTCAGCTCCACTATGTAACAAAATACTAACCTTTAGGCTGGCCTGACTTGGGATGTAAATATTGTTCATTAGCAGCAGTGCTCCCCCTGGTCACCCCATTTGGGCATTTTATTGCTTGTACACATGAGTGTTCCAGCTGGAATATATCTATTGGCCCTAGACCCATAAAAAGGCAGTGTGCACATTTGACAATCTATGAGGAATACCAAGAAGGTGCTGATGGCTATTATTATGATGAAGACCCTTCTGGGTCCTTTGAACACAACCTGGTCCATGCCCTTCATGCAGGAGTGCGCCAAACAGTTAATGACGCCTTGGTAAAGGCCATCACCACCTTGAAGCACCATCTCTATGGTTTCGGCCCCCAGCAGCAGGATTGGTTACCCCCTTCTACCGGCATGCTCGGGGACGGTGAAGAGAAATTAAAATCCAAGCAGAGTAAAGGGCCCCACACGGATGCTTTTGAAAAACTGGCAGCATCCTTGGACAATAAACACACCTACAGTGTCCCCCCCACGGTCCCATGCCGACACTGACACAGATGATTCTGAATCCTCCTCAGCTCAGAGCTCTGCTCGTGAGGATAACCCAGACCCAAGCAAACATAAGAGCAAACGTAAGAGTAAGACTCATAACACAGCACCTTGCAAGCAACCCAAAGTCCTTATTTTTGAAATGGGAGACATTATTCATCCCAGATCTACATCTTGGGTCCGACCACAGGAAGTAGTTGATTATGTGAAGGCCCACATCTGTCAAGCTTTTGATATGGAGTTACAGGCTCGCAAGCGGTCTGAGTGCCCCAGACCGACTTACGAGATAAGGTAGCAGACACTCCGGAGGTGGATCCCACCACAGTAACTTATCTTAAGAAATATACTAAGGATCTGAAAAGAGGCCTGGACTGAGCGTGGAAAATCTGCCAGGACAAACTTTTAGTCATGACAGGTCCCCTAACCAAAATCTTAGAAATGGCCTACCATTCATAGGAATCTAAAACTCTTATTGATGCAGGAACTCTGGTGGGATGGGCCCAACGGGCCATGTGCCAGTTGGGTAACTCTATCTGCGCTATCTCTAGCGAGTGGCAAAGATCCTTCCTAATGACATTGGATCCAAAGTTGACAGATTTAGCTTCTTTGGAGTCAGGTCCGTCTGCACAGGGTCTTCTATTCAGAGCCCCGTTCTTGAAAGACCTTTGCCTCCAACCTGGTTATGGCCCAAGGATCCATTAAAAATGTCCACAGACCACTTTTTGGGAGGGCTGGATGCCTTAGGAGGGCGAGCGTTCGGCTGTGGTTACCAGCAAGGCCAACAAAGGGATTACTACCAAAGAGGTAGAGGTGAGTATCAAGATCAGGCCTCCACCTTCTACCCATCCAGAACACACAGCTTTAGAGGGCATTTCTGAAAAGGACGGTCCAGGGGCTCCCAAGGCTCCTTTCAAGACTCTAACCCCACAGGAAAGAATTATTCCTTTGGGGTGAAGAACACAACTGTTTATGCACAACTGGCTGAAAATATCACAAGATCCAAGGGTTCTCAAGACTATTCAGGGTTTCAAGCTAGAGTTTTACGAGACCCCAGTACAACCAGGTCCCCCACACAATGCATTTTTCCCATCTAGCTCAGTCTTTTATCGACTCAGAAATTCAGGCGCTTTTACAGAAAGATGTGATAGAAGCGAATATCTTTCATCCACATGGTTTTGTAAGCTGCATTTTCCTTGTTGAAAAGAAAGGAGAAGGCTCAAGATTGTAGTCAATCTTCGAGAGTTCAATCAATGGATACTCTACCATCATTTGAAGATGCAAAGGATTCACCTTCTAAGGGACATCCTTCAAGAAGGGGACTGGATGGTTCGATTAGACCTAAAGGATGCTTATCTGACTATTCTTATTTTTCCACTGCACCAATGTTTTCTTCAGTTTCTATGGAACTATGTGTATTACAAATTTAAGGTACTCCCCTTCGGACTCTCCTCCGCACCTTGGTGTTTCACAAAGTTCATTCAGCCAGTGGTGGAGTTTCTGATGTCTCAAGGGTTTCGCTTCATCATTTACCTAGACTACATTATCATTATGTCCCAGTATCCTCAGAAAACCATAACATATCTGGAGTGGACGATCGTCCTTATTGAAAATCTAGGATTTGTTTTCAATGTCCAGAAATCGATTCTGAGTCCGTCTCAATTTCGGGAGTTCCTGGGGTTCCAAGTAAACTCTCAATCAACTCAGCTGGTTCTCCCACCTCAGAAGGCTCTATGCCAGAGATGACCATAGAATTAGATGACCAGCCGTTTGGCCTGAATAGCCCGTTGCAGGCAGATCTCCACAGGCGGTCATTGGTCCTCGATGGAGTTGAATGTGCAAATCAATTGCCTGGAACTTCTAGCAGATTCCTTTGCAATCCAGAATTTCTGCCAGGAAGGCAAAATGCTGCATCCTCCTCTGCATGGACAACATTTTGGCGGTCCGCTATGTAGACAAACTGGGCAGGACAAGGTCCAAGTCCCTGACGAGATAGCCAAAGATATTTGGCACTTCTGTCTTCGGAGTCACAACTCCGTGACAGTGGAATATCTTCTGGTCCAGTGCAATGTGATAGCAGCCTGGCATTCTGGTAATCTGCGGGACTTCAGCGACTGGAGGCTTCATCCGAATGTCTTCCACATGCTTCTTCGCAGATGGGGTCCGTGCGTGATCAATCTGTTTGCATCTCGTCTGAACCGCCAACGTACTCTAGCTGGCGTCCAGATCCGAGGGCTTGCGCGATTGATGCATTCCTCCAGGACTGGAGTCCATTCTGGAGGAGTATTAGCTCAACTGAGACGGCATGAAGTGGAAATGATCTTGGTGACCCTAGGGCACAGGCTTAGTTTCTGGATGTACTGGAATTAGCATGTGCCCCTCTGGTTCTGATACCATGGCACTGGAATCTCCTGATTGACTCCAAATACCCCTCATCCTCACCTCCCTACCCCTACTCCCCATTTGCTGTTTGTGGAAATGTGAGTTGATTGATTTTATAACTTGAAACACGGTTTATGGCTTCCTATATTTTTTCTTTTTCCTTGGAAACAATGACAAATGATTGGTTCCCTTTTGTTCTCCTTCTTCATAGAGTCACATTTGGTTGAGAGTTTGTATAATGTTTTAGTTATTCAGGAGTAAGTCTACGTTCAGAAACTGGTTCATCTAGGAGTCTCTTGCTGGTGGTGAGGTTCTTACTATTCGAGTTTATGGACTTCCATTGAGGGTTCTGATTGTTAACTGTCTCTCGCTTGGAGCAAAGAAAGAGGAAGTGTTCTACAGTCAGTGAAATATATAGGGGACTCCTCTATGGTTGGTCATATGACTAATAGGGTTTCTTGGAAAGTGTAGAGTTTAATAAACTTTTCTTTTTATTAGCTGGTGAGAAAAAAAACATGGAAAGAAAAACATAATCCTCGACTCTGTGTCCTTAATAGAATTGAAAATTCTTGACGCGATTGGTAGACAATTTTATATTGTATGGTATGTTATGGCTTGTCATTGTATACTATGGTATGGTGTTGTATGGTATGGTCCCGCCTGTCATTGTATGGTATGTTTTGGTATGCTGTGACCTGCCATTGTACAGTATGGTATGATGTGGTATGGTATGGCTTGTCATTATATAGCATGGAATGGCTTGTCATTGAATAGAATGGTATGACCTGTCATGGTATGTATGTACAGTATGATATGGTATGGTCTGATATGGTAATGAAGAGAGAGGTCAAAAGCCATAAGGATGGAGAGTGGGAGGGAGGGGGCAAAGTTAACAAGGATGGTGAGGTTAAAAGCAAAATGGACAGATGGCGGGAAAGAGACCAACATGAAGGAATATCTACAGTACTAAAAAAAACAAAAGTCAGAAAAATTTGAGTGATACATGCACTCCGAAAATAAACATTCTCAACTATGGTGCAGCATGTCTGAAGAAGTAAAAAAGATGAAGATACATACAGAGCGACCAAAAGCCACAGGGACTGAGGGCGGAGGGGAGGGTGAAAAGGCAACACTGAAAGAAGTCTGTCACACCATAAAAACAACAAAATTATAGACAAATATAACACATGCAGTCTGAAAATCAATTTTTTTTGTCACACTGAAGAGTGTTAGAAGCAGGAGAGGTAGATGGATAGACACTGACAGTCTGCAAACAAATGCAGAATTGAGGCGTGTTTCCTCAAGACGCAACATTATGGAGTGCTGCCTCCAAAACAAAATAATAGGGTAATCATCAGATTGCGAGCAGCGGAAGGACACTCAGTGGGAACAAAAGCAGTACTTTGGCCATGCACCATAGTAATAACAAACAAACAAAGAGGAATAAACCCAGGATACACTAACCAAATAAAAACACAGAAATGGGAGTGATAATGAAGCCAACCAATGGTAAGCAATGGGTGGGCTCTAAGCCACTGTTAAGCTAACAAAATGTCTTGCAAATAACAGTACAAACGATGTCTCAGGGGTGACATAAAAGGGCTTAGAAGGTGGTGATAACACTTAGGCCCATATTTATACTTTTTTAGCGCCGCATTTGCGCTGCTTTTTGACGCAAAAACGGTGCAAACGTACAAAATACAATTGAATTTTGCAAGTTTGCGCCGCTTTTGCGTCAAAAAATTACGCAAATGCGGCGCTAAAATAGTATAAATATGGGCCTTAGCTCCTAAAGGGTTCATTTATTGCAGGTCAAAGACACAGATGTTATTAGTTTACATTTGTTTATTTAACACACACCTGTTCTGCCACCACATTAGCCAGTATGTTGGTCAGCAGTATCCTTTTAACACATATGGATGTTGCAAAACTATACTTCATCATTTCACATCAATTGCTGTTGAGAAGACAGAAAATATTGACAAGGTCTCAGACCCTTAGATACCGCTGCCCACTGCGCTGTGTAACGGTACAACCTGAAGGAAGTCCAATGTAAGACCAGATGGGACAGACCCATGTCAGATATTCAAGATAACCATTATCTACATAAAGATGTTCAAATTAAATTAATGGTATTTATCTTCAGTGGGTATCTTGAAAATCTACCATATATCTGGCACACACAGACCTATGTGAGACCCTCTTGATGTAAGGTGTGAGCCTTCAATTAACCTCTGAGTGAAAGATGTTGAACTCTCAAAAGCAGAGTAAGGCCGCCTCAAAAGTGAGGCGGGAGATGGCGAAGGTAGCAAAAGTAATACATGAACACACAAGGTATCAAAAGTAATACATTGCAACATTCTAGCTCCCAAATATAGACTTCATGTTATCCAGACTTAAGCCATAGGAGAAGCCCTGGAGAGGCAAAGGCAAAAGGTCATGGTGCTGTTCAGTCAGAATATTTCTACCCCCAGTTCCTGCTATGGATCCTGGGGGTTAAATCACTTAGTAATGGGCTGCAGGAGCTGTGTACCTGCTCATGTTTTTTTAAATTTTATTTATATCCCCAAAGTTATGTTTACTTCATGCTGTCTCTCTGCAGTAGAAAGTTTGCTCGAGGTTCTCTTGTGCTGACTGGTGTGATCTGGAAACACAATGAAGTGGTTTGTGTTTTCAAGAAGTACAGTCCTCACCCACCATATGAAACCCTCCTTGGAGCTGTCACTGGAGGCAGCCTTCTCTCTTGAGTAGCAGGTACTCTATCATGGAGGGTGGGAGCTGCAGTCGGGCCAGGGCCTGGCCCCCTCCTAAGTGATGTCGCAGGACACAGCGGGCCAAGTGCTGCAACCTGCGGGGCTGGTTGGTCACTTTCAGGACTGAGTCGTAGAAGAGCTGATGTTCCTGCAGGGGATGGGGAACAGGAGAGAGGAGAAGGAGGGACAAGGGGAGAAGGCAAAGGTGTGTAAGGGAGGGGAGGGAAGCCAACGAATTAGATGTTTGCAAGTAGAACATAAAATATGAAGGGCAAACGTGAAGAAAGAAGAGAGAAACAACACAAAGTGTAAAGTGCAGGAGAAAATTAATGAAAGGCAGTAGAAAAAAAGGATGGGTGAATGGGAAAAGAGGAGCGAGGAAGAATATCAGTGTAGCATATATGAGAAGAGGAAAGAAGCGAGTGCAAGAATGAGATGTGGACGAAGGAAGTTGTGAGATAGAAAGGAAAGCACAGGAAATCAGAAAAAATGACAAGGGGCAAGGGGAGATGAGGGAAAGCAAAGAAGAGAGTGAGTACAGGACAGGATTTCATCAAAGGAGGTTTGAAAAAGGGTGAACAGATAAGAGATACAAGAAAGATCAAGAGAGAAGGAGTTACAAGAGTACAGGCGAGTCATTGTTTGATATATGGAAGTAGGTGCAAGTACAGAGCCCATAAGACAAATAGGAGCAACGATTCAGCAATGAGACACGGCACGGTAGAGAAGTTATGTTAATGAAAGTTGATAAAGAAGGATAGAGAGGACAGATGAAATAAGGTTTGAGGTGAAAAGATGGGAATAAGCAAAATCAGATAGGTAAGCGTGCAAAGGGGAGGAATGTAAAAGTAAGGGAGGAGAAGACATGAGAAAAAAAACAGACATGAAGACAGATGAGAGATATTGGGGTTTGGTGGGAGACAGGGAGAAAACATGAATGCGAGGGAAGGATAAAGGAGAAGAAAGGGGAAGAGGCAGATTGAAAGGATATGAGGAAAATAGGAAAGGGGAAGGTGGAAGGGAGAGATTGAAGAAAGATAAGAAGCAGAGAAGAGTAAGGAAGAAGAAAGGAAGAAGACTCCACTTTATCAGCTCTTAAATGTTCAGACGCAGATGACACCTAGCTCTTCCTTCAAATGAAGAGGACAGGTGGTGTGCAAAGATTAGACAAGTGCTCATATGATAAACAATAGTGGATGCCTGCAAATGTCTTGAAGTAATAAAAACTAAATCTGAGCACCAATGCCCAACTACTTTCATTAAAATCTGTTATCACAAGCTACAAATGATTTATTAATTTGGTTTATCTGAAGCAGTAATAACAATCACAGAACAAAACTCTTCAAAATAAATTTGAAACAGATACCAATCTTCAAAAGGTTAGTGTAATGTCTAGTTGACTGAAGTTTAAATACAATCACATAAAAAATGTACCAAAAGCACAAAACATCCTAAAGTAGGGGTGTGGGATTTAATAAAATATCTACTTATCCATGGGACAGGTGGCTTCTTAAATCTACTTGTCCTGTAAACAAAATCTATTTGCCCCTTTGAAGCCATGTAGCGTGGTGGAAAATTATGGCAGCAATCTCATTATGTTAGAGCTCTGATAATAGCCTCTCTGATTATGCCAGCGTTACTACTATAGTAGGGCTTGAATACCTGCAATTTTAATCCCTACTACAGCAGTTTCCTTGTTTTGCCACCTTTCTGCAGATTTGCATACTGGGGCTGGAGGAAGTAGTAAGCAATAGTTTCAGGGCTAGAATGCCTTTGAGTGTGCAAACCTACTAACTTGCATGTTTTAAGGATGTTGAGCAGATCTTCTCTTATCTTTTCACATAATGAGAAAGGTTGGAAATGTATTCCTGACAATGGCAGAAGTAGAAGTTCTTCCAGGGTTAGGAAAAAAGTGGTTGGAGTGAAAGTGAACTTGTAAACACTCAATTGATTTTCACATGAGCAAATCTACACATGCATTTTTGCTTGTGCTAACATACAGTTCACAAATTTCCTGATTTCCTGGTCTACTTTTGTAAGTTCTTGTGAATTCATGAAAGCCACTTATTCAAGGACATATACCATGGGTGCACTTTTGTTGTGAATTTCTTTAAGAATTGGGTTCCTAATTATGCATGGCGTTAAAAGACATTTTATTTTTATTAAACTTCTATTTCTCTTTCTATTGGCTGGTTTTACTGTGAGTGTTCACATTCTGCTCTTCAATAAGGAGAATTTTGGCACACAAAGTAGTTTTGTTCAGTTCCAGAAACTACTGTGGCATAACAAAACTGAAGGGGCCCCCCTTGCTGCAAAGAACATGGAGGCCCCCTCCTCCAGGCTCACTCAGGGCAGGTGCTGTGCATTGACAAAACAAAAAGACTCTAAAAAAATGTCGGATTGTTTGGCATTGTCAGTGCTTGTTTATTTTCATGCTTCCCATCATCTTGCTGAAAATGGTTACACGGATTTTCCATTAGGAATATTTTTGGAAAATACTAGGATGCATCAACACATTTTACTAAATGATGCTTTAAAGAAATAGCACCTAATATTTCATGTTAGCGGAGTGTTCTTTCTCCTACTTTTTCTGAACATTTTCTTCTGAAAGCAAAGCCTCATCACTCTTACTTACAAACTTCTGCAGACATTTGCATCTAATCAGAGAGCATTCTGGAGCATTATATTTAGCCTCATATTGTTAAACTTTTCAAACATGTGTACACTTTTTTTTTACCAGAACCACTGTCAGTAGTGCAGTGTGACCTTAAAACATTTATTTACAGCGCTAGCCCTAATAATGAAGGCTTTTAATTAATGAACCATAAATACAAGTTTGAACAGCATTAACATATGGGGACACACTACCTTAACTGCAGACAGTTCTCTTCTTTGTAAGCTGGCAGCCAAAGGATTTGTGCTGCTGGGGGTTGGGCGTACTTGTCCAAGGCAAAAACAAACATAAAAACTTGTTGCTCTTGACCCCAAACAATATGTCCCAGGCATCGGGTGATAGGAATTCCACATGCCTGCTAAAGCCTGCCATCATTGCATAAATTACTTTCAATTAACAACTCATGAAAGGTTTCTGGTAGCTTACAAGAAACTCTACATATTAATGAAACATGTTCAATAGATCCCATGTTAAATATGCACATTCTGCAGCGCCATTATGTACTGAAATCAGTGCTGCAATAAATTCAAGAACGACAATTTGTAAAAAACAAAATAAAAGAATTCCCCATCAGCAACTTTGCTATGGCCCAAGCATCACATAATGAGCCATCTGATTTTCACATCTATGGGCTTGATTTAGAACTTGGCAGAGAGGAATACTCTATCACAAACATGATCGATATCCCAGCAGCGTTATTATGATCCCTTTATATGCTATGCAGATCATAATACAGGGGAAGAGATATCTGTCACATTTGTGATGGAATATCCCCTTTGCCAAGTTCTAAATTAGGCCCTATATCTGCAATATAGATGACAGTAAGTTGTTGCTACATGCAAGAGATTCAATCTGTTAGACAGAACTATAGCGGTGGTTGGTTGTAGTACCTTATTAAAAAGTTTTTTTTTGAAAAGTTAAACCTAGAGGCTTTCAGAGTGAAATATAAATTATTAGCATAATCTATCAATTGTTGCGATATACTCTAATTTGTCAATGTAGTGATTTCGGCTTTAATCATGTGAAAAATAGGAGCAGTGGTGGCAGTGTGCATACCACACCACAATATCAGAATTGGGTACATTGAAGATCCAGGATCTTAAAGATCAGTTCTGGGGTGGTTGATTATCTTGCAATAATTAAACATCTCTGTTTAATAAGGGCAAGACTACTTCTCCTAAAAACAGGCACTTCTACTCTATATTATATTCAGGGGAGCATTTTACCTTTAAAATCTTTTACAAATTGAAAATAACTGAATCTCTCATATTTAGCATTGCAAGCTGCTAAGTGCTCATTGTATTAATAGCTCAAAACTTCTGAAAAAGTGAATTAGGTTTTCATGTACGACCCTCATTGAAGGTCAAACACTCCGAAAACTGGCCACCCAGAAAGTCACCTGCCTATCCTAAAATGTAAGATATTAGATTTAAATCATTTATTTCAAGGTTAATCATATTTATACATTTAAGGAAGGCATGCTAAAGGAATAATTGGTGTCTTGGCTAACAAGACAGACTCGTCAGCATATGTCATTAGCTATAGGTGAAATCAACCATACTCTGTGGGAAAGAATCTACCTAAGATAGAGCAAAATGTATGTCCCTATGAATGGGTAAAACTTCAAGGGTGCAAGAATACACCAATGAGGCAACCCACCCATAACATAGATATGCCTTAAACTCCCTGCATGATTTTATCTGCAGACCATTACTCAAATCTCCTTATATACAAGGTCAATCATAGCAAACAACGCAGGAATAATTCAAGAATAATATCGCAAAGTAAGTAGCTCTAACTTCATGAAATTAAAACTACCAAATAAGCTGAAAGTGGTGTCCTCCAGAAAGAGTTACTAGGGGCCTGTTGCCACACAGCTTGACTGCTGAAAGGTATAAGAGTATTCATCAAAATACTTAGGAAGATACATGTAGGGAGATGCAAGATTGTGCACACAAGAATTAAATCTATTTCCATTGCCTGGTGATGACTTCAGAAAAAGAAGACAGCACATACCTTAATATGATACATAGAAAGATTACATACTGGATGTTAAGCTATTGTGTGAAACGATGAGAATGAAGGTGAGTGAAGGATGGGGTGGGATGATTGGTGTGTTATAACATTTAGAGTTACATTTGGAGGACGTACACTTTGTGGTTGGTTGTGCACAAATGAAGTAAGGAGATAGCACTCAGGTCAGCTGTAACCCCTTAGCGGTTGTAAGATTAGAATTTGGGCACTCCAGTGAGAAGCAGTTTGCTGACAAATGTTTTGACTGCAGAATGTGGACTGCATGCAGTGGCATAGTGGAGAAGGGACTCCATTATGTTTGAGTGGTAATAGGTATGTGGAGGGAGTTGGTGCCATGGACATCCTTGCAGAACAGTCAGAGGTCGCTAAACTAACAGACAATCGATCTGGTGTTGCGGGCCAGGTACGTGTTTGAAGACGGTACTGCTGATAAAGTTAATAACTTTGTGAGGCTGGGAAAAGTAGAGTGGTAGGCTAACAAAGAGTATGTTGCAGTGGGTGATTGTACTCGTAACCAGATTACAACTTTAGCCTTGTAAAATCTGAGGTAATGGTAAATTTTATATGTATCTAGAATATAATCCACAATTTTTGGTGAATGACAATGACTCTAAATGCATTAGCATTTCTGGTGTTCAAAAGTACTTTGAGGTTTCTTTTGGATGGGGCAGGGTCAAGATGTCCAGAAAGAAGATGATTGGGTTAAGTTTAGTCCTGGAAGCAATGAAAGCTGGGAAAAGGTGATGTCAGTTTTCAAGGAATTAAGAATGGTAGAGCAGAATGCCATTAAAAAACACATAGGGCAGAGGCAGACATGCAAGACTAGTGGCCAGGAGAAAATGATGCAAATAAGAAAAAGATCTTGCTATAATTTGCATAGAAGTGGTAAGAAAAGCCAAATAATTAGACAATGTTTGCAGAGGAGACAATTAACAGGGAGAAATTAAGTGAAAATATGGCATACCCTTGGGGCATACCACCCAGCAGGGTTGTTGGCTCTGACACTTTGGAAAAAGGCTGAA
Organism: Pleurodeles waltl; assembly: GCF_031143425.1. NCBI lineage: Eukaryota > Metazoa > Chordata > Amphibia > Caudata > Salamandridae > Pleurodeles > Pleurodeles waltl. Next base: position 212,020,395 of record NC_090445.1, on the reverse strand, counting down.
ACCTGGTCAATTTTTTACCAACAGGGAGGATGTTTTTATTTAATAGCTTATAAAATCAAAGTTAACAAAGTAAAAAATAGCAGTTTTGTTTTCATTATTAATTTTCAATTCTTATTTTCAACATTTAGAAGGCCACATACAAAAATAAATTATTCTTAAAGTTTTAGATCTGATAACCTGATGCTAAATTATCATTAAATCAAAGAGAGACACAACTGCCCTGTTAAAGTAAATTTAAAGGATTCTCCAGGCTTTTTTATTCAAGTACCAACCATTGACCATTGTAGAATCTCAATTACTGACGCAAAGGCTGCTCTTAGCTCTGAGAATGGGGATAACACTAATCGGACCCTCAAGAAATGCAGAATCAGCAATCAAAGAAGTAGCAAGAGATGTTTGCGAGGCGGGGTGATCAACTGTCTGTACATTAGTAAAACTGTGTTCAATAGTGTGTGCAGTTTGTTGTGCAGCATACAAAACAATAACTTTGGTATCTGAACGAAATATCGACTATAAATATCAAGGGCCTGATTACAACTTTGGAGGAGGGTGTTAATCCGTCCCAAATGTGACGGATATCCTTCCCACCGTATTACGAGTTCCATAGGATATAATGGACTCGTAATATGGCAGGTGGTATATCCGTCTCATTTGGGACGGATTTTTTTTTTTTAAATCTCTTTATTAAATATTGTAGTTAACAGCTCTTACATTGATTTAATAAACAGTGTATTTTTATACAATTGGGAGTTTCTTTTTTCTTTCCATTATTTTGCCTCTGATCACTTTATACATCTTGTCTTACATATTTTGCAATTAGAAACTTTATTGCATTCGGTTCAAAGAGCATTGGCATTTGGGACGGATTAACACCCTCCTCCAAAGTTGCAATCAGGCCCCAAGTTCTGTAAATGTGAAATCAAATCTAGAGTACCCAGAGTAAAGCATATACTATTCAGACTAACTATAACGAATTCTTTAGTCACATTTTATTGTTTTTAACAGTAATACTTTAAATATATGTTGCCCATGCTGTTAAGCACAATTATTTACCTTAAAAACAGACTGCCTCCGACTTCTGTCTCTCTTCTAGGCCGCCATTAGATTCCTTTTACATGTACTGCCCTCTCACTACATCCTACTTTCTCTAACTCTCAAAGTCAAGTCTCCACTTGCTTCTCCTGCTTGCACTTTGTCTCTTCCACAACCACCTTCCTGCCGACCAATTACCTGAGGTTTACTATCCACTAGGTGCATCCGCTACACCAACTGGTCACTCATTCTATTCACAAAATTATTTACAAGCAACATGAAAAAACATGCCTGTGAACACTTAAACATTTTGTATGTGTTTGGAATTATTCAGGCTGTAGATTTGGTGCATGACTCGCTATTCAGAAAATGTATCACCCATAACACCCAAAGGCTGGGTGTTATGGTCATTGTATATGCGGACGTACCTGCCAGAGCTCCAGAGGGACAACCTCCTCCCAAGAGTCAAAGGGTGGGATCCGGGCAAAGCAGTTGAGGAGCACTTCCAGTGTCTCGGGAGACGAAGCACAGTACCTCCACATCTGAGCAGGTAACATCAACCGGAGGAGGGCCGATGAGGGAAAGAGAAAACAGAAAAAATGTATGAAGAGAAGAGTATATGATGGGCAAAGGGGCAAAGTGTGAAGGTGTCACATGGCAGACAGAGAGAGCCAAACCTGGTGACCCAGCTCATTGCTATGAGAAATGGTGCCTCGCACCTTCGAGGGGCTCTATCAGGTCATGAGAAGAGGCAAACTAGGATTTAGGAAAATCTCTAGTTGTGCTTTTCAAAGGTCCCTGAGGGCCAAGACAGTTCCACCATACATAAGTTTGTTGGTGAATAAGAGTTCTGGTAGCAGTGTTAGAATGAAAGCACTAATGAGGTTTATGCATGTTTTTTTCAGTGGGCTAGGAAAAGAGAATGGATTGGAGACGACGGTTGATTATTTCCGAACTCCCAAAAATGCCCTGGGATATGTGCAGTGTGAAGTACTATATGCCTACCAGTTTGAAATTTTGAATTTAAATCCAATGTAAGTAGTGCAGCGGTGCAGCAGTGGTAACAGCAAAATGTTCTGGCAAAATACGACTGACTGTCAATAAACAGCATACAGCAGGCATTGTTGTGAGGCTTCAAGGTATCCTTCAGTGTTTGTCCCAACCTAATGACATGGTGTCTGTACAGTTGAAACGTCTAAATCAGTGACATGCAAGAATTGTTACCCCACTTCTGCAAGTTTTTTGTTTCATACCCCATTTTTCATGCCATTCATTCTTTACCAGCATCATTGAAAAGATCAGATCAGGGTACAAAATTGATCTGGACACTGAAGAATGCAACAGGTGCAGGAGGTAAGCCCATTGTAAGTGGGAAGACAGAGTGATAGATAAAGACACAGACGCAGAAAGGCAAATGCAGAAAATGATAGAAATACAAAGATAATGATGAATGAATACCTAGAAAATCAGAGAGACAGAAACTGAATGTCAGGCCAATAGATACAAAGAGGCTAATGGACTGATGGACATGCTGAGAGTCAACTAAATAAACCCTACTAAATCTGTGGCACTAAATCGGTGGTGTCTACATCTCAGTAAAGTATTTAACAGAATGACATCGTTAGTCACTACATCGCAGGGGACAGTACACTGCAGGTTTTAGGTAAGTATAATATGTTCTGTTCAAACATGTTTATTTATACCGTGGTCTTTAAAACAAAGCTCAATTACACACCATCTCAATTTAAAATCGAGGATAAAACGATGTTACTCCTGATAACACACCATTAAAACCACAATTCATCCAGTCGACTAACACATAGTAAAAACTACTAAAAGTTCAGTTAAAATATTAATTCCTGTGTAAAAATGGTTCTACGGCCAATACAAAAACACCCCATAGCACATGTTACATCCTGGAATCGCATTTCTACAAGTAATTTGATCACTTGCCCCCTGTGTTTGGTGTCATACTTTATAAAAAATATGTTTTAGTATCACTTTTCGTTGATCTAGGTACCACAGGCAGTCTATAAGTGTGAATTAAATTGCCCTTTCTGTTTAGACCATATTTACAAATTATCTTTTCATCTATTAGAGATTTAGGAGCCTCAGATGTCAAAACTTGATTCATCCCACACCTGAAACTCCAAAGGCTTTGGTGCATCTGTGCATTCGGGGGTTTCTCCAGGTATGAAAGATTTCATCTCCCATTCATGATATCATCAAATGCAACACCTAGTTCTTATTTATTATGTATAAAATATCCTCTTCTCTGGAGATCTGTTTCGACTATTCTGAATTCGGCCTTGCTCATCCATATCTGACCAATTCCATCTACAGTATTTATTTTTAATTTCCTGCAGCAGTCGAGAATTCTCCCTCTACCTCCTCTAGCCCAGATAAGTTCACTCTGTAATATCTCCCTTTTACACAAGAGGGAGATTTTGGGGGTCTCCTCGCAGTCAATTCGTAGCTAAAATGTTATATATGCAAGTGCTAAATAAGTCCACCACTCCAGGCCTGTCTCGATTCTAACTGCCTGCACCATTGTAGACGGAGGGAGGGTAAGCAGTTTTTTAAAAACATCTTTCTTCTTCAACATCTGAGCATTTTGTTTCCACTGATGCAGACTGCAACTGAGGTCTTGTCATACTCTGATAATCCATTAGCACAGGTCGTAAGGAGGGCCCCCCATAACAAATATCAAATTTCTTCAGAATTCCCACATAAGGGAGTGCCTTAACATGTGTGAGTCAAAATGATCCTTCCATCGTAAATCATGGGAGAAGCGCATCCCTAGATATTTATATTTCCTGACTATCTCTATTTTAGCTTTTTTTATTGACCACCCCAGATTTATCCTCTTCTTACCTATCAGAAGCACTTTAATCTTTTCCATATTATTTTTTTTCAAATTACAGCACTTCGGAAATACGTCCAGTTTTCTCTGGAGACCAATTTCTGTCAGGTCAAAAATTACTAGGTCATCTGCGTATAAAAGACAACTAACATGCACACCATCCGTTTTAGGGCTAAAGCTTTGTGTTTGGCTGAGTGCTTTTGGGAGGTCTACCAGGTATAAAGAAAATAGGGTCGGTGCACAGACCCACCCTTGTCTCAGACTATTTCTTATGTTTATTCACTTAGAAAGAGAACCTTCAAGGTCTAATTTTACCTGGGCCAATTATCCCTATGAAGCTTATGTAAAATTAACAGTAAATCCCAAGGAATGTCAAGATTCTTTAATACTTCCCACAGCAGAACCCGGTCCACCAAATCAAATGCGGAGCTAAAGTCAACAAAGCAGCAGAACAGTCCTTCGCACTGCTCCATTGACTTCTTAGCCATGGCCCATAAATTAAAGTAATGATTGACCGTCGAGTGGCCCTCCTTAAAGCCACCTGGCTCTTGAGGAATGATTATATTGGATTCTGCCCTTTCCCTCAGCATCCCCAAGAGGATTTTTGAGAAGGCCTTCCCACTTACATCCAACAGATTTAATTATCAATAATTCCCTAGGAATGAATGCTCACCTTTCTTATATATAGGTTTAATTATTGTCCCCTTCCAACTGTTAGGAAATTTACCTGACAGAAGGATTTTTTTTAAAGGAGGTAAAACAAACTAGTCCACCAGGCAATCTTTGACTTAATCATTACTGCCGGTAGATTGTCGGGGCCCACTGCCCTTGTAAGTTTTAAAATTTCATTTTTTTCTTAACTACTGGCATTGAGAACCCCTCCTATACAAAAACATTTACTGGGCGAGGGATGGGTTTAGCATCTTTATTTTAGGTCTCCTTCAAAAATTCAACCCAGTCCTCCTCTCCCACTAAACCAGTTACTTTCTCCTGGGCATTTCCTATTCCACTCTGCACCAACCTTCAAATTTCTTTATATTTTGGATTCTATTGTATTGATCATTTCACCTCAGCATTGTGCTTTAAAATTTCGTTTCTTGCTGGACACCATATTTTTTATATTTTTTCCTTAGACTATGCAAAGATAGTGTATCCATTTTATTCCTAGTAAGTCTCATATTAATTTCAAGCTTTCTTATTTTTCGTTTTGCTGACCTACATTCATTATCAAACCATCTATTTATTCCTTGATTGCTGCGCAAACCTCATTTTGTCCTGTGCTTTATTAAAGACCATCAATATTTTTTTTAAATATGCAACCTCCTTTTCTATTACTCCCTCATACCATTTGCAGAAAATCTGGGCATACCTCTCCAAATATAAACTCCCTCTATATATATTAGAGGACTTTCAGTAAACTTAGGAGCTATTCAGAGATCCTAGTTCTTAAACGTTTTGGATATCTAGTCTTTAGGGGGAGGACCTTCATCTGCCTTGGGGCAATTTCCAGATCAAGGACTGTGCTCAGGGGGTAAAGATCACTCCCTTCCAATTGTAGTACTTTGAATACCATGATTAGACCAAAGGCCCATGCTTGCACAAACACATAGACTACTGGGCAATATTGATTACCTTACTGGAATTTGTTCCTCACCGAAATATCTGTTAGCACCCAACCACTTAAGTTCACAAGCCCATTTGATGTAAGAAAATCTGGCAGGGCTACATCCCTTCCTGAAGCCTCCTTTGTCCGAGAGCTTGCCCTTCTGATATTAAAAGCAGATAACAAATCATCATACCTTTCATCCACCATCTCTGAAAGCAATTTATGGTTAAAGTCCCCCACTAGGTTGTAACATATATTGGGGATACAATTTGCTTATATTGAACACATCTTCTTTGAACAATTCCATATTCTCATTATACTTATGAGGACTTTTTGCATGTATATACATATTAAGGATAATGATACATTTGTTGCCCTTCCTAACATTTTGCAGCTTTAAGCCACAGGCAGGGATCCAATTGCAATGGGTCTTAACTTCCCATATTCTAGAGGTGATTTTTAGACGAATCCAATGTTAATAGCCCCCTGAGGGCAGCTTACCTGCTGAACTATACATTGCCGTACTATGAACTACAAAAAAATCCATCTATGAGCGGGGGTTTCTCTGCACAGCCATGTCTCTTGGAAACGCAATATTGAGAACTGTTCAGTTCTGTCTCTAAAAGTCTGTAGCTTCCTTAAATTATTTAAGCCATGGGAGTTCCAGGAGAGCATAGTAATGCTATGCAGTGATGCCAAAACCTAGTCCACATTACTTAAGTCCGCTTATTCTCATAGGTCCTCATCCCAACTCGGGAAATCATACTTATTTTGATCAAACGGTATGCCCCATAACTTTCCCCTTGGGACAAGGTAACATGAAGTCTCCCTTCTCCGGTTTCTAGTATATGCCTATACCTAGGGTCAATCCCCTGTGAGCCCCAACTGACTTGGTTTATCTGGAGACCACCATGGCACATCCAATATTGATGAGGGGGAATGGTCCAATATCCAAACCCAAAACTAATGAGGGAGGGAGTTCCTGGTGCTCCATACCTATTGGGCTTAACGCCCCCCTCTCCCCAAAGATACTACAGAGCTTGGGAGCCGCAACATCAGATACATTAGGGGGAGATCCTTTACTGACTACTTCAGCCTGGTTTGATGGTCCATGACTCCCGTTCAGTGACTCTAAATTATCTTCAGGGGAGCTTACTTCCCCTAAGCTCTCAATTAGCAGGCAAGGCAATAAAGACAGTCTGGGTTCTGACGGGTCTACCCCTTCTTCAAGCAGGAATTGAGGTTCATGTAGCTCTGCCACGTTCTTATCTGCAAGCGAGGGAATCTGAATAGCAGGAGCTGCAACAGAGTACATTTCTCCCCCTTTTTTAACCAGGTTGCCTGTAAAGTGCTTTCCCACAAATTCTTTGAGTTCACTAGGGGAGATGCCCTTGGGTTCGCATATCCCTACACCTCTGGCATCCTCCCTGCATCTGTCATTTGATTGGTCTGGACTATTTCTTTTGAAAGTTGACATGCTGGAGGAATTTTTATGGGGACTTGTTTTCCTTACTTTCTTCGCTCCATGAGGTTTTAGGGGCTTGCTCAGAGCTATTATAGTTGTCCTTTAGTTTAATATCAATTTCCTCACTCTCAGAAACGGGCCCAGGAAACCTGTGTGTTTTTAAAAATGTTGTTCACCTAGTGCACACCACCTCTTCAGAATCTGCATGCACCACCACCACAGGACTGCTATAAAATTCAAAAAGTTCTGCATTAATCGGATCCACTTTATAGGTGTAACTTGTAGCAGTCCCACCCCGTGATTATAGCAAACCACCACACGTGGACTCCTAATTGAGTTTACCTCAGCAGTAGGCCTAGTCTGTTAATTGTTTTGGCCTATATCCGCCAGCCAACTAAGGCCACTTGACACCAGGGTACACCAGGAGGTACAAGCCGTACCACCACATGCCGTGCTTTGCCCTGGCTCCCCGAGGAAGGCCAACGTGGTCACGGCTACCTCCCCCAGGAACTCACCTGGCATACAATGTGCACAATCTACTTGCCATAGTTTCAACTCACCCGCCACTTTTCTGCAGGTTCCTGTGGGTTACAGGTGAGTGGTGGATGTGTTGCAGGTCTCATGGACCCTATTGGCCTTAATGAGCCTCAGTTGTCTTCAGTTACTGCAGACTCTGCTCTGCTATCTGGGGTTTCCTGCTCCTTAACCACCCCCCCCCAAGGTAGGGGGGAGAATATTGGTGGCAGAACCTCCATATGCCACCTATGGCAAAACAATCAAGAACTCCCATTTTGTGCTATTTTTAAATATATTTAATGTATTTTTTAAATGATAACCCGTGCCACAGATCCTTCTGTAGTTTGCTGCTTTGGCATTCGCTGTGTTCACGCTCCCGCTCCTGCTCCTGTTCACGTGGCGACATGGCGTCCTGCAGGGGGCACGAGCACAGATTCCTCACAGCCCAAGCACAAGTAAGTATTAATATTACAAATGAAATAATTTATTATTAAATAATATAGTTTCACATTCTTAGCTTTTCTATATATTCACTGAAAAAAACAAAGGTTAAAGTAACGTCATAGTTAGGTGAAATGTTTACATTTTAAACTCTAAAAACCACAGAAATTATTTCACCAGTTATAGCTATCTCAAGTAACTAGAACTCATGCCCTAAGGTAATTATACCTCACACCCCCGCTTTGCACAGCTTACTCATCTATAATTACATTGCAAATGTTGCAGTGATATTATCAATGATGACATAGAAGATATCATGAGTGGTGTAATATGTGGGGTAATTAGCAGGGCATGGAGAGAGCGCGAGTTATAGCTACCTTGCGGCACATGTTGGAGTTACTTTAGATAGCTATAACTGGTGAATTTCTGTGGTTTTTAGGGTTTAAAATGTTACATTTGTACTGAACATTTCACCTAACTATAATGTTTTTAAACTTGTTTTTATTGTAATAAGAAGGGTAGTAAAGGTAGTAGAAGACATTACAGTATCAAGGTATATTAAGGCGATACAGAGACATATAGGGGGTCATTTTGACCTCAGCGGTCTTTTGTCAAGACTGCTGAGGGACCGCCGTGCTGAAGACCGCCAGTGGTGGCGGTTTTCAGCTCGGCGTATTATGACTGTTGACAGCTCTCCGTCCATTTTCAGACGGAGAGCCGCCAACAGCCATACTGGCGGTCAGCCTGGGAAGTGGAGGTTGCTCCACCTCCACCGCCACGTCAACAGAACACCGCCCACCGAATCACGTCCTGTGATTCGGCGTGGCGGTGTTCTGTTGACGGTGTGGTGTCGGCGGAGCAGGCCCCATGGATCCCGTCCCCTCCCGGAGGATCGACGGACCAGGTAAGTCGATCGTCCGTTAGGGGAGGGGGTGGTGGGGTGTTGTGTGTTGTGTGCGTGCATGGGGGTGTGCGTGTGTGTATGTAGTGGGGGTGTGTGAGTGCGTGTATGCTTGCAGGGTGTTGTGAGTTTGGGAATGAGTGCATGTATGTCTGTAGGTATGTATGTATGGTTGTGTGCGTGTATGTTTGAATGTGGGTGTATGTGTCTGACTGTGTGTGTGGATGTTGGCATGTATGTTGGTGTGTGTGCATGTATGTGTGTTGGTGGTGCCTGCGTGTGTGTCGTGTGTGAATGAGTGATGTGATGTTGGGGGTCAGGGTGGGGAGGGGGGTCCTGCCACCTTTGTGGGGTGGCAGGGGTGGTGGGGGTGTAGGGGAGGGAGTCGGAGTGGGGGTGGGGGAGACCCCTATCAGTGCCAGGGAAGGAATTCCCTGGCACTGATAGTGCTTAACGCCATGGATTTCATGGCGGTTCCAAACCTTATGAAATCCATGGCGGTCAGCCGGATCCAAATACCGCCGGGGTACTGTATAGTGACGACCGCCGGGCTGGAGACCCAGGTCTCCAACCCAGCGGTCGTCTCCGCCCTGGTGGGCGGAATGGAGAAGCGGTGGATGACCATGGCGGTAACCGCCATCGTCATAATTGCAAAATTTTGACCGCCAGTCTGTCGTAATGACCCCCATAGTATCCTTGTCACATCCATTCCTGTAACCCTGAAAAAAATGAGAAATGGCTGAGGACGTCTAATTGCGGATTATAATTGTAATATTGTAAGTCAACAAAACCCCATAAACAAACATATGTATGTACAAAAAGCAGCAATTAGACAACAGAACCTCACTTAGGGAATATGCCCTTGTTTCCGTTCCCCCAGTGTGGAGGGGTGGAGGGGCTGGGGGCAGGGAGGTGTGTGTGAGGAGTAGGGGGAGCACACACCACCTGTTAACAGAGAAGCATAATGGATAGGCTCAGGGGGTGGTGGGGGAACGCAGGAGCCTAGTAACGCAAAGCCTAGACCCCCTCTAGTGTTTGTCTGCATTCCCTTCTCACCCTTAATAATACATTTTGCCTAGCTGCTCTCAATCACCATATCCTCCCTCCTTACCTCCCCTGGGGGGGATCTCTTGCACCCGACTCCAGGGGTTGTCAGTGGACTCCGTCCCCACCATGTCCATGTCTGACAGAGCCTCCAGCATGAAGCCCCATACTTCTAAGTCGCGGTAAGCATTCTCATCTGTTTGCACAGTCGCCTTTCCCCTGCCTCATTCAAGCAGGTTGGCCATCCATTTATTAACAGTTGGGGCTGTACTTTGCAGCCAGTGAACAGCCACCCGCCTCTTCGCCAGAATCAGCCCAAATAACATGGATCTGTGGTTTATTTTGCTGCTCCGCTTAGGCGTTGGAAGGACCCCTAGGATACAATGGCCGATGGACAACTCTGCATGCGCCCGCGTTATATCCTGCAGCACCCATATGATATTGCTCCAAAAACCTATGTAGCTTGCTACAAGTCCATGTCATATGAAGGAACAAGGCCGGTGTGGTCAAGGCCGGTGTGGTCCCACACCTGGGTCAGTCTTCCAAGTGGGCTCTACTGATTCTATGTGAATGTGGTGGGGTCATATATGCTTGGTGCAAGTAATATAATGTATAAGTTTAAACCTTGCATTACTAGCCACCTCACTGACCTGTGCAAACACTCTTTTCCATGCTCCCTAAGATGGGGGCTTGTGTAACCACTCTGTCCATCTGTGACGGACCTCTGTCGCGTCTTTGCGGCAATCCCCTTTAACTGCCTTATAAATGCGGGAAATCAATCCCGAGTCAACCCAGGGTCTAGTATTACCTGTAATGTCTGTGACTCCTCTGGTTCAGGTGGGAAGTCCGTCCATATCTCCCAAAAAGTACTGTTTTTTTAGAATACTGGAGAAATTGACTCTGCAGAATATCAAAGGCATCATGTGTCACCTCCCATGTGAGGAAAGCACTATTAAGCTATAGATCACCAACTGTACTGCATCCGCCCATAAACCTCTGCAAGATATTCATTAAGGACTGTATGCGCTGCGGCCAATGAAGGGACAAAAGTTTGGCATAAGGTGCTTGCCATATCACTCGGGGTATTGTGGAAGGTCCACCTCTACTCCCCACGTCCCCAGGAGTTTCTTTTCTGTGTTAGGTCCCTCCATGCACCACTGCGCCACATATTGCAATAGACCCGCTAGATGATACAATTGCAGATCTGGTAGTCCCAGACCTCCCTGTTCGGTGTCCATGTTGAGAACATTCAATTTGACCCTGCTTCTCTAACCAGCCCATACAAGTGATATCAGGAGGCGGATGAGTTTAGTAAATGTGGATTGTATTTTATCATAGGTCCTCCCCAGGTATTCCCTTGGCTAAGGTAGGCCCTTCCATCCCTTCCCACGTTTTTCTCCTACTGCGATTTAAACTGCAGCGCGCTATAAGCATCTGCAACAGGGATCCAACGCCCTGAAGAATGCCCAGAGACCCTCCATAGCTCAATCATAAGGGCAGAAACATGTTGGCTAGATAGGTGACCTTGTGAGTCATTATTCTCACACTGGTCTCCCATTTCTTTTAATCACACCACACAGAATCTTCTATTAAATTCACCCTGGTACCTGTGTAGGTGTTTTTATTCCCATAGCTTAGCTGGATCCCTACTTTCCAGAAATCAAACTAATTTACGCACTCCCTCCTGTTCCTTTAACAGCGAGGTTGAGTCCGCCCAGGTGGTACTGTCCTACCTGGGTGGGGCTAGGTGGTCATATGATGAAGCATGACACTATATAGTGTGTGAGACCACCTAGTCCGTAAAGGAAATCCCCCTCCACAGACCTTAAACCAACCACCCCTCGTTTTATCTCTAGTCGAGATTTAGGATTGGTATAGTGACGCAATTAGCACCCTATCAACCCATTTGTAATTAAAAAAAACCCGTACTCTCTTTTGTGACTCAGTATATGGGACAGTCACCTGAGATTCATGTGCATCCCCTACCTGGTATGAAACCACACTGATCTTTGAGGACCAGCTGGGTGACCTCTGTTCAGTCTAGTTGTGAGAGTCTTAGCGAGTATTTTTGTGTCTACTCCCAGCATTGAAAGGGGTCTATAAGAACTGGGATCAGACTGATCTCTCCCGTTTGGGAAGCATAATGATTTACCTAACTATAATGCTAGTTTAACCTTTGTTTCTTCTCAGTGAATTTCTAGGGTATTTTAACATGAAGTAATATTTTATTATCATACATAAAGCCAACGCTTCCTGCAGACAGTCAACCCTATGTTGCGCAGAGCCTTAGGCTGTGCACAGCAGGGGTTTGAACCCTACTCTGCACACAGCCTTTTGGTTAGCTGCAGGGCCTGGCTTACAGCCAGGCTGTCTGTCCAACTCCCTGTGAAAGTCACTCGAACCCAACTGTCCAAATATGCACATTTCTTTGAACCTTAATTTCTCAAAAACTACTGAACGGATTTACTCCAAATCACAAAAAGCACAATCTGCAGACCAGATCTAGCCTCCTGCCACATTTTGAGTTATTTTCAGCAGTTTTTGCAGTAATGCTTCTTAAAGAAGTCTATGGAAAATGCATGGGGAGTTAAAATTTTGGAACTCTAACTTATCCTTGCCCCCCACGTGATGGACCATCTCATGCACAAACTAGGCAAAAAAGAGCAACTTTTTGGAAAGTTTTGTGAAGATTCATCAAACAATTTCAAACTTATGAGCAAAACGAAAAAGGCAGAATTCGAAATTTGCACACGTGATAATCAAACAGCATAGCAAATTTCATAAAGTGTTCAAATTAAACATATATTTGTACAGAGTAACATCCAATAAACATTTCAAGAAATTTCAAAAATATAATTCGCTATCTAAATACTATCCTCCTGATTTATGAGTTCCACAGTATTCAGTCCATCTTTAGACAAAATCAACGTTCATTGTATATTCACTACAATCCAAAAATAGTATCCACAGATCCAATCATATCCTACGTAATCGATCCCAAAAGTTATAAATTCAGTCCAGAGTCTTCGTCAACACGTGTTTCATCCGGGGAGTGCCCCTGGATTTCATCAGGACCTCCTATAATAATATATTCCATGAACAATATTACACAGATGTAATTGTTGAATATCAAAAACAATTTCACATTCGTTAAATTCTAACATAAAGAGATACTCAGGCCGTGGGAATCTATATAATATCTATCATTATTAATTGTGAGACATATTAAGACTGACAATCCAAAATTCCAAATACAATATTATATGTGACATAAACAGATAATCCCTATAAAAATGCATGCACATCCCCTATAAAAATCACTGTACTCAAAAATGTGATTTAAAAAGACACTACTCAGAATGTGAAATCTATAGGTAGACTAATCATACCTTCCAAGTATACTTGATTAGTCGATACAAGCAGTAGTATTGTCTATGATTTCTTAGTCTTTAATAAATCCAACTGTAACAAAGATATCGCAAATAATCAGTAATAGTTTCCTTCCAAAAACTACCCCGTTCTGTTCTTATTGAGGTATACAGGTGTATTACACTCACCCACCAAATCTATATCTCTCCAAGTAATAATCAGTATTCTCTGTAATCCTGTAAAAATCATGAAGAAATATAATGCATAAGATCCTTTTTATCCTTACATCCAAACCTCCACATAATGTAGAGCTTCAAATGAATGCTAAATAGATCAAATTCCCCGTGTTATACACTTACCGGCTAGTGTAATCGAGCGAGTGCGCTTCCAAATATTCAAGCCGAGGCTCCGTAAGCTCTAACTATTTAAGGGTCTCTCTTATAATGAACAAAGAAGATGGACTAGAACAGCTACTGTAGGAAGTTGGCTCTGTATGCACTATTTCAAAGTAAGGAATAGTATGCACAGAGTCCAAGGGTTCCCCTTAGAGGTAAGATAGTGGCAAAAAGAGATAATACTAATGCTATATTTTGTGGTAGTGTGGTCGAGCAGTAGGCTTATCAAAGGAGTAGTGTTAAGCATTTGTTGTACATACACACATGCAATAAATGAGGAACACACACTCAGAGACAATTCCAGGCCAATAGGTTTTTGTATAGAAAAATATATTTTCTTAGTTTATTTTAAGAACCACAGGTTCAAATTCTACATGTAATATCTCATTTGAAAGGTATTGCAGGTAAGTACTTTAGGAACTTTGAATAATCACAATAGCATATATACTTTTTACATAAAACACATATAGCTATTTTAAAAGTGGACACAGTGCAATTTTCACAGTTCCTGGGGGAGGTAAGTTAATGTTAGTTCTTGCAGGTAAGTAAACCACCTACGGGGTTCAGATTGGGGTCCAAGGTAGCCCACCGTTGGGGGTTTTAGAGCAACCCCAAAGTTACCACACCAGCAGCTCAGGGCCGGTCAGGTGCAGAGTTCAAAGTGGTGCCCAAAACACATAGGCTTCAATGGAGAAGGGGGTGCCCCGGTTCCAGTCTGCCAGCAGGTAAGTACCCGCGTCTTCGGAGGGCAGACCAGGGGGGTTTTGTAGGGCACCGGGGGGGACACAAGTTAGCACAGAAAGTACACCCTCAGCAACACGGGGGCGGCCGGGTGCAGTGTGCAAACATGCGTCGGGTTTTCAATAGGTTTCAATGAGAGACCAAGGGGTCTCTTCAGCGATGCAAATCAAAATGGCACCTGGAGCAAAAGAAAAGACAGCAGTCTCCACACCTGATGGGCATTATCAGTTTACTGTTATGCCCTTTGGTTTAAAGAATGCCCCTGCCACCTTCCAAAGGTTGGTGAATCAAGTCCTTGCTGGCTTGGAGTCCTTTAGTGCAGCTTATCTTGATGATATTGCTGTCTTTAGCTCCAACTGGCAGGATCACCTGGTCCACCTGAAGAAGGTTTTGAAGGCTCTGCAATCAGCAGGCCTCTCTATCAAGGCATACCAAGGAGGCATTTCCTTACACAACTCCCCCCCCCCCCCCCCCCCCCAAACGAAAGAGGATGAGACTAACCTTTCCCAAGAGAGTCTTCATTTTCTAAGTGGAAGAACCTGGAAAGGCCATCTGCATTGGCATGGGCAGTCCCAGGTCTGTGTTCCACTATAAAGTCCATCTTTAGGGTTTGATGAGAGGAGATCAGGGAGAGGTTCACTCTCAGCTTCCTGGTCCTCATCTGTTACCATCAACAGATTTACATCAGCCCTGTCATGGAAGAGCTTTAGGCGGTTCACATGGATCACCCTCTTGGGGCTCCTGCTAGTGCCTAGGTCCACCAGGTAGGTGACCTGACTCTTCTTCTCTAGCACTGGGTAAGGGCCACTCCATCTGTCCTGAAGTGCCCTGGGAGCCACAGGCTCCAGAACCTAGACTTTCTGTCCTGGTTGAAATTCAACCATTGCAGCCTTTTGGTCATACCAAAACTTCTGGAGCGGTTGGCTGGCCTCAAGGTTTTTATTTGCCTTTTCCATGTACTCTGCCATCCTTGAACGAAGGTCAAGTACATAGTCCACTATGTCTTGTTTAGGCTCATGAAGAGGTCTCTCCCAGCCTTCTTTCACAAGAGCTAGTGGTCCCCTTACAGGGTGGCCAAACAGAAGTTCAAAGGGTGAGAACCCTACTCCCTTCTGAGGCACCTCTCTGTAAGCGAAAAGCAGACATGGCAAGAGGACATCCCATCTCCTTTTGAGTTTTTCTGGGAGCCCCATGATCATGCCCTTTAATGTCTTGTTGAATCTCTCAACAAGGCCATTAGTTTGTGGATGATAGGGTGTAGTGAATTTATAAGTCACTCCACACTCATTCCACATGTGTTTCAGGTATGTTGACATGAAGTTGGTACCTCTGCCAGACACCACCTCCTTAGGGAAGCCCACTCTGGTAAAGATACCAATGAGGGCCTTGGCTACTGCAGGGGCAGTAGTCGACCTAAGGGGAATAGCTTCAGGATACCTAGTAGCATGATCCACTACTACTAGGATGTACATATTTCCTGAGGCTGTGGGAGGTTCAAGTGGACCCACTATGTCCACACCTACTCTTTCAAAGGGGACCCCCACCACTGTAAGTGGAATGAGGGGGGCCTTTGGATGTCCACCTGTCTTACCACTGGCTTGACAGGTGGTACAGGAGACACAAAACTCCTTAACTTTCTGGGACATGTTGGGCCAATAGAAGTGGTTGACTAGTCTCTCCCACGTCTTGGTTTGTCCCAAATGCCCAGCAAGGGGAATATCATGGGCTAAGGTCAGAATGAACTCTCTGAACTCCTGAGGCACTACCACTATCCTAGTGGCACCAGGTTTGGGATCTCTTGCCTCAGTGTACAGGAGTCCATCTTCCCAATAGACCCTATGTGTTCCAGTTTTCTTGCCATTGGACTCTTCAGCAGCTTGCTGCCTAAGGCCTTCAAGAGAGGGACAGGTTTCTTGCCCCTTACACAACTGTTCCCTTGAGGGTCCCCCTGGGCCTAAGAGCTCAACCTGATAAGGTTCCAACTCCATAGGCTCAGTTCCCTCAGAGGGCAGACCTTCTTCCTGAGAAGAGAGGTTCTCTTTTTGTTGTTGTGTTGCAGCTGGTTTCCCAGCTGACTTTCCTTTTCTCTTGGTAGGCCTGGACCTTTTTCCAGACTCTAGCTCTACTTTTTCACCCTGAGCCTTGCACTGTGCCCTTGTCTTGACACACACCAGTTCATGGATACCCAGCATGGCTGCATGGGTTTTCAGTTCTACCTCAGCCCATGCTGAGGACTCCAGGTCATTTCCAAGCAAACAGTCTACTGGGATATTTGAGGAGACCACCACCTGTTTCAGGCCATTGACCCCTCCCCACTCTAAAGTTACCATAGCCATGGGATGTACTTTAGTTTGATTGTCAGCATTGGTGACTGGATAAGTTTGTCCAGCCAGGTATTGACCAGGGGAAACCAGTTTCTCTGTCACCATGGTGACACTGGCACCTGTATCCCTCAGGCCTTCTACACTTGTCCCATTAATTAAGAGCTGGTGCCTGTATTTTAGCATGTTATGAGGCCAGGCAGCCAGTGTGGCTAAATCCACCCCACCCTCAGAGACTAATGTAGCTTAAGTGTGACACCTGATTTGCTCTGGGCACACTGTTGATCCCACTTGGAGACTAGCCATTCCAGTGTTAGCTGGAGTGGAGTTAGAAGTGGTAGGTTTCTTGGGACAGGCCTTGTCTCCAGTGTGGTGTCCAGGCTGATTACAGCTATGACACCAGGCCTTTTTGGGATCAAAGTTTTTACCCTTGTACCCAAAATTGGTTTGTGAAGAGGCTCTGGGCCCACCCTCCTGTGCAGGTTTTTGGGGGCCTGTAGAAGACTCTTTACTATTTTTGTTTTTGGATGTCTCAACACCTTTCCCCTGGGGAGGCTTTGTGACCCCTTTCTTTTGGTCACCCCCTGTGGAAGTCTTGGTCACCCTAGTCTTAACCCAATGGTCCGCCTTCTTTCCCAATTCTTGGGGAGAAATTGGTCTTAGGTCTACCAGATACTGATGCAGTTTATCATTGAAACAATTACTTAATAGGTGTTCTTTCACAAATAAATTGTACAGCCCATCATAATTACTTACACCACTGCCTTGAATCCAACCATCTAGTGTTTTTACTGAGTAGTCCACAAAATCAACCCAGGTCTGGCTCGAGGATTTTTGAGCCCCCCTGAATCTAATCCTATACTCCTCAGTGGAGAATCCAAAGCCCTCAATCAGGGTTCCCTTCATGAGGTCATAAGATTCTGCATCTTTTCCAGAGAGTGTGAGGAGTCTATCCTTACACTTTCCAGTGAACATTTCCCAAAGGAGAGCACCCTAGTGAGATCTGTTCACTTTTCTGGTTACACAAGCCCTCTCAAAAGCTGTGAACCATTTGGTGATGTCATCACCATCTTCATATTTAGTCACAATCCCTTTAGGGATTTTTAACATGTCAGGAGAATCTCTGACCCTAGTTATGTTGCTGCCACCATTGATGGGTCCTAGGCCCATCTCTTGTCTTTCCCTTTCTATGGCTAGGCTCTGTCTTTCCAAAGCCAATCTTTTGGCCATCCTGGCTAACTGGATGTCCTCTTCACTGGAGTTATCCTCAGTGATTTCAGAGGTGCTGGTCCCTCCTGTGAGGGAAGCAGCATCTCTGACTAGTATATTTGGAGACAGGGCTTGAGTAGCCCTGTTCTCCCTAAGTAGGACTGGAGGGGGGGAATTCTCCTCCAAGTCACTATCTTCATCCTCTGTGTTGCCATCCTCAGAGGGGTTGGCTTTTTCAAACTCTGCCAAAAGCTCCTGGAGCTGTTGTTTGGAGGGTCTTGAGACAATTGTTATTTTCTTTATTTTGCAGAGTGACCTTAGCTCCCTCATCTTAAGATGGAGGTAAGGTGTGAGGTCGAGTTCCTCCAAATTCATCTCTGCACTAGACATTATGCGGGTCATTCCGACCGGACCACGGAAGCACCGCCAACAGGCTGGCGGTGCTTCCAGGGCCATTCTGACCGCGGCAGTAAAGCCGCGGTCAGAAAAGGGGAACCGGCGGTTTCCCGCCGGTTTTCCCCTGGCCCAGGGAATCCTCCATGGCAGCGCCGCCATGGGGATTCCGACCCCCTTCCCGCCACCCTGTTTCTGGCGGTTCTTACCGCCAGGAACAGGATGGCGCGAACGGGTGTTGTGGGGCCCCTGGGGGCCCCTGCACTGCCCATGCCACTGGCATGGGCAGTGCAGGGGCCCCCTAACAGGGTCCCATGAAGATTTTCACTGTCTGCTTTGCAGACAGTGAAAATCGCGACGGGTGCAACTGCACCCGTCGCACCCCTGCAACTCCGCCGGCTCCATTCGGAGCCGGCTTCCTCGTTGCAGGGCCTTTCCTGCTGGGCCGGCGGGCGCCCTTTTGCCGGTCGCCCGCCGGCCTAGCGGGAAAGCCAGAATGGCATCCGCGGACTCCTGACCGCGGAGCGGCCATTTGGCGGTGACCGCATGGCGGGCGGCCACCGCCGCCCGCCGCGGTCAGAATGACCGCCTATGTTTCTAAAAGTTGGAATACTTTTTAAGAATCTAAAACTAGTTCTAGGTTCTAATTCAAACTTTCACAAAACTTTTAAACTCTAAAAGAAATGCTAACAGGGACTAACACAAGGCCCTAGCAGGACTTTTAAAAATGTAGAAAAATAGTTCAAATTGCAAGAATCAATTTCTAATGACAATTTTTGGAATTTGTCGTGTGATCAGGTATTGGCTGAGTAGTCCAGCAAATGCAAAGTCTTGTACCCCACAGCTGATCCACCAATGTAGGAAGTTGGCTCTGTATGCACTATTTCAAAGTAAGGAATAGTATGCACAGAGTCCAAGGGTTCCCCTTAGAGGTAAGATAGTGGCAAAAAGAGATAATACTAATGCTCTATTTTGTGGTAGTGTGGTCGAGCAGTAGGCTTATCAAAGGAGTAGTGTTAAGCATTTGTTGTACATACACACAGGCAATAAATGAGGAACACACACTCAGAGACAATTCCAGGCCAATAGGTTTTTGTATAGAAAAATATATTTTCTTAGTTTATTTTAAGAACCACAGGTTCAAATTCTACATGTAATATCTCATTTGAAAGGTATTGCAGGTAAGTACTTTAGGAACTTTGAATAATCACAATAGCATATATACTTTTTACATAAAACACATATAGCTATTTTAAAAGTGGACACAGTGCAATTTTCACAGTTCCTGGGGGAGGTAAGTTAATGTTAGTTCTTGCAGGTAAGTAAACCACCTACGGGGTTCAGATTGGGGTCCAAGGTAGCCCACCGTTGGGGGTTCAGAGCAACCCCAAAGTTACCACACCAGCAGCTCAGGGCCGGTCAGGTGCAGAGTTCAAAGTGGTGCCCAAAACACATAGGCTTCAATGGAGAAGGGGGTGCCCCGGTTCCAGTCTGCCAGCAGGTAAGTACCTGCGTCTTCGGAGGGCAGACCAGGGGGGTTTTGTAGGGCACCAGGGGGGACACAAGTTAGCACAGAAAGTACACCCTCAGCAGCACGGGGGCGGCCGGGTGCAGTGTGCAAACACGCGTCGGGTTTTCAATAGGTTTCAATGAGAGACCAAGGGGTATCTTCAGCGATGCAGGCAGGCAAGGGGGGGGCTCCTCGGGGTAGCCACCACCTGGGCAAGGGAGGGGGCCTCCTGGGGGTCACTCCTGCACTGGAGTTCCGATCCTTCAGGTCCTGGGGGCTGCAGGTGCAGGGTCTTTTCCAGGCGTCGGGATTTTGGATTCAGACAGTCGCGGTCAGGGGGAGCTTTGGGATTCCCTCTGCAGGCGTCGCTGTGGGGGCTCAGGGGGGACAACTTTGGTTACTCACAGTCTTGGAGTTGCCTGGGGGTCCTCCCTGTAGCGTTGTTTCTTCACCAGTCGAGTCGGGTCGCCGGGTGCAGTGTTGCAAGTCTCACGCTTCTGGCGGGAATTGCAGGGGTCTTTAAAGTTGCTCCTCTGGAAACAAAGTTGCAGTCTTTGTTGAACAGAGCCGCTGTTCTCGGGAGTTTCTTGGTCCTTTTAGAGCAGGGCAGTCCTCTGAGGATTCAGAGGTCGCTGGTCCTGGGGAAAGCGTCGCTGGAGCAGTTTTCTTCAGAAGGGGGGAGACAGGCCTGTAGGGCTGGGGCCAAAGCAGTTGGTCTCTCCGTCTTCTCTGCAGGGTTTTTCAGCTCAGCAGTCCTCTTCTTCTTAGGTTGCAGGAATCTGAGTTCCTAGGTTCAGGGGAGCCCCTAAATACAGGATTTAGGGGTGTGTTTAGGTCAGGGAGGGCAGTAGCCAATGGCTGCTAGCCCTGAGGGTGGCTACACCCTCTTTGTGCCTCCTCCCAAGGGGAGGGGGTCACATTCCTATCCCTATTGGGGGGATCCTCCATCTGCAAGATGGAGGATTCCTAAAAGTCAGAGTCACTTCAGCTCAGGTTGCCTTAGGGGCTGTCCTGACTGGTCAGTGACTCCTCCTTGTTTTTCTCATTATCTCCATGGCCTTGCCGCCAAAAGAGGGGCCGTGGCCGGAGGGGGCGGGCAACTCCACTAGCTGGAATGCCCTGTGGCGCTGGAACAAAGGGGGTGAGCCTTTGAGGCTCACCGCCAGGTGTTACAGCTCCTGCAAGGGGGAGGTGATAGCATCTCCACCCAGTGCAGGCTTTGTTACTAGCCACAGAGTGACAAAGGCACTCTCCCCATGTGGCCAGCAACATGTCTCGAGTGTGGCAGGCTGCTAGAACCAGTCAGCCTACACAGGTAGTTGGTTAAGGTTTCAGGGGGCAACTCTAAGGTGTGTATTTTACAATAAAATGTACACTGGCATCAGTGTGCACTTATTGTGCTGAGAAGTTTGATACCAAACTTCCCAGTTTTCAGTGTAGCCATTATGGTGCTGTGGAGTTCGTGTTTGACAGACTCCCAGACCATATACTCTTATGGCTACCCTGCACTTACAATGTCTAAGGTTTGGCTTAGACACTGTAGGGGCACAGTGCTCATGCACTGGTGCCCTCACCTATGGTATAGTGCACCCTGCCTTAGGGCTGTGAGGCCTGCTAGAGGGGTGACTTATCTATACTGCATAGGCAGTGTGAGGTTGGCATGGCACCCTGAGGGGAGTGCCATGTCGACTTACTCGTTTTGTCCTCACCAGCACACACAAGCTGGCAAGCAGTGTGTCTGTGCTGAGTGAGGGGTCCCCAGGGTGGCATAAGATATGCTGCAGCCCTTAGAGACCTTCCCTGGCATCAGGGCCCTTGGTACCAGGGGTACCAGTTACAAGGGTCTTACCTGGATGCCAGGGTGTGCCAATTGTGTAAACAAAAGTACAGGTTAGGGAAAGAACACTGGTGCTGGGGCCTGGTTAGCAGGCCTCAGCACACTTTCAATTCAAAACATAGCATCAGCAAAGGCAAAATGTCAGGGGGTAACCATGCCAAGGAGGCATTTCCTTACAGCTACCATCCCCACTTCTGGGATGGTAGAGATCGACGATGGACTATATTTTCTGTAGATGTACCCCTACCAGTATCTCTCTCGATATTGTGAAACTGGGCTAAGTAGCCTCGATCCACTAGCGCGTCTATTTAATTAGTAAGATGAAATAAGGAAATATTTGATCACCGCCTTCTTCATATGTAAACGTAATGCGAATAAATAAAAAAGTGAGATCCTAGCTAACAGGACTCAGGGTTTTCTAATTTCTTCTTTTCAGTTTTAAATACAAAGCAATTACTCTCCATAAGAGGAGTCTATATCTATAATGAATGCCCAACATAGGGGCAAAGCATCTCTATACCTAATAAAATGCTATGTTACACTAATGAAATACACACCACATGTATCTGCATAAATATTTACAACCAATTCTGAACAGATTTCAGAGATTCCTAAGTATCTAATGAGGTGAGACCCTGTCCCCCAAATATTATCCAAAGTATCCGAAATGGGAATTTGAGAAATATTTCACAAATATTTAGATGCCAATATAAATTCCCTAGAAAAGCAGTCTCCTACAGTGGTCTTTGTATCCCCTGGAAAATATTCCATTTCATAATCGGTATTTAAACCCCATTCTACCGCTCCTAATCTCATAATCCATCTAGATTCTCTTCTTCGTAGGGCCAACTCCCTATTGCCCCCTCGTGGATTCATCTCAACGTAATCAATACCTATAAATTTGAATATTTTATGAACGCCCTGTGCTTTACATATTTTCATATGGGATGCTATAGGATAGCGTTCATCCTCTTGATTAATCGCCCTCCGGTGTTCTGAAATCCTTACTTTCAAAGGACGAATCGTACTGCCTACATATATTTTCTCACAAGTGCATATGAGCATATATACAATATATTTTGTGTTACAATCTATATGTGATTTTATGGGCACCTTATTCCCTCTTATGTCTTCCAATTCCTTTTTTGGTTGCCATGCCCATTTACATACTGAGCAAGACCCACACTTATAAAATCCCAAATTCTGTTTAGTAAGCCAATTCATTTTAGTCTCATCTACCAAATAACTAGGACTTAAAATATTATTGAGAGTATTGCCTCTTCTAAACACCACTTCTGGTCTTTTACCTATAAATTTGTTAAGTATCTCATCCTGACTCAATATAGACCAGTGCTTGTTCATGCTATTGATTAGTTTTTGAGAATTTTCCGTATAGTCTAAGATAATTCTGATTTTATGGTCTCTGTTATGCCTGTTATTCTTATTCCTTGAGTCCAATGTCTGTGCACAAGGCATATTCCACACTTTGTGAAGAGATTTGCGTACAACTGTCTCTGAATAGCCTCTGGCTAAAACTCTTTGTCCCATATCCTTAATTTGTTCACGAAAATCTCCACTCTTACTGCAATTTCTCCTAGCTCTTATCATCTCTCCTAATGGTATTGCTTCAATCTGATGTCGAGGATGAGCACTAGTAGCATGCAGCAGGGTATTACAAGCAGTTGGTTTACGATACAATCTACTTTTGATTTTATCCTCTTCCACATATAATTCTACATCTAGAAATTCCAATTGGGTCACACTAAATTTGTATTTAAACTTAATATTCACTTCATTTGCATTGAGATAATTGCAAAAATCATGTAATGTTGATTCATCTCCCGACCACAGCATAAAACAATCATCAATGTATCGTCCCCAGTATAAGATATGCGTATGCCATCTCGCTGCACCCGGGCCCCATAACCACGTTTCCTCGAGCCACCCCATAAACAGATTAGCGTATGAGGGGGAAAACTTAGACCCCATCGCCACGCCCTGTTTTTGTTTATACCATTCACTCTTGAATAGAAAGTAATTATTATTTAATATGAAATCTATCATATTCAGGATCATCTGTGTGTGTTCTAAAAAGTTAGCTGTTCTTCTATTCATAAAGTGTTCTACCGCTCTCATTCCAAATTGATGTTGTATTGAGGTATACGCTACTACATCTAAAGTGACCATCATCATGCCTGTTTCCCACTGTATATCCGATAATGTACTGAGTATGTGTCTAGTGTCTTTAATAAAAGACGGTAAATTACAAACAAACGGTTGTAGAAATATATCTACGAACTCCGAAAGTCTCTCTGTGGGACCCCCCACACCTGAGACTATAGGTCTCCCTGGAGGGAATACTGACTGTTAGTGTATTTTGGGTAGGGTGTATAAACAAGGAAATTTAGGACGATGTACCTGTAAGTAAAGAAACTCATCCTCATCCAGTAACCCTCTATCCCTAAAGCTTTTCAGCATATTATTAATCTCCCTGGTTAGAGTCAAGATTGGGTTTTGTATCACTTTCTCATAACAGTTTGTATCATTCAGTTGCGTATATATCTCCTGCTCATAATCTTTGCGATTCATAACAACTATATTACCACCCTTATCTGCCCTTTTTATGACTAAATCACCATCTGATCTGAGAGCTTTCAATGCAGCATATTCCCGACTATTAAGGTTTGGTTTTCTCAGGGTTATTTTTCTCTTTGCCTCCCTGTTAAGATCTGTCCATACCAATTTGAAAAAGGTTTCTAAATTGCTATCCACAAGGGATCTGGGCACCCAAGTGGATCTCTGCTTTAGACCACTAGTAATATGTATATTTGATGGTAAGTTTAAATCCTGTAGAACAGTGGCAATGGTAACTGGGTATTCGTCATAATCTGTAATTGACTTAAGTGCTACCGTGTCATGAATATCCTGGATAGATAGACCACTATATATCGATTGTACTTGTGGGGCTACATCTTTATCTCTAACTCGTGAGTGAAAATACTTCTTGAGTTTCAATTTCCTAATGAATTTGTACAGATCTATTTTGGAATTACATATGTCTCCCACTGATGATGGGCAAAAACCAAGACCCTTATTCAAGAGAGATATCACGTCTGAAGACAAATCTTTATTCAACAAATTCACTACATTATTCCACAAATGATTCTATATTTTCTTGTCTTGTGACCTTGTTTTCATTCCCAAGTATCTTTCGCTTTTTTCCTCCTCTTTTCCCTCTTCTTGTCTTCCTGCCTGATTCCTTTTTTGATTTAACTCCCAATTGCCCTGTTTTATTCTTTTTAGTTCCTGTAAAAAACCTACTCCTTGTGGGTTTGGTTCATTGTGTGATTCACTCATTTCTGTGTCACTCAAGTCCGTAGCTAAACTACTTCTAGATGTGGAGGAAGACTCTACTGATGTGCTAGATTCCCCAATGTTCGTGACATTTTTAATCAAATGATCATATTTTCGTGAGAAGGTGAAAACTCTTCCATTCATATAATCTAACTCATCTCTTCTAAGTTTCCTAGCTTTCCTGTTTGATCTCCTCCTGAAATTTCATGATTACCTCGTTCAAGATATTATAGTTCTTGTCCGAAGCTTCTTTTAGCTCCATTTCTCTAATCTCTTTTTCCAATGTATCTATCTCTGATTGTAATCTTACAACTTTTCTTTCTGCATTCTCTATCAGGATATCCATCAATTTCATAGAGTTCATTTTTAACTCATCCTCCCATCTCTTTAGTAAATCAAGTCATCATATGTAGGAAATATATGCGAACGTAGACCCCTTGGTATTCTATCCAGCTTTCTATATTGCTTCAATGTCATTGCATCCCACCACCTAGACATTTCATTTCTTTTTAATTTCTCCAACCTGATAAATTTATCTCTAAGTCCTTCCTTCATCCTGTGACTCCCACCACCCGTAGCTTGTCGTACTGTGGCACCTCTATCCAAGTTCCTAAATAGTTCTTCAGCTTCCTTTAATCTCTCTCTCTTTTTAAGCTGAAAAAGGCATTTACTATGGAAACGCTGACCTAACTATAACTACCCGGTGGCGACCACCACTGGGTTATCTATCTATCTATCTATCTATCTATCTATCTATCTATCTATCTATCTATCTATCTATATATCTATCTATCTATATATATATGTTACCCAGTGGTGGGCGCCACTAGGTAGTTAAAGAGTTAGGACAATTTTTTTCCATAGACGGAGCGTTTTTTTTTTTTGCCAAAACCTTTTGGCACAGTTTGACGAATCTTCACGGAAGGCCGTTCTCGCAGCCTCCTCCAGTGACCACAGTGATAAACGACTGAGACCATCCGCACGCACGTTCAAGACTCCGGCCAGATGGTTCGCCACCAAGCAAATCCGATGGTCCCTTGCCCAGGACCATAGCCGCAGAGCTTCTCTGCAGAGAAGGTACGACCCTACTCCTCCCTGTTTGTTTATATACCACATTGCAGTAGTGTTGTCAGTCAGGACCTGAACCGACTGACCACGAAGGGAAGGGAGGAAGGCCTTGAGAGCCAGACGTATTGCCCGCAATTCCAACAGATTTATGTGAAACATCTGTTCTACTGGAGACCAATGACCTTTGACCTCCAGTTCCCCCAGATGAGCTCCCAACCCTACAGTGGAAGCATCCTTTATCACTGTGGTCACTGGAGGAGGCTGCGAGAACGGCCTTCCTTGAGAAAGATTGCCGTCCGCAACCCACCATCTTAGATCCACTGCAGCGTCTCTGGAAATCTTTACCGATCCCTCGAGATCCCCTTTGTGCTGAGACCACTGCTTTCGGAGGCACCACTGAAGAGCCCTCATGTGCCAGCGAGCATGAGTGACCAACAGAATGCAAGAAGCGAACAGACCGAGCAGACGAAGGACCTTGAGGACTGGAATGACCGCTCCATTTTGAAACATTGGAATCAACGCCTGAATGTCCTGAATCCGCTGAGGCGGAGGAAAGGCACAATTCAATGTTGTGTCCAGAACTGCCCCTATGAACAGGAGGCACTGAGAGGGCTCCAGGTGAGATTTGGGCACCTTCACCGAAAAACCCAGATCGAACAACAACTGGGTTGTCGACTGCAGGTGACGCAGCACGAGCTCTGGAGACTTGGCTTTGATCAACCAATCGTCTAGGTAAGGAAATACCGCTATCCCCTTCCTTCTGAGCTCTGCTTCAACCACCGCCATCACCTTTGTGAAGACTCGAGGTGCTGAAGTAAGACCAAACGGAAGGACCGCAAACTGATAGTGCTGCGATCCCACCACAAACCGGAGATACTTCCTGTGCGACTTGAGTATCGGGATATGAAAGTAAGCATCCTGCAAGTCGACAGACACCATCCAATCTCCTTCGTTCAACGCCAAAAGCACCTGAGCTAGGGTCAGCATCTTGAACATTTCCTGTTTGGGGAACCAATTCAAAATCCTCAGGTCCAGAATTGGTCTCAACCGACCATCCTTCTTGGGGATCAGGAAGTATCTTGAGTAACAACCCTGACCTCTCTCCTGCTCTGGAACCAACACCACTGCACCCTTTGAAAGGAGGACTAGAACCTCCTGTTCTCGTAACAGGAAGTGCTCTTCTGAACAGTAGGATGGGCGGGGCGGGATGGGGGTGGAAACTCCCGAAAGGGAAGGACATAGCCTTTCCCCACAATACTGGTGACC
This sequence comes from Pleurodeles waltl, assembly GCF_031143425.1. NCBI lineage: Eukaryota > Metazoa > Chordata > Amphibia > Caudata > Salamandridae > Pleurodeles > Pleurodeles waltl. Next base: position 211,993,064 of record NC_090445.1, on the reverse strand, counting down.
CAGGAGTCTGATGTTATTGCCTCCCACATGTGGAGAAAGTTCATTAACCTCCCCCCTACAGGAGTGGTATGTAAAGGAATTGGTGGATGACTAAGGCTGCTTCCCATGCTGCACCCCTCCAGAGGAAGAGGTAGAGCGCTGCTTGGCGGCTCCTCTGGTTCGGACCATACCCCTCCCCTGTATGATCTATAGGGGAGAGCAGTGGCGGGCTGCTGCTGAAATCTGCCCCGAAAGTAGGAGGATGAGCCACGACCAAACCCCCTAAATCTTCTGAACAGTCTTGAAGAAGCAGAAGAGGAGGCTTGAAAGCCTAACGATTTCGCTGTGGCCCTACTCTCCTTAAATCTTTCAAGGGCTGAGTCCGCCTTGGATCCAAAAAGTTTATCCCCAAAGTGAAGATCCAGCAGGGCTGACTGGACATCAGATGAAAATCCAGAAGAACGAAGCCAGGCCTGTCTCCTCGTAGCAACGGCAGTGCCCATAGCTCTGGCCACAGAATCAGTAGTGTCCAGCCCCCCCTGGATTACTTGGGTTGCCGCAGCCTGAGCATCCGAAACCAGGCTCAACACCTCCTGAGACACCTCCGAATGGGACGACTTTATCTCTTCCATAAGGGCGTAGATGTACCTGCCCAAAATGCATGTGGCATTAGTGGACTTGAGAGCCATACTGCAAGATGAAAACGCTTTCTTGGAAGATTGATCCATCTTTTTTGAGTCCCTGTCAGAAGGCACCCCCGGAAAAGAGCCTGGGGCAGCGCGAGATGAACATGAAGCATGTACAACCAGGCTCTCTGGAGTCGGGTGCCTAGACAAAAAGCCTGGATCCACAGGAGCCACAAAATATCTGTGTGCCACTGTTCTATTAACAGCCGAAGATGACACCGGCTTTTTCCAAATCTCTAAAATTGGGCCTAACAGAGCATCATTAAATGGCAGAAGTGGCTCTGCAACTGTCGAAGCAGGATGTAACACCTCCATTAATATATTGGGTTTAGATTCAGACACCGGCAAGGGAAGGTCCAAAAAGTCAGCTGCTTTTCTTATTACAGAGTGGATTGAAGCAGCCTCCTCTGTATATTCTCCAGGAGATGTTAAGTCCCACTCTGGAGAGGTGTCTAAACCACTTGCTGTATCCAAACCCTGGAGATCTCCCAGAGGTTCTTCAATCTCTCCTTCCTCCAGGGCCTGCTTCCGATACTCTTGCTCCTCAAGGAGGCGAAGAGCAAGCCTCCTTGAATGCAGTCTGGCTTCAATCCTCGGCGTCGACAGGGCGTCAGCTGACATCGATGCCTGACGCCGATCCTCGGATCCATCTGACGCCGGATCTATCGGCGCCGTGGACTTTTTCGGCGCCGACCGAGGCAAAGGATGAACAGGAGAAGAACTCTCCGGCGCCGGAACAGCAGATCTACTATGTGTCGCAGGCTGTGAAGTCGACGCCAAAGGTACCGCGCCGAACCAACACCTCCCAAAGGAAGGAAGGGCATGAAAGGTGCCGGATGTAAAGGAGCCGGAGCACCCATATTAAAGGCCAATGGCCCGAAGGACCAGCCGGTCCACCACCTGGAGCCATTTGTTGGAAAATGGCAAACATCGCATTTAAAAATGCGGAACTGTCAGCACCCGGAGCCGGGAAAGCCGGATACTGTGGAGCCTGAGCTCGAGGTGACAACGGCGCCGGCCCCGGCGTCTGAGAAGCCGGTGAGAACTCCTGACGTTGAGGAACCTCAAAAACAGATGGTGGAGTCATAGGCGAAGTCGGCGAAGCCGGTGAAGTCGGTGATGAAGGAGGCGTCTGCGGCTGAGGAGTGATGGTGGGACTAACCTCCCATGTCTTTCGGCGCCGAACAGAAGGCGACCTCGAGCATGACCGCTCCCTACTCGACCAGCGCCGAGATTCACGACGGCGCCGGGAGACACAGTGACGCTGGTGGGACCTAGGTGACGATGATTTGCGCCGATGCCGCTTCTCCTTCTTCTTGGATTTCGCCAAAAAGAGTTTCGCCTCGCGCTCCTTCAACGCCTTCGGGTTCATATTTTGACAGGAGTCACATTTCTCAACGTTGTGGTCGGAGCTGAGACACCACAAACAGTCTACATGTGGGTCTGTCACCGACATCTTACCTCCGCACTCCCTGCAGGGCTTAAATCCCGACTTTCGCTGAGACATCTTTTTTTTTTGAAGAAAGAAACAGTAACTGTAACTACGCAGAGTAGAAACAGTAGCTCCCTCGAAGAATAACCGTCGTTTGAAGGCACGGAAAAAAGGGAACTGACGTCAGCACGTCGGCGAGGACCTCTTATTGCCTGTATGACGTCAGATGGCATTGCGTGGGCAATTGTGACGTCCTCGTCGACGTGCAGAAGCTAGGAAGAAAATTTCCGTCGGAAGCTGACGCAGGGGGAAAATTAATTGAGTGAGGAATCCACAGGTAGTTGTATCCATCAGAAACAATTGTATGCAGGGGAGCCACACTGCCCCAGCCTGCAGCCCTGGGGACTGCCACCTTCCTGAGGCAGAATACATTGTGTATACAGAGGGGTCGTGTGCCCCCCACGCAGCCCCAGGGAACTCCACCTCCCCGGTGAAATGATTTAATTTTATGAAGTGGGCTGCGTGCCCCCCCCTGCAGCCCCGGGAACCACCACCTCCCCAGGGCAAATATATAATTTTAAGCGGGGTGTGCGCCCCCCACCAATCCCAGGAGCTGCCACCTCCGAGAGGCAAATAGAACATTGGAGGGGGGCTGGTTGCCCCCTCCTCGAAAAGCCAATGATGGCCCTATGGACCGCCACCCCCCAGGGCTGGCTCCTGCTATTTCCTGGGGTGCCCACCCCAGAGACATAGCTGTTTGCTCTCACTTGGCAGGAGCTTTGACAGCTCCCGCCAAGTCAGAGCAGACACTTCAGTTTCTGCAAGTGAGAGCTGTTAAACAGCTCTCACTTGCAGAAAGTGAAGTTTTCATCTGTTTCCCTGCACGCAAATATGCATGCAGGGAAACAGACGAAAACATTGCTCCTGCAAACAGGATCTGCTATTTACAGCAGTTCCTTGCTTATGGGAGCAGTGTCAGCTCCTGCAGGACACAAGGAGCCAACGAGGACCGCAGGGGCCTTGCGGCTCCCCCGTGGTCCTGTCACACACTCTCTCTCTCTCTTTCTCTCTTTCCCTTCCATCCCATAATGGGATGGAAGGGAGAGAGATTGTTATTGTAATGGTCTCTCCAGACAATCACTTCAAAGGGACAAATTAGCAAGCTGTTTGGTAAGAATGTTATAGTTACTTTTGATGAAAACCAAACCATGGTCACATCTGGCCTAATGGTAAAGCTCTTGGACTGTCACTCACCAAGCTGAAGGTTCAAAGCATTGCATCTTAAGGCAGCATGTATGTTTATTTTCCAGTGTTTTGACTGCTAAACAGTCCTTGTGATGTAACACTGAAGTATTTTTCCACTCAAAATCTTTGAGTTCAACATCATAGCTAAGTCTGGACACCACATGTTAAGGAGTCACTTTTGGCCTAGTGGTTAAGGTCTCAGACCCGTATACTGAAGGTTGAGAGTTCAAGTGTATGTGTGTCTATGGCCATTTCCCTGGGTCTCTGGTGCTAAAATCAGCTGGGGTAGGGGGCTGTATGGCCCCCTTAACCCTCTCCACAAAAAACAGAAGGCCGGTCCCAGGTAATGGGGTCCCCGTGGTGGAAATCTGCCAGGGTAGGGGGCCACGCAGATCTGTGGCCAACTCCTGCTGCGCATGGTCAAAGGCCATGCATAGAGCAAAGTTGGGTGGTTTGGGGGGTTGGCTGCAGGGTGTGGCTATACGCCAGACCCTATGGCCAACACCACCGAGCACGGCTGAAGGCCATGTGCAGCCCAAGGTTGGGTGTACATAGGGAGTTGGCCGCAAGGCCTGGGCACAGGCCAGGTCCTGCGGCCTACCACCGCTGCGCACAGTCAAAGGCCATGTACGGCATGGTTGGATTATTGCATAATAATGAAAAATACTTTAGGTTGAAAAAACGTAACAATTCACTGAAAAAACAAAGGTTACAGGGACGTTATCGTTAGGAAATGGAATTTAGAAAAAAATAGAAATTCACTTAAAAAAACAAAGGTTACAGAGACGTTATAGTTAGGCTCCGAAAGTACTTGTAAAAAACCTTAGAAATTCAGTAATTATAGTTAGAGTTATTTCAAGTAACTATAACTTGCTGTTCCATCTGCCTTGGAACTTATGTCCAAACTTAATTCTGTGACCGGTTGTTCTTGTTTCTTATGTGCAAGGTACATCATTCTTTCATGGAAAGGGTAATATATGGTCTTCAGCACAGTCTTTTTTTGTCTCACAAGAATTTTCTTAGCTTTTTTAATTTGATTTATTTCTTGTATTTGAATAGTTTGAGTGCAGTCTGCATACTATTACCAAACCACTTGCACTTCGTCTTGGAAGAGGTAGTCTGACATACACTAAATGTGTCTAAGTATAGACATATTCACTGACGAGTTTGCTCACTGACAACATTCGCCATTAACCTATTATTGTTCAAATGGATGCCCACTGAATATGCTTTTACGACTCTTTACTGATATGTAAATGTTATTTTCATTGCAGCGCATACCTGTGGAATGGAAATATTTCTTCCAAATCTATCTAACTTCATTTGACAGTTTGACAGACACTTTATACATATATATACACACACACATATATAAAAAAAAACTCACTGAAAAAACTAAAGGTTACGGGGACGTTATATTTAGGATCACATTTTACACACACAAAATCATCAAAATTTAGCAGTTATATATATACCTATGCTAAGAAACTATACTTGTGGCCTAAAGTTACTTAAGTTTCTTCAGATAAGTATAACTAGAACTACAGCTTCTGAATATCTATGGTTTTGTGTGTGGAAAACGTGTCCATAACTATAACGTCCCTGTAGCCTTTGTTTTTTTCTGTGAATTTTCTGTTTTAGCATAAAGTAATATATAATTACCATGAGTTAATACAACCACCGCCACGCACGACCAGCGGAGAATTTGCTATGTGAGTGGGTCCAGATTTTTTTTCCATTGGCCGATGTATCCACAGATCCTTTGCGGTATTACAGCAGGGGTCAGGCTGAGCGCCACAGTAGATCCGCGGATCGGATAAAAAAATTATTTGGGCAATGTGTTTCCTATAAGGGGTCCCTCAGAGACCCCTCCATATTTCCTATAGGGTCAGGGTACCTCTATCCTGACCCCTTAAGAGATTTTTTATTTATAATTTCTCTCCGGGGCCCAGCCAAGAAACAAAATGGCGGCAACTTTCCTTTCAGGTTGTGGGCAGCCCATCAGGGCCTTGCTTTTGGGTTCAGATCCAGGGGTACCTGCGGATCCGTGAAGGATCTGAGTCCCTAACTATCTATATTTTTTTCCTTTAATAACTCTTAATCTACTGCACAGATTTACACCAAATTACAAAAAGGGAAAGATCTAGGTTTCTGTCCACATTTGATGCAATTCCGATTAGCAGTGCGGGATGTAGTCATGTCTAAAAATTGAAAAATCCCCATAGACAGTGTATGGGGAAAATTGGTTTGGGAAGGCCCCCTTTTTCTCAGTCCTCACTTGACAAATCACCCCAAAACATTAAACACATTACCTAAAGAGAGTGGCAAACTAGTTTAAACTTTCATGAGGGATCGCCAAATGGCTCCAAAGTTATTAGCACATCAAAAAATGTTTAGCCTATGGGAAAAGTTGGTCTTATCTATAACTATCTACTGGCTGTTGCCAGTAGATAATATACATATGTATATAAACAGGAAGAGGAAACAAGAGCATGAAAGATGCACAAATTTAATCGAGATAAACTTGATTAGGAATATGGAAGAATCTACACCTTTGCCCTAATATTTGATACCTTGAGAGCCAAAGAGAAATTACATGCTAGGGTGAGGTCAAATGTTACCCTTAGTAATCACAGATGGGAGTTAAGACCCAGGATCCTCAGCTGATGAAGCTCCACAACATAAGCTGAATTTTCAAGGGGAGATGCAATTAATGCTGATGGCCACGCCACAATCAACCAGAGGCAGAGGGCGAGGTTGCGGTGGCACAAGACAAGGAGGGGAAAGAGAAAAGGAAAAAAGTATCAAGGGATAAATGGATATGCTGCATTACAGGTAGATTTGCCAGTAAATAGAATGGTTGTGAACATTTCTAAAATAACATTGACTGACAATCAAGAGAAAATTCTCAATCTTGCCTGTGTAAAGATTATGCTATGAAACCCCCTCAAATTATGGAGATGCATGCATCACAAGACATCAGACATTCACAAGATGCCTCCTCCCGAACTATGAGTGAGGACACCATTATGGAGAGATTAGGATCTATGGACTACATCACTGACCTCTCTAATGTAAGCCATCTAAAGTTATCCAGCAGATTAGTGGTTGGAGATATCAACAAACTACGAACGTGAGACCAAAACTAAAGGACAGGGCAACTTTACTCAAAACGACTGGAGGGAAATCAATGCTCTCAAAAATAATGACTCTATTATTATAAGGCCCTTGAATATGGGCAGCAACATCATCATTATGGACACTGGCCAATACATTAAGGAGGCCCAGAAGCAACTACAAAATTGTGTGTATATATATATATATATATATATATGACATAAAAAATAAAAAAAATAGAAGTTACATTAAAATTATACATGTATTAAAGTAATGTATTGTAGTTAGGGCTTCTGGTTTAATGGTGTTTATTTTTATGTACATGTATCCGTATTTATTTTGTGTTTTGCAAAAAATGAATTTGATACCAGTATATTTCCACATTTATCAACCCTTAAAGGTATACTTAGAATTGGATGCTTCATGTCATTTAATCGTATAAAAAGCCAAATATTATGTATCGTTCATATACAATACACACATTAGCCTTTTAGTACACATGCAAATATTTAAAATGTCATTAGGAAAATGTGGACCTGTTTTTTAAACGTGCCTGCATGTCAGTCTGCTCTGCTATTGGTCTAGCAGCCATGACTGATTACATTAAAGATCGCTCAGAATAACATATATATTCCATATATTTCTATATTCAAAAACAAAGACGGGCAGAGAATCAAATAGTTTTCCATCTGTATATGGCTGTAAAAATCTGTAACAATTGGGAGCCTTAGTTATGATTAGAAAATTAAATAATTTTAATTAATTGAAATAAGAATCAAACAGGTTTGGGAGACCAAGAAATAATAGAAAAATAGAAAAATATAAATAGAATAAGCAGAGATAAGGGAACACATACATAGGTATGTGTGTGCGTGTGTGTGTTTAAGAATATTTTTTAAACTTACTTGGGATGTAATGGTACCCCTGATGTAGCGATTGCCGATGTATTGATTCCTGATCCAGTGATGTACAACTAATACATAACAGACAAGTAGGTCTATTGCTTCTGCTAGAGAGACCTACACATGATACTGTCTGTCTGTTTACTTATGGGCAAATGACTGCAGTTGCTCTACTTCATGGTTGTCGATACATCCAAAAGGTGGCCTTTGGACTTGCGACATTAGCCCTTTGATTGCGCTAGAGAGTCTTGTATCTACTGTGGCTCAACAGCTTTACTTGGTACTAGCAGGAGCAACCCCTTGGTTGTGTTAGAAATTCTTGTATCTACTGCTTTCCCTAGGCTTACCACGCATTGACAGTAAACTCCTGTAGCTGCTAATTGGGATGCTCATTCCTATTGTTTTCTTCTACATTACCGTGGCATTGGCAGGTGCCGTCCTCTGGTTGCGCTTGGCATGCTCATGTCTATTGCTTTCCTCAAGCTTACCTAGGCACTAGCAGGTACTGTCTCCTGGTTGCACTTGGGCACACTCCTTTCTACTGCTTTCCTCAAGTTTACCTTGGCAGTGCCAGGGGCAGTCTTGTGGTTTGCACCAGCACAGTTTGTGGCTACTTCAATCCACAACTTAGGTTGGAACTTCCATCAGTGATGTTAATGTTGCACAGAAGGGTTTGTCACTTATCGGCTTCCTGTTTATATTAGAGAAATTAACGGTGGCCCTGTGACTGTGCTTAGAAAAAAACTCTTATCTCTTGTAGGCCACAGTTGTACCTTGGAGCTGTGGGTACATGGCACCTGGTCATGGCGAGGAAGTTGTTTCTCACTGTAGCCCTACATTTCAGCTTGGGGCGGCAGTGTGCCTTTGTGCTAGTATTTGGGCCCACTGCAGCTCTCTGATTTGTTCTCAGGCTGCCTATTTCAATGCCTTCCTATGTGCTATGGAAGGTGTAACCTTAAGCCCACAGTTTACCTTGGGATTGCTCGGTGTGATGAGATGGTTGCGCAAAGGAGGCTTCACAGCCACCATATTTAGGTTTTCACTAATGTGTTTGGCTACAGGGTTGTGATAGGATGATTTTATACTCTTTTGGATATAATCAATCAATGATTTATAGAGCGCTGCAAATCATCTGTGTGGGTCTGGAGGCGCTGGATTACTGTGTATGTTACCTTTGTTATATGAGGGGGACTTGCACCTGCTGCGCTTTCCTATTAAATATGGAGGTGCAACTGCCTGTGCCAAAAAGACATTTTTCAAGAGTGGGACTGGCTAGAATAGACCCTAGATGTATCTGTTTGTGCCCTACCTTTTACCTGTGGTCATGTGGGTAAAGTGTTGTGGTTCAGCTAAGGAGGCACATATCTTCTGCAGACCTCAGATTTACCTTCGAACTAGCCGGTGTCGCCCCATGATTGAGCAGCATTAGGACAATCCTCTCCGGCTGACAGTCAGCGTAATCTTCCACCACCTGCAGAATGCAATCCAGGGGCTTGTACCCGGCACAGTTGGCAACATTGACCTCGGCCCCATGCTGAAGCAGCAGCTCCACAACACGGTGATGACAGTTGCCACAGGCATTGTGCAGGGGTGTGTGATTCTTCCGTCCGGCCACCTTGGGGTCCACCCCACAATCCAAGAGCTTCTTCACAACACGGTAGTATCGCCCGGACTGCTCCGGGTTGTCGGCTCCAGCGCAGGCGGCGTTGAGAGCTGTCTCACCCTCCCGGTTCCTCTGCGTGATGTCAGCCCCGTTACAGAGATAAAGCTTCAGGTGCTCCTCCAGGCCATGCTTGGCGGCAACGTGCAGTGGGGTCACCGCGCTGTCTCTGGTCTTCATGTTAACCCTGGCGCCATGCTCCACCAATAGCTGCGCACATCTGTGAATACAGAAAGGAAGTTAATGTCGGTGAGGCAGTAACCACTTCCCCTGGTGGCTATTTTAGAAGAGCAACGAAAACATGGAGGATTCTTGGTGAAGGGTCTGGTGGCCCAAGGATCTACTGGATGAACTTTAGGTAAAGGCTCTCCCAGGAAGATAACTCAACAATTGTTTATCGAGTCTGCCTGAGTCCAGTAGTGAGGAAACATTCTATAGTGAGGATCCGTGTAGAGTAATAGATAATGTGAAGATTTATTAAGCTAACTCTTGAGGTGTGTGGTACAAGCCACCAGGATGCAGGCGGCTGGCAAATTAACAGAATATAACCCCACAGCCTTTCAAAAGACAAACTTCACATCAGTACATTACAAGGATTCTAGAAACATTATAAACTTTCTTGAAACAGAATAAGCAGAACATCGACACTGCTTTACCGTAGACTTAGGGATCACACAGGTGATGCAGTACCATGTAAAAACAGATTACATTGCAGGAACTGATTACTCCATTTCTCTATCACTAACAATGATGCTTACATTAACATCAGTGGGCTTTGTTCAATAGTTCATGGTAGCATTTTCTGAACATTTACACCATTGTGGACTGAGGGCATTATAGAGCCTAGGGTCTGATAGACCAAAAGTAATGCGAATGTGTATGAACTGTTTGGAACTGCAAAACTGATTAGACGTTTAATTGACTGGAGCATATGAGCCAAGGATAAATGTTAACTGGATGTAAGCTGTGAGATGAATCAGTGTATAGCTGGGAAATATGGAATTTAGGGCCAGATGTAGAAAAATTTTGCGAGTCGCAAATGGCCCGAATTGCTATTTGCGACCCCGCAAAATCGGAAATGGGATGCAAAAACCCCATTTCGAATCGCAAATAGCGACGCGAGACATTACCGACTCGCAAAATTTGCGACACCATTGTGCGACCCGCAAATAGGAAGTCGCAATTTGCGAGTAGCAAACCATATGAAAATGCCACTCGCAAATTGCGACTAGTCGCAAAAAGCCCATTTTCCACACCCAATTTACCACTAACTCAGAGCAGGTGGTAACCAGAACCAAAGTATAAAAGGAGACCCAGAAGGCATCTGGGTTACTCAAGATGGCGGAGATATATGTGATAGCAAGGAGGAGGAGAGTCCACGCCACACAGCACGGGAGGAGGAGGAGCCAGAGACAGGAGAGGATATACAGAACCAGGCAGACACTTTTCCAACAAACAGAGGAGGAGATTTATGATAAATACAGACTCAGCAGTGCAGCAATATTAGAAATAATAGATCTACTCAATCCACAGCTTCAACGCCAGACTGTGCGCGGCAGCGCCATCCCCACACACGTGCAAGTGCTATGCTCACTGCACCTCTTGGACTCGGGTAGCTATCAGGGGGTCATTGATGTGGCAGGTGGGGTATCCCAAAGTGCACTCTCACGGTTTTTCAGATGTTTCTTAGATGCCATACTCACACACATGTCCAGATACATATACCTACCCAGGAATGAGGCAGAAATCAACAGCACCAAGTTGGAATTCTACAGGATTGCCAACTTCCCACATGTAATAGGGTGTGTAGACGGGACACATATACAAATATGCCCTCCTGCAAATCTGGAACCGGAAGTGTACCCACTCACTGAACATCCAGGTGGTATGTGACGCCCATTATGTCATCACTGACATGGTAGCCAAATTTCCAGGGAGTACACATAACTCTTACATTTTCAGGCATAGTGGGATACACCAACGCCTAGAACGTGGGGAGTTTGGAGACGGATATCGCCTAGGTATAGCTGAATACACCTTGAAGACATACACACCGGTCAATGTGGAAACCATCCATGCCCTGCTAACATTGTTCATTTTTGCCAAACAGGTGACAGTGCATATGCGCTACGACCATGGATACTTACCCCGTACTTAACACCCAGCAATGAGACTGAGAGGCGATACAACAGTGCACACAGGAGGACCCGAAATGTTATAGAGAGGACCTTTGGACTGTTGAAGGCAAGATTCAGATGCCTCCACAGAAGTGGAGGTGCCCTCCAGTATGCCCCAATAACAGCATTCAAGATCGTTGGCGCATGCGCTATACTGCACAACATTGCCACCAGACGTGGGCTACATCTCACCCCAGAAGACCCAGATTCGGAGGATGACGAGCAAGAGCTACCACATCGCCATCATGGGGATAGAAGCATTGCAAATCAAGGCAGACAGAGACGGGACCACATTGCAAACCAATACTTTGGAAGGTATGTGCTGTCTGTCACCACACACACGAATGTCACACACAAAGAGCCCAGGTGTGAAGTGGAACAAACAAGAACTTTTATTAAGTGAACCAAATAACTAAAGAACTGAACTGTTGGTCAGGGGCTGCAAATGTCCACCTGCAAAGAGGACACATTCACCTCATGTGCCTCAATTGTCCGTAAGTGCGTAGCTCAACTCCTACACCTGGGACGGCCAGCATGGCTAGTGCCTGGAGTGTCAGCAGATCCCTGGCGTGCACTGCCACTCCTCAATACCCTGGTGTCCGTGGCAGATGCACTACTGACAGTGGAGCCCTCCTCACTATCTTGAGGTGTGTCTGCCGTGCCCCTAGCCACCTGTCTTGCCTCCATCATGTCCACAGCATGGCTTATCCGTTCCAGTCCACGAGCCACATCGCCTGCAAAGTGGCCCAAGTCTACTTGTAAACTGACTGTCCAGCATGACAGCCCTGTTGTATTGACAGCCAGGCGGACAATTGAGGCAGCCATGCGGTCCAAACGGTGGATGGGTTGGCGTTCACGGCACCTTGCACTCTCTCTCTCTGCAACAAGTTCAGTCACTAGTTGCCTGATGGAGAGTGCAAGGTCACTGACATGACTGTTCAGGCTTTGGAAGTCTGTGTGCACCTGTGCCAGCCCTGTTGTGAAATTCCTCTCCATTCGCTGCATGGCCCCTGATATGACTTTCATCTGCCTTGTTGCAGGTGCTGACCTCTGATGAGAGCTGCCTCGGCGGCGGACATGGAGGAGTCCCTACATCTCCCTGGGACACTGCAGGGACATGAACATGTCGTCTGCGAAGCGGTGGAGCATCAGGGACCTGTTGGCTGGCACTGTGGCTGGGACCTGGTGCTGGGTCAATCTCCACAATGTCCAATGGTGCATCTGGAGGGGATTGTGGTCGGGTGGTGCTGGGCCCTGTGGTGGCTGATCCTGGGTCTTGTGCTGCCTGTTGGCTGACCTCTGCACCCTGGACGGACTGGCTGGTGGGGATGTCTTGTGGGAGACCTGTGGGACATAGGGAACACACTGTCAGTATCTAACATCTGTTGTATGCTTCCTAATAAACTGTTGCCTATCAGCTGCCTACTGGACTACATTGCCCATAATGCAACATTCTGGTGGTTGCTACTCTGAAATGGAGCTCATTTGGTTGTGCATGCTGCTGTGTACTGGGTGGGTGGGGGTATGGCAGATATGGGTGTACATGCATGTTTCATGGTACTCACTTGTTGATGGTCCTGGCGCTGACGTGTCCAGCTCTCCTATTCCAGCCACTGCCTCTGGCTCCAGAGTCTGTTGCACACGTTCCTCCATGGGTGTTGGTGGGGGGACGGTAGATGGGCCCCCTCCTGTGCCCCTCATCTCCCGGAGGCGCTCTGCCACCCTCTCCTTGGTCCTGGAGCGCAGGTCGTACCATCTCTTTTTCAGCTCTTCAATGCTCCTGTGGCTCACCCCGATTGCATTTACCTTCTCCTAGATGTCAGTCCAAATCCTCCTTTTGTCAGACTCTGGCACACTGACGGCAGCCCTTCCAAATAGCTGGTCATGGTGCTGGCAGCATTCATCTGTCAGCACCTCCAGTTCCTTCTCTGAAAATTTGAGTTTCCTCTTCCTGCCAGAGTCCTCCATTCTTGCTGCTGTTCCTCCTGGTGGTTGTTCAGCAGTTGGAAATGGGTGTGGTCCTCCCTCCTCCCAGGTGTATTTATAAACTTCCTGGCTGTGATGTCATCAGCAAGAGCCAGGAAGTGTTTTCCAGAGTGTTCTGCTGCACCTGCATGCAATTTGCGGCACAGTCGCAATTTGCGACACCCACTCGCAATTTGCGTGTTCGTTTTTAGCGAGGTCGCAAAAAGCGACCTCGCAAACAACGGACTCGCTATCTGCGGTGCAACTTCATTTCCGAGTCGCAAAATGAAGTCGCTTCTTCTTGTTGGATTCCTGTTTGCGAGTCGGAAATTGCGAGTCGCAACGAGTCGCAATTTCCGACTCGCAAATTTTTGGCTACCTACATCTGGCCCTAAGTATCCATGAGTTGCCTGGCTTTTGTCTTTTAATTTTGATTCTTGGATTGACAGGCTTTTTCTAGAACAGAGGTTTTTGAATAGCACATAACAAGAGACCACCTTCTAGCTTTTTCCTTAGCCTTTCCTTTAGCATGCCTTCTGTGAGACGTAGAATAATTTAAATACAATCCGTGTACCAATGGGCCCAATGTAGTGGTCACCCAATATAGCACATAAGAAATATCTCTCTCTTTTATTTTAAATCTAATGTTGAGATAGTCTACCCTCCTTACACCAGTTCATGATATTGTTAATCGGGCAGGTGTGTTTTCATTAATATCATAAGTAAGCAACAGGCCAACACATGAAATAATTATGTCGGCTCAGCTGGATATTTCATTAAGAGATGTGTTCATGCCTCTCCCTAGCCTACGATAGGAAGAGGATTTAAATATACATCTTGGTCTGTGGTGAAACTGTATTCTGCTCCTCCCTGCAAACCCAGTAATAATTCTGGATCTCCAGTGTGAAAGCCCCAGCAGGCTTGCAAACCATCTGAGGAGGCTTCTAGGACTGGAGCAGGGCACAAGTTGGGGATACACGCAGGTGGACGGCATCCACCCACTATTTTAACAAGGTGAACGCCGTCCACCCTGCCAAGAAGTTGGGCCTCACTGCAAAATGCTGAACTTGTCCCGGTGTTATTTTCAGACACTGGGACACATTCAGCAGCGCCTTCACGTTGTCTACTTTTAATCCCAGCAAAGACGTGCAGGTTGCAAGGGAGTCTTTCCAACTTTAGACTCCAGTTGGGGCGATAACAAAGGGCTTATTTAAGGGGCCATCAGACCTCCTTTAGTTGGAGTATCCTTGGCTGGAAGTTCTCTGGGGCATCACACCCAGATGCAAAGTGCAGTGGAGTGAACACAAAGGCATACAGCTGGTTGGCACTGCACATATAAGAGAAGCACAATTTTGACTTTTTTCAGTCTCTGTATATAAACAATATGGATACACTATAAGAATGTCAGATGTGTAATGTAGGTCTATCCCAGTATTTACAAATCAAAAATAAATACTACTATTTTTAGGGTTGAGCCTGCGAGCGCATGCGCTTGCGCATGCATTTCGATTGCCAGACACTCTTGTGTTCAGTAAAAGGCTTGGAGCCCGCCTGTCGCTCACCATTTGTTGGTTTATGTGGCACTCTTCTTTACAGCCTCGTAATTCATCAAGGCACATCTGGAATCATTTCCGTTCCTCTGTGTGGAGCAGAGCTCAAGCACTAATTGATTTCAACTTAATTAGTGCCCATCTGCTGCTCCCAATGTGATCAAGGTACTATTTGTTCTAACTTCCAGTGCCCCACAAATAGAAGGCTTGTGACTGGCAAAAACATGCCCAGAAGGACAAACAAAATTACAAAGTTTTATTTTTTAAAGCTAACTTTACTTTATTTTGTTAATTCGTCTTTTCTCAGTTTCCACTCAGGTTTTTTTTTGCTTTTGCTCGTGGGCGCTGTTGTCAAAAGATGACAATTACCTTGTTTGAAATATGCGAGACCTATAGCATTGCAAATGCTTGTTAATTTCTGCACAACGCTACTCATCAAACTGCAGGGTGTCAGAGCTCTTTATAACTTATATACTCATTACATTGACAATAAATCACACACAGTCATACATACATACATCAATGTTCAGGATATGTTGTATAAGGGTTGTGAGGGTTGTGAGGGTTACAAGGTGTAGGAGTCACACACCGTCCTTCATAGGTCACTGCGCTGTCGTAGAAGGATTACAATTTAAGAGCTCCCAGTAACAAATGTATGTGTTAAAAGCCGTAACCCACTTACCTAGCTACATAAAATAAAAATCTTTCATTTGCAAGTTACCTGATGTGCTTTTCAGGAGAGACATTAACCCACTATGATACTTTGAGTCAAAATTGACACTAGACAAATACAGATCTTTCCAGCAAACACGTTAACCACCAAAGTCATCTTACTATTACTATTATTCCCTCAGATTTACTGGGAACCCAAAGATCTCTGCAGCAGGAGCCTTAAACCCATAAGAAATTTTAAAATGCAGACTTTGCAACCAATTAAGCAGAACAGATTTACTGCCCGTTCTCTTTGTTGCCAATTTATTTGTGGCAGAGTTTTTAAACAACAAATACATAAATTTAGGGGCAGCTTTTGTGTCTGGGTTGCGTCACTTTTCTGGCACAACCCTGATGCAATATCTGTTTTGGGATTTACAGTGCCACACAAATCCCAGTTGCATTGATTTGTTTAAAAAAACGCCAGAGAGCACATTGCCCTGCATCTGGTAGGCGCAACATGAACAGGCAGCTACAGCAATTTCATCTACATGAAAATGTGCTGCATATGGACTATTATGCCTGACAGAGATCGTTTGTTCAGTCCTTGGGTAAAGGAAGCTATACGCCGACAAAAGGCAACATTGTTTTATGTGTAGCGTACCCTATCTAAATTAGGAGTGCTTGTATGTATACTCGTAATGCACTCATGGCAGACCTGATAAACATATGTGTGAGGTCTTAAGATCTGATGTCACTTTGTATGGTGTCACTTCTTGTAAAGTCATGGGTTGTGATAACACTTTCTTTGATGTCACTTCCTGTAATGCCAAGTGCGATGTCAGGCTCCTTGATGTCGCTTGCATACTGCCTAACTTGGTTAGTGCCCCACTTCTTTTTTAGGGTTGAGCCTGCGTTGCATGCGCTCGCGCATGTGTATCGCAGCGAGACGCTTTTGTATTTAGAAAAGGGCTTGGAGCCCTGTCAACTTCACATCAGTGTTTTTTATTGGTTCGTGGGCTTGCCTAATAAAATCTGCTTGCTTTCATTAGTCGAAGGCACGCATACGTCATGCCTTTTCCGGTGGCTAGCCCTCCTCGAGCGCAGCGACCAAATACAGAAAACATGCAAGGCTCGCTGTTTTCTATCGGGCTCGTGGACTTCTTTTTCTCTAATTTACGAGCGCGATCTCGCTTGGCAGAAGTCGAGCGCTTTACATAGTTAATTTCACTTTTTCGGGTTATGTACATAAATGCACTTTTGCAACGCGATCAGCTCTAACATGAGCAAACGCGAGACCCGTTGCATTGTAAATGCTTGTTAGGACTTGTGCCCTGGACTGGAGAGATGTGAGCTTTCTGTCCACACCTAACCTCTGCAAAATGAGGGGTGAAGAGAGCTCGCTTTAAACTGAGACATGCGTGTGATCAAGAGAATAATCAGATGTTTTTTAGAGATTTACATCTCTCTAGCTGTTGACCTGAATTAAGCACGTCTTCTACGTCTGGCTGTCAGGAGACTGTAGCTCTGTGCATTGGCTTGATGTTATCCTGAAACAGGTTTCCAAGTGCTTAGGAAAGCTAAAAAGAAGAACTGCCATGCCAAGCCAGCGTACTTCAGTCTGCTCTTCAGGATCTCCTAAACTGTCGAAAGCTGCCTAATTCTTGTATTATCGATCACTCTGGCCAAGCCTTCCCCACGCTATAATTTCTATCTGCCAGCCTCTACTCTGTGCCTAAGGGTCCACTCCACTGTCTGTTTTCCAGTTAATGTCTCTGTATATGCATATAAATCTGACACGAAGGCCTTCTTCGGTGTAAGTAATTGTATTCAGCTTAGTAAAGCACAAACAGCGCGCAAATGACCAAGAATGTAAAAGTCAAATATTCAATGATCCATAATCCACCTCCTAGCTACAAGAGTCCCACTGGGACATCAGCACAACACACCCCAAACCCTATCAGACCCCTGCTTCTCCTTTCCTTGGGTCTTACTCCATGTTCCCCATCGTGGCCACGCCTTCATCTCTCCGTATCCCTGCCCTACTGCATCTTCTTTTCTGGCTGCATTATACCCGCCATCTCTGCATCTCTGTCTCCACCCCCTCTCGCACCATACGATGGACATATTTGTTATTATGTTAAGGTCGCTTTCCTCTCCCGCTGCATTCCTAGGCATTGGATGTTTGTGAATTGTGCAGCAGGTAACGTGTTCAGCTCAGCTTGACTATGAACTGCTTTAAAGTGTGTTCCGGGTTCCGCTCTTACCAAAGGCAACCAATCAGCAACAATTATGTGGGTCATCAGCGCCCCCTGGTGTAATGAATGTAGTGGCGGTTTTATAGTATTTTTACCCAGTGTTAATGAATGTGATGGTGTAAAGGATGTCAGTCCCCAAATAAAATCCCACCAACTGAAGCAAGAATGTGAAAAATGACGGCAAAGAACACGCGCCTCTAAAGTGACTGTTCCGCTGACGAATGCTATTTCTGTTACTGCAGCGCGAGTGTTATTAATAGCTCAAACAGTGCTACAACAGTCATTGCTGCGAGTGAGAGACTGCTGCAATAGGCCCAGGCTTCTCAGTGAATATTTGCTGTTACAGTGACAATAGGTTTTAAACCAATTTAAAGAAGGAATGTGACTGAGTGGCTATTTGGTGCGAGCCAAAAATAGTAATGATGCGAATAAATGTAACGCAATTGTGAAATGTTAAGTACTTGTATAATTCGAAATGTGCAAATTCCACTCGATGTGCATTGTCAAAGCACGACGCGCCCCCGAGCTGTCCATAAGACGCCGACAGAGCACCTAAGGCAGGCAGTAGGCCCTGCCTGTAACTTGAGGGTCAGTTTCAAATGCCGGCAGTGACAATTTTGCCCTTTATCTTTCCTAGATCGACAAAATCATCACTGAGTTGGCAATAGGAGTTCGGCAGTAACAACAGTTACAATTTAAGCGGCAACATACAATTCAATTCGAGGTGTATGGCGCAGAAGTCGGCAAAATTGACCACATTAGCTTTTTTTAACGTGGCCAATGAACACAGGCCTGATCCATAAGCCAACACAAAAATGCATATTTCATTAGGTGTTTTATATAGTGCTATGATGCTACCTGGCGGGCTGTTTCAAAGAGCTCTGGGGCCAATTACACACACAG
Organism: Pleurodeles waltl; assembly: GCF_031143425.1. NCBI lineage: Eukaryota > Metazoa > Chordata > Amphibia > Caudata > Salamandridae > Pleurodeles > Pleurodeles waltl. Next base: position 211,974,539 of record NC_090445.1, on the reverse strand, counting down.
AAAAGCAAATAATAACAAATAAGGTGCACAGAGTGAGCATTGCGCATAAAAGGCGAAGAGGGCACGGTGTGGTTTGGGGCAAGAAACCTCCTGGACTCTAAGAAGCACTGCTCATTTTCCAAGATGGAGCATACATCAGATGAAAATTACTGGCACAAGTGCTTAGTTTGTAAATAAAAATGTGCGGGTGCGGTGCCCAAAGCATTCCTATGAAACACGCGGCTGCTGCATTTAAATGTGCGAGCACAGAGTACTGAGGCAGCGTAATCCTAAATCCATCTCGGTCCCCTTTAATCCATTTACAGCCACTCCCTGCACCTTCTGCTCACTCTTGCAGCTTTCTGCTTTCTCCCTTTGTGAGGCTTTTTCGTTTTTCTCCTCCTCAGTCTTTCTCATGTTGTGTCTTTTGCTCGCAGTAAATGCCTGATGCAGAAAAATAAGCGCCAGCTCTCAAAAATAAGTACCGGTGCCCCGCACAGGAAACCACCGGCACAAATGAAGCACTGAGTCTGAAACACAATCAGTTAATGTCCCCACTTGTTGCATTATCCAGTCTTCAGTATTATCCTGGCAGTCCAAACCTTGCCTACCTATAATGAGCTGTAGTATTTGTAACAATTCTCCATTCCTAGCCCCTCAATCTGACACATTTTCACAGTTGCCACGTCTACGGGTCAGATCCCTAAGGCTAGACCCACTAGCTCGTGGTCTTTCTAAAGACATTCTCAATGCACTCCATCCTGGCTAGAGAAGTATATTAAACTATTCCAACCACGATGGACCGGGGCTGTATCCAGTTCTGCCCTCAAGAAATGCATTAGCGACTGCAGTCTCTTTGTAACCCCACCCACGCCGCTGTCAGTCAGGTTTCAAAGGCATGACATACTTTACAAATACAGTAAGAAAACACTGTTCCCTACGACCAATGAAAGTCAGGAATCTGGAGCAGTCTTTCTCGACGTGCCCTGACATTGTTATCCTCTTCAAACAACATCTCATCCTCAAGAGGTAACACCTACATTCCCAGCACTAGGTATCATTTGAAGTCACCTGTTCTACCTGTCCCCAAATGAAGAATTGGACCCTTTGCTTTCTATCGTGGACAGAGACCCTTTCGCTTTAAGTGACAGGTGTGAACACTTGTACAGCTCACTATATCATCCTAGGTGGTGGCCATCTTAAGTCTGCGGAGTGACTTAGCAGAACACATAACAGTAGTTACGAGTTTCTGGACCTGTTCAAAACAATCCTTTGAAGATTCATGCCAAAGGTGAGTGATTATTTGCTCTATAACTGCATCTATACATACAAATATCCTTTGTCCTTTCATTATAGCTAAGCAGTCTGCAGAAGGGCTTTATTTGTGGTGCTTAAAACTAGAGCCTATAGTTAGAGTTTGGTAAATGGATTACTCTTGTCACAAAGGTGGCAGAGGCACAGTCTGTTGTTTGACAACTGCATTATAGCCTAACACACTTGTAATATGGCAGATGAAACGTTCACTATGTTTGTGACGGAGTATCCGGTCTGTCAAACTCTAAATGTGAACCTAATTATTTAAAGAGAGGAAGATTTTATTGCCTAGACATCCAGCCCCTTATGGACATGTAAAAGTGCAGGGACATTCAAACTTAATTTTGTTTGCTAACCACAGCCAGTGTAGATATCAACTGGCAAAAGATACATGAACAAACGTCCTACGCCCAGTAACCCGTCTAACCCTCCATTCTGTATTTGTATTGAGAGTTAGTATAATACAGACTGCATTGACCCGGGTTCTAGCTACTATAGCACTTTAAGGAGCAGGGATAGAATGGGTGGCCTTCCTTGAACAATGTGATGGCCCATGACTATTCTAGGGCCCTTGACATACTGTCGTGGATTAATGGTACATCTCAAAACTGGACCAGGAGACCTATTTGGGCAAATATTATTTAGCTAGGACTGGGTGTCATTCAAGACACACAATATTAGTATCCAGTGGATCTGTCAAGTTTCAAGACTATTTGTGTGTCATCTTGTTAAAGAGAGCTCAGCCTATAGAAGATACTAAAGCCAAGTGTAACAGAACCCTCTCTGTTGATATTTAAGTAAGGTCTGAGAGAAGGTCTGCAACACACCTGAACCATTTTAAAGATATGTCTTTAATGGTGGCTAGTGATACATTTATCTCGGAAGGTTGTGTGGTCCATTTAATGAAACGTGAGCCAATGATATCAGAAATCAGCACAGCTGAGTTGCCTTTGTCACAATTCATCTACAATTATCAGCGACACCCGGCGACTGGCGTCCAAACCATGTGCCATAGCTGATATCACACCATACAAATACTATATATAGAATCATACATATATGCCATTTATCTGCTTTAACAATTGCACTCACCACTTCCTGCAAGACCTCTAACAGGTACCTTCACAATTCTCAGCTTAGAATGCTTGCTCTGAATGCTAGGCTGAAGTCAGAGAGCACAGGTTGCCTGTCCCATTTCACAGGAACATTGCTGGTTAGCCTTAGTGTTAACGTTTTTGCAACTGTGCAATCTTGGATAACAAATGATTTGTGCATACTAGTGATTTTTATGGCGAATATGGTAGTAATCAATTATTTAATGATTTTGTACTAAAAATTGATTACAATGTTTAGAAGTGAATATTAATATAAGTTAGTTATGCCACATTTTCGTGAAGATAGCATGCTGTTTAGGATGGATGCAGTTTCGAGTGTTTTGCTAATACTGATCATTCTCCTCTCCCTATCAGTGGTCTCCTGCTCATCCTACTCCTGCTCACTCTCCCCTTCCAATCACTTCTCTCCCCACAGTTTTCAGTGAGTTCAGCACAACGTGACCCAATTGGTTATTTTCCTTAGGGAGAATATGTGGGAAATTAAACTTACCATCGTGTTCATCTTTCCAAAGGACACTTCCAGCTGGAAGTTCCAATGAAGATTTGCTAGCACACAAGTGTATTAGTCTTTGTTTGAGAATGTTTCATACTGTATTTTACATCTCTGGACTGCTTTTGCCGTGGAAGCTAATGGAAGAATCCTGACAACCTTAGAAATGGGTTAATGTAATAATTTTATTAATGACGATTTTGCTTCTCATTTGTCCAATACATGCTATCATTAATCATGCTATGATGAATCTGCAGTTTTGCTCATTGTTTATGCCTAAAATGTGTATGAAAACCCCGGTTTTGAGAGAAAGTAGAAGACAATTTCCATTTTCTCATGGGACCAATTACGGAGAGATTTCCCTTTTCCCTCATAGAGATGCTGTTGGCTTCTTTATGATTCTGATAGTTAAATTAGAGGGTCTTTCCCTTTCCCCTTAGGGAGGAATGTTGAATGTTCTTTTTATGATTTTTTGCTATTTATTGGGAATTGATTTAATTTCAGATTTCTGACTCTGAGCCTTCATGACATTTTCTGTAATATTCTGTATTACCCATTTTGAGATTTTGGGTAGTAAAACTCTAATTATTTATTCATCTTGAACTCAGTTCTTGAGTGGTCCCAGACACTATCTGATTTATTACATTTATTGGGGCTGATGTTGTGGAGGATGGTGACTCTTATCGCTAGAGCAAGGGTGCTGGAGTCGAACTGCTAGGGAGAAATTTTTGGGTGATCGAAATATTGGGGTCAGTGAATTATTGGGGTTCGGCTCCCACACTAGCCGTCTCCATGCTTGGATTGTGGGCACGTTTGTAGTTATCTTCCACACCTAGACTATGTGTACTTCCAAAAAAACATGGAAGCAGTTCTAGGAAAATGAGGAAACATCATTTAACAGATCCTTGCCTCCCTATATCTAACCTTCTCTGGGCTTTCATTTCCAGATCTTAACTGATAGTTATGTTTTAAAGAACAGAATCTTAAACTCTTTGGGTGAGTATGATGGGAGGACTTGACCACTTACACTGTATCTATGCACTAGATTAAAGCAAAGACACACTGAACAAGGGCATTAGCCTTAGTTATGATTCATAGGCATTTACAATGAGATAGAAAATGTCTGGGTGGTCACTCCTATCAGGTAGAGATGTTATGTACTCGGAGTAGGCGGGTCTTCATCTCCGTTCTGAATTGCACCACATGTTAGATGGTGTCCACCTTGATGGCCAGTCAATTATTGGCCTCCATTTAGAGAAACTCGGAAAGGCCGATGGATGTTAACTTAAGTTTATATGGGAACTGATGCCTAGGAAGAATACACATTTTATCCAGAATCACATTATATAGCTCCATAGGGAACAACATAGGGGGTCATTCAGACCTTGGCGGACGGCGGAGGCCGTCCGCCAAGGTACCGCCGACAAATGACCGCACCGCAGTCAAAAGACCGCGGCAGCCATTCAAACATTTCCGCTGGGCCGGCGGGCGCTCTCCAAAAGAGCGCCCGCCGGCCCAGCGGAAATGCCCCTGCAACGAGGACGCCGGCTCAGAATTGAGCCGGCGTAGTTGCAGGGGTGCGACGGGTGCAGTTGCACCCGTCACGTATTTCAGTGTCTGCAAAGCAGACACTGAAATACTTTGTGGGGCCCTCTTACGGGGGCCCCTGCAGTGCCCATGCCATTGGCATGGGCACTGCAGGGGCCCCCAGGGGCCCCACGGCACCCCCTACCGCCATCCTGTTCATGGCGGGTTTCCCGCCATGAACAGGATGGCGGTAGGGGGTGTCTGAATCCCCATGGCGGCGGAGCGCGCTCCGCCGCCATGGAGGATTCAATGGGGCAGCGGTAAACCGGCGGGAGACCGCCGGTTTACCCTTTCTGACCGCGGCTGAACCGCCGCGGTCAGAATGCCCTTGGGAGCACCGCCAGCCTGTTGGCGGTGCTCCCGTGGTCGGTGACCCTGGCGGTCACCGGCCGCCAGGGTCAGAATGACACCCATAATGTAGTGAATCCTAGTTTGTTTTAATAGGAAACAGGAGTTAGCTTAGCCTTTGGCTTGCAGATTCGTGCCCCGTCACCTAGTGACGTTTACCCTACTTAGCTTGCTCTGTTTTAGCACATTTATTTAATTATATCTTTTAAGATGGCTGCCTTGTTTTTAGTTAGGCCTATGTTTTAGTTTCATATTATCAGTGCCATCACGCTAAGGCGTCAATATCAAGCGACAAAGATCAACAAATTGTAGATGTTCACATTAGGTACTTTCCCTCTTCACGCCTTTGAGGGAATTGTTTATATAAATTACCATCCCAAGCATGTCTTGTTATCTATTGTTTGGGAACAGACCTACGTCAGGGGTCCGAGCAGATCTGTATAAATGCACCTCACTTAGACAGATAGTCAGAGGGATTCAGACCAGATGCCATCACTGCTATCGATGCTGCATGTCGCCTTGACGCTGACCCAGTCTTCATGTCCCTACGGAGTCTGAGGTAGTGACCTCATTTCAAGGTAATGAGGGTTGGAGGACTCTTCTCGTGGACTTGGCATTGGCAGATTAGGTTTAACACACCTAGCTCTCTTTTAGGTTAGAGATTAGGTTGACATTATTAGGGTATTGGGACATATCTCACATCTTATGTCATTTCATGTTGTTGGAAGATGGTGGGGGTCTTTGTATTAATGACTCTTGTCTTTACCATTCTATTTTGTGCATTATTCATTATCCTAATCATTGCAGCCCATGCAACTTATCGTAGATTGCAGTTTTGTTAAATAAAACCTATTGAAATCTTACTGCATCTTCTTCATTGCCTGTGTTTGATTGAGACATGTTGTTTATGTGAGAAAGGTGTACTCTCCATTTAACCACAACACTCCCTGACATGTCACACTTTAAAGTCCATGCGTAAAGGCTGCCACAAATCACCTCTTACTGTTTAGGTTTTTGGTGAGGTGCTGCTTGTGAGCCGGAAAGGTTTGGACGACACTTGCGACTTGTTATAGGACAGGCGTAGTCACCTACAAACATAAGCACTGTCATTCTTGAACCAGCAGTCTTGCCTACAGCAAGAGCCCAACTATGACATAGCGCCACCAACGATGGTGTTTAGGTACTAATTTACAGATACCCTGATTATTACTGTCTCACATACTACAGGTACCCTAAGTACCATTATACGGAGACATCCGTGGTCTTGGGGAAGATCGTCCTCACCTGAACAGGGAACACCTAATTAGGCTGTAGGTTGTTTGAGCTCGAACTCATAAAAGGACGTTGCTCCCCATTTGGTGTTCCATCTCTTTTACCCATTTTTTAATATGGCTAACGCCATAGACATTTCTGGGAATGATAGACAAGCATCAACATTACACTTAGTAGCGCATGGCTTAACAGAGGAGGGTGGGGATGTCACTTTCATAGTAGAAGCTAGTGAAGCTTACCAAACAGAAACATTCTACTCTTGGGTCACCTTTCCTGAGGAAGACCAAAGATCATTCACATTCCACACATACAGAATTGCAAACGTACCTCAACAGTACCAAGCATACCAGTATTTTTAAATACTGAGAACTTATCAAGAACATCAGAACTGGTTTAATGGCACCCTACCACACATAATAGACCCATGAGATTAGGTCCTTTAGGTAATGAAGGTCCAACATGGCCAATGTTTCCACATACACACCTCACACAGGTATACAAAACATGTACGCAGCAGACCTGCGAAACTTATACATAGAGCTAGTAACACTTTACAAACGGCTTGATCAGTTCGTAATGTGAATTCCGAACACTAGCGCGTCCAGCACCATCAGCACCTGCTGGATACCAATTGGCTAATGGGATTAGTCCACAAACTGTGCATACTATCATGGGTAAAGTACCCACAGAACGAGAGAAAATCCCATTTTGGATAGCACAGATAACAAATGAGCTGGAAGCTGTGTTCCCGCATATGGGACCTCAGGAAAAACATAGAATTATCACAATGTGCTTGCCCTTCGGGATGGTTCCCTGGGTGGATGACTGTGCTACATGGGGTACAGTCTTCGCTGCAATTTATATTACCACACATGGTACCACATGTGCCAATTTACTGGAAGTGTTAAAACAAATACAGAATGAGCACATGACTGCACAAGCCCTAGATTTGGGAATGAAATTAATGCAGAACTTTGATGCAGTCTCCTCAATCATACTCAGTAACATTACAGGGGAAGCAGTAGAACTGGCTATATGCCAGCGTCTCCGAGAGATTCCACACTTGGACCAGGAGAAACAGCTACCGAAAACTATTTCCGACATCTGTACGAGTATAGGACGCGATAGTTTGGGAGCCAAGCCAAAGAAGCTTGAATTACAGAGTATCACCCCTAAGGAAAGTACTAAACAAGCACAGGAGGGTTCTAAGAGGCGCTGGGATAAACAAAAACAATTTAAAGATAGACAAAATCAGAAAGCAGATTCTCCACACCCAGAGAACTCTGACAGGAGATATTCTCTCAGAAATAGGGAAAATATAAAAGCTCCAGACAGATATACTGATTCACGTCCCTCTTGTTCCTTTCAGGACGCAGGGATAGGCCTAGCGAGAGAGGGGGCCATCATGATCGACGTCCTGAATATGTGAAACAGAAGAAAGACTCACCACAGTCTTCGGACAAAAAAGAAGATACGTCCCCACAACAAAAGCCACAGTTTAAAAAGAAAAAGGTGGCAGCACTGTCCATTAAAAATGCCAGTACACTTGAGAACATTGCTGAAGAACAAGACGTGGGTAGTGACACTGTTAGACGGCACAGAAGATGTCACAATATGTCACCAGAGTCTGAAAGATCATCTAGATATGACCAGCAACTAGTGATTACATTGCAGTTGAGGCTGTGGACGGCTGCGTTCTCCCACCTAACAGGGTTTATGATTTAAATATCCAAATTGAGGGAGACGAGGAGCGATATTCTGGGAAGAACTTAGCTGTGATATCCTGCTGCCCGAAAAAGACTGGCCACTCGAGCACGTTCGTAAGCTCCCACATGGGGAAGATGTAATTTTGCCTTCTTTCCCTGATCTTGTTCCAGTAGCGGTAAAACAAGCCTATGCTGTCAACTGGGCTTTAGCGCAGGCACCTGCATTATACTGCAATCATGTAGGTTGGGACAAGGACTCTCTTTGCCATGTGATACCTATCAGGTCTACACCCCAGCCTCAGCCACAATATTCTGTTAAACATAAAGCAAAAGCTCCAGTGAGGGAGATCCTCACTCAGCTTGAATACCAGGGAGTAATTGAGCCCTGTGTCTCTGCAATGAATAACAGGTTATTCCCTGTAGCAAAGCCAGACCATTCCCATAGAATAGTCTTAGACTACAGACATTTAAACAGTCATTAACGTACATATGCTATACAAAATTCACATAGCACAGCACTAATTAATAACATAGTGCGCAAGAAATACAAAACAACCTTGGATATTTCCAATGTTTTTTTCTGCCAGAACTTAGCACACACAGTTGGGCCCTGAATGCATTCTCATTTGGCTCACAAAAACACTTCTGTCATTTGCCCCAAGGTTACAAGATCAGCCCAGGGCTGTTCTCAGCCCGTGTAACATCAATACTGCATGATATTGATCCTGAGGCGTTGTCTTACGTGGATGACATCTATCTCACAGATGACAACCTCAACATTCATCTTGCCAGGGTCGACTGGTTCGTTTTAGGATTCGCAGCCCTTGGCTACAAATTTAATTTTAGGAAAACTAAAATAGCCTTTCTCAGCGTATTGTTCCTGGGATACGAGGTATCAAACGAGGGGAAGAGCTTGGCCCCGCACTTTCTGGAAAAATGTGCTCAACTCTACCCACCTAACACTAAAAAAACTACCGTCTTTACTTGGTTTCTTCAATTTTGGCAGAACATACATTCCTGTTGATGCACAACGTATCAAGACATTCTATGACTTAATACGCCCTGATTTTTCTAGCAGACACTGGACAGTTGAACACACATGCATCCTTAGGGAATTGCAACAGGACAGCAAAACACTTGCACACCAGCAATAATAAAAAAAAAATTGTCATCAGAATAATAGCTGGTGCCATTGGGTTCACTTATGTTACCTTTACCGAAGGCGACACAGTGCCCATAGCATATAAATCACATTTATACTCAAACACAGAACAATGTTTTGCACCCACAGAAAAAAATCTAACTGCAGTTCAGATGGCTGTCATTAGGGAGAGGCCACTTGCCCAAGGGAAATGCATCATTGTCATTAACCCAGTGCCAGCCTTAGAGGCCGTCACCAAAGCGTTACATCCATGTTGGATTCAGTGGGCAACCTCCCTGACTGCCACCGATGTTGACTACATCTTTGATCCAAAACTCCTGACACAAGAATTTCTCCAATACGAATAGGAGTACCCCGCTCCTCTAGATATTTTACCACACTGTCATTTACACTGATAGCTCAGCACAACCAGCGGTAGGTACCAAACATCAATATTCAGCAGCTTGCACAGCCGTGAGCAGAGTGATGAAGGATGGAGTCTTCCACTCTCACAATACCTACACGCAGACCCTATGGGACTGCACAACTCAGTTTGCTGAACTCATAGAACTTATATTAGTGCTAGAACACACAGAGCCAGGAACACTGACTTTAATTGTTTGTGACTCCTACTACTGCGTCCAGTCCAGTCTTACAATGATTATCTTAATCATTGGCGACTGAACGGGTTTAGAGATTCCAAAGGGAACTCCATGAAACACAGAACACTGTGGGGGAGGGTGTCTGATCTTAAGGATAAGCTACCTTGTGTTCATGTAGTACATACATTGGGCCACTAATGTGTAGGAGTGCACGTTATCGGCAACACTTTGGCTGATGAAGCAGCCAAATATGCAGTAGCTCTGGCTTCTGTGGCTGCAGTGACTCACTCTCAGACGAGATTGGATAATGAAATTCTAAAGGCCGTGAAGGCTTCGGCTGAAGGCAAGCCTCTTCCAAAAGCGTACCTTACAGAATACTCTTACCACATCTGTGCACAGAATGTTGCCTACGCAACACTTCCTAGAGTTGAAGATTGAGCGATCCCCAATCAAGACCAGAGAACAGATCTAATAAAAGCAGCGCATGAGGGTGTCGCTTCTGCTCATGCTGGTGTTTTGGCCACAATAACACTCCTACAGAAACGTTTCTGGTGGCATGGTCTATACAAACAGACAAAACAGCACATCCTTTCTTGTGACATTTGCCAGCAAATTAAGGGCTCAAATATCAAACGCCCACTGCAGACATCCCTCTTGATGTCCAGCAGGCCACTACAATGTGTGTACCTGGACCACTGCGGTCCACTCAAACCTGATCGTGCATACAAATACATGTTAGTCACTGTAGATTCTTGTTCTAGATTCCAGTGGGTATGGCCTCAGTGGTCAGTTGACGCTTGAACTGTTATATAAGACTTGCTGATCTTTATCGGTACATATGCGGTTGCATCATTCCATTCAGACCAGGGCCCTGCATTTGCCTCTAAGGCATTCAGGGACACCATGGGGACGAAGGGTGTTGAACTCCATTACTCCTCACTATACCATCCAGAGGGAAATTCGGTAGTGGAGAGGAGGAACCGTGATCCAAAGCAGTACTTAACAGCTAGAGTATAAGGCTCTGGCCGCAGTTAGCTCCATCATCTATATGGGGTCCAAGAGGGCACTGAATAATCAGCCAAGACGGTCCTTGGGGGGACGCACTCCCTATGAGGTTCTCTTTGGGATACTTATGCATGTCCCAGATCTTGATGGCCCCGGTTTGGTGGCAGCAGATACACCTTTTGACATAAATGAATGTCTCACTGTTTTACAGGAGCTTTAGCAATTCTGTGATGATAAATCATCCACCAGTGCTCCCACCTTAGGAATAAGGAATTTACCAACAACTTCCACTGGCTGGATTCCTAAAGTTGGGGATCTGGTTCGTGAGAAGATCACTGTGAAGAAGGAATTCGGTCCATCCTGCAGAGCACCGATCTCAGTCCTGGGAGTACAAGGTACCAGAACTGTAATCTTACCACCGCTGCCTGGTTCCAAAGCAAACAGATTCATTTCCATTGACGATGTCAAACTTCACCATGTGGCCGATCCTGCACAGTAGACCCAGAGGTCCTTTGGGTAGTTCCCAGTCCCCTCTCACTGCTCAACAGGTCATACCTCTTCAAAGCAGAAATAACAACATTACTTCTGACTACACAAGCATGTCTAACAATGCTACAAATACCTCCTCGACCGTGGGGAGGGTGGAAAATGAGCTCTTGCTGATTCCAGTCACCACTTCAACGATAGCACCTGTCCAAGATTTGGCTGTTTTCTACACTACCACTACACAGACTGACGGCACCTTCTACTATAAGCCTCCACGCGAAGTGGATCTGTTGACCGGTAATGTACCTGCTCCTGCGTTTGTAGAGACTGCCTCTGGCTATTTCATCGACATTGATGACTTTTCTTCAGACTCATCCACTTCAGTATCAAAGACACGTAAGCTGTACTTATGGCTTAAACATAACTATTTAATTCACCCATGGAACTATTTATGGTTGCATTGTTCCTATGGATTGATTTTGTGACTGTTTTCTTTTTACTTATAAATGGTCATTACCTTCCTGAACGCTCCTCTGTTGAGCCTGTGGATGAAGTCTTAACTCCCTATCATTCCTCACATAAGGTCCCAAGAGACTTGTCCCTTGTGAACATTTCAGCTATACCTATTCCTGATGGGATATGT